>NC_080021.1:51978510-52290032 GCF_030020395.1 Manis pentadactyla
CGCCATGACCCCCCCACACCATGTGTACTAAATATAGTACCCCCTCAATTCCTTTTTCCCTCCCTTCCCACCCACCATCCCACACCCCTCCCCTTTGGTCACCACTAGTCCCTTCTTGGAGTCCGTGAGTCTGCTGCTGTTTTGCTCCTTCAGTTTTGCTTCATTGTCATACTCTACAAATGAGGGAAATCATTTGGCACTTGTCTTTCTCTGCCTGGCTTATTTCACTGAGCATACTTTCTTATGGCTGAATAGTATTCCATTGTGTATATGTACCACCTCTTCTTTATCCATTCATCTACTGATGGAAACACAGGTAGCTTCCATATCTTGGCTATTGTAAATAGTGCTGTGATAAACATAGGGGTGCACATGTCTTTTTGAATCTCAGAATTTGTATTCTTCAGTAAATTCCAAGGAGTGGGATTTCCAGGTCAAATGGTATTTCTATTTTTAGTTATTTGAGGAACCTCTATATTGCTTTCCACAATGGTTGAACTAGCTTACATTCTCATCAGCAGTGTAGGAGTTCCACTTTCTCCACATCCTCACCAGCATTTTTTTTCTTAGTCTTTTCAATGCAGGCCATCCCAACTGGTGTGAGGTGATATCTCATTGTGGTTTTAATTTGCATTTCCCTGATGATTAGTGATGTGGAGCATCTTTTCATGTGCCTATTCGCCATCTGAATTTCTCCTTCATAGAAATGTCTCTTCCTACCCTCTGCCCATTTTTTAATCAGGTTATTTGCTTTCTGGGTCTTGAGGCATGTGAGTTCTTTATATATTTTGGATGTTAACCCCTTCTAGATATATTGTTTACAAATATATTCTCCACACTGTAGGATGCCTTTTTGTTCGGTTGATGGTGTCATTTGCTGTACAGAAGCTTTTTAGTTTGATGTAGTACCATATGTTCATTTTTGCTTTTGTTTCCCTTGCTCAAGGAGATGCATTCAGGAAGAAGCTGCTCTTGTTTAAATTCAGGAGGTTTTTGCCTATGTTGTGTTCTAAGAGTTTTATGGTTTCATCACTTACATTCAGGTTTTTGATCCATTTTGAGTTTACTTTTGTGTATGGGGTTAAACAATAATCGTTTCATTATCTTGTATGTGGATGTTCTGTTTTGCCAGTACCAGTTGTTGAAGAGGCTGTCATTTCCCCATTGTATGTCTGTAGCTCCTTTATCATATATTAATTGACCATATATACTTTGGTTTATATATGGGCTCTCTAGTCTGTTCAATTGGTCTATTGTTCTGTTCTTGTGCCAGTGCCAAATTGTCTTGATTACTGTGGATTTGTAGTAAAGTTTGAAGTTGAGGAGCATAATCCCACCAGCTTTATTCTTCCTTCTCAGGATTTCTTTGGCTATTCGGGGTCTTTTGTGGTTCCATATGAATTTTAGAACAATTTGCTCTAGATCATTGAATAATGCTGTTGGTATTTTGACAGGGATTGTATTGAATCTGTAGATTACTTTAGGCAGGATGGCCATTTTGACAATATTAATTCTTCCAATCCATGAGCACAGGATGTGTTTCCATATTGGTATTTTCTTTATTTTCTGTCCTGAGTGTCTTGTAGTTTTCAAAGTATAGGTCTTTCACTTCCTTGGTTAGGTTTATTGCTAGGTATTTTATTCTTTTGATGCAATTGTAAATGGAGTTGCTTTCCTGATTTCTCTTTCTGCTAGTTCATCATTAGTGTATAAGAATGCTACAGATTTCTGTGTATTAATTTTGTATCCCGCAGTTGAATTCAGATATTATATCTAGTAGTTTTGGAGTGGATTCTTTATGGTTTTTTATGTACAATATCATGTCATCTGCAAACAGTGATAGTTTAACTTCTACCTTACCAACCTGGATTCCTTTTATTTCTTTGTGTTGTCTAAGTGCTGTGGCGAGGACATCCAGAACTACGTTGAATAAAAGTGGAGAGAGTGGACATCCTTGTCTTGTTCCTGATCTTAAAGGAAAGGCTTTCAGCTTCTTGCTATTGAATATGATGTTGGCTGTGGGTTTGTCACATATGGCCTTTATAATGTTGAGGTAATTGCCCTCTATACCCATTTTGTTGAGAGGTTTTTTCATGATTGGATGTTGCATTTTGTCAAATGCTTTTTCGACATCTATGGAGATGATTATGTAGTTTTTGTCCTTTTTGCTGATGTGATGGATGATGATGGATTTTCTAATATTGTACCATCATTTCATCCCTGGAATAAATCATACTTCATCATGGTGGATGATCTTTTGATATGTTTTTGAATTCAGTTTGCTAATATTTTGTTGAGTATTTTTGCATCTATGTTCATCAAGGATATTGGTCTGTAATTTTCTTTTTTTGTGGTGTCTTTGCCTGGTTTTGGTATTACAGTGATGCTGGCCTCATAGAATATGTCTGGAAGTATTCTCTCTTCTACTTTTTTGGAAAACTTTAATGAGGATGGGTATAAGCTCTTCACTAAATGTCTGATAAAATTCAGTGGTGAAAACATCTGGTACAGCCATTTTGTTCTTACATAGTTTTTTGATTACCAATTTAATTTCCTTGCTGGTAATTGGTCTGTTCAGATTTTCTGTTTCTTTCTGGGTCAGCCTTGGAAGGTTGTATTTCTCTAGAAAGTGGTCAATTTCTTCTAAGTTATCCAGTCGGTTAGCATCTAATTTCTCATAGTATTCTCTCATAATTATTTGTATTTCTGTGGTATCCGTAGTGATTTTTCCTTTCTCATTTCTGATTCTGTTTATGTATGCAGACTCTCTTTTTTTCTTTATAAGTCTGGCTAGGAGTTTATTTTGTTTATTTTCTTGAAGAACCAGCTCTTGCTTTAATTGTTTCTTTCTACTGTTTTATTCTTCTCAATTTCATTTATTTCTGCTCTAATCTTTATTATGGCCCTCCTTCTACTGACTTTGGGCCTCAATTGTTCTTCTTTTTCTAGTTTCATTAATTGTGAATTTAGACTGTTCATATGGGATTGTTCTTCTTTCCTGAGGTAGGCCTATAGTGCAATATACTTCCCTCTTAGCAATGTCTTCACTTCATCTGACAAATTTTGCAGTGTTGAATTACTGTTGTAATTTGTCTCCATATGTTGCTTGATCTCTGTTTTTATTTGGTCATTTATCCATTGGTTATTTAGGAGCATGTTAGTAGGCCTCCATGTGTTTGCAAGGTATTTCATTTTCTTTGCATAATTTGTTTCTAGTTTCATACTTTTGGGGTCTGAGAGGCTGGTTGGTACAATTTCAATCTTTTTGAATTACTGAGGCTCTTTTTGTGGCCTAGTATATGATCTGTTCTTGAAAATGTTCCATGTGCACTTGAGAAGAATGTGTATTCTGCTGCTTTTGGGTGTAGAGATCTGTAGATGTCTGTTAGGTCCATCTGTTCTAATTTGTTGTTCAGTGCCTCTGTCGCCTTACTTATTTTCTGTCTGGTTGATCTGTCCTTTGGAGTGAGTAGAATGTTGAATTCTCCTAGAGATCCTCAACAATAAAAAACAGAGATCAATCAATACATGGAGACAAATGACAATAAAACATTGCATTCTGTTTCCCCTTTTAGTTCAGTTAGTATTTGTTTCACGTATGTAGGTGCTCCTGGGTTGGGTGCATAGATATTTATAATAGTTATATCTTCTGTTGGATTGAGCCCTTTATTATTATGCAATGTCCTTCTTTGTCTCTTGCTACTTTCTTTGTTTTGAAGTCTATTTTGTCTGATACAAGTACTGCAATTAGTGATTTTTCTCCCTTTTGGTTGCATGAAATATCTTTTTCCATCCCTTCACTTTTAGTCTGTTTAAGTCTTTGTGTTGAAAGTGAGTCTCTTTTAGGCAGCATATAGATGAGTCTGTTTTTTGTCTATTCAGTGACTCTGTGTCTTTCGATCGGTGCATTCAGTCCATTTATATTTGGGGTGATTATCGATGTGGGGTATGTGCTTACTGCCATTGCAAGCTTTAGATTTGTGGTTACCAAAGGTTCAGGGTTAACTTTCTTACTATCTAAGAGTCTAACTTAACTCACTTAGTATGATATTACAAACACAATCTAAAGGGTCTTTTTTTCTCCTCCTTTTTCTTCGTCCTCCATTCTTTATAGATTAGTTATCATAATCTGTTCTCTTTGTTTATGACTTTGGGGGTCGTTGATTTAATTTTGCATTTGCTTAGAAATCAACTGCTCTACTTTCTTTTCTGTGGTGTTATTGTCTCTGGTGACAGCTATTAAACCTTAGGAACACTTCTGTCAATAGCAGTCCCTTCAAAATACACTATAGAGATGGTTTGTGGGAGGTAAATTTTCTCAGCTTTTGCTTATCTTGAAATTGTTTAATCCCTCCTTCAAATTTAAATGATAATCTTGCTGGATAAAGTATTGTTGGTTTGAGGCCCTTCTGCTTCATTGTATTAGATATATCATGCACCCCCTTGTGGCCTGTAAGGTTTCTGTTGAAAAGTCTGATGATAGCCTGATAGGCTTTCCTTTGTAGGTAGTCTTTTTTCTCCCTCTGGTTCTTTTAATACTCTGTCTTGTCTTTGATCTTTGCCACTTTAATTATTATATGTCTTGGTATTGTCCTCCTTGGGTCCCTTGTGTTGCAAGATCTCTGGACTTCCATGGCCTGAGAGACTATTTCCTTCCCCAGATTGGGGAAGTTTTCAGCAATTACCTCCTGAAAGATACTTTCTATGTCTTTTTTTCTCTCTTCTTCTTCTGGTACCCCAATAATGCAAATATTGTTCTGTTTGGATTGGTCACACAGTTCTCTCAATATTCTTCCAATCTTAGAGATCCTTTTTTCTCTCTGTGCCTCAGCTTCTTTGTTTTCCTGTTCTCTAATTTCTATTTCATTCTCCTCCACTGTATCTAATCTGCTTTTAAAACCTTCCCTTGTAAGTTTCATTTCTGATACTGTGTTCCATAATGATTGGAACTCCCACTGGAATTCATTCCTGAGTTCTTGAATATTTTCCTGTACCTCCATGAGCATGTTTATGATTTTTATTTTGAAATCACTGTCAGGAAGTTTCATAAGATCAGTTTCATTTGACTCTTTATCTGGTGTATGTAGAATTTTGGTCTGAACCAGGTTTCTTTGACATTTCATATTTGTATGTGACACCCTTCAGTGCTCAGAACCTCTACTCTCTAGAGCTGCTCAGTCCCTGGAGCAATGTTGGGAGTCTCAGGGGAGTGGTGATGGTGGCTGGGGGAGAGGAAAGGGCTGTTTCCTGCTTCCCAGCTGCTATGCCTGTCTCCACTGCTGTAACCAGCAGGCTGATCACACGTGTGTAAGCCTCTGTGCTTTGCATTTGTAGCTGCCATAAGCTGGGCCTCCCTCTGGCTGGCCTGACACCAGGGCAGGGTTTGCCTGTTTGCAAGCCAGGTGTGGGGTGGTTGGGAGGAGGGTTCAGCAGGCTACTTATCACAGAGGGGGGCCTTGGAGCTGCCTAGCCTGCCAGGGGGCTGGGGTGCCTGAAGATTGTGAAATTTCCCAACCTGCTAGGCTGAGTGCACTTGGAGCATTTTGCCTACCTGTCCTTTCTCCTGAGCAGTAAGGTCTGTGCAGTTCTTGCCCCTTTAGCAGCCCTTTCGCTGTTAGGAAGTCTCTCAGATTGGCCGCCTTTCTTTTGTCCCAGAGCAGTCGGATATGTATCCCTGTTTTCCACAAGTGGCTGGAATCTCAGTCTCTCCAGGTATTCTGCCTGCCTTAGCTTTCCAACCCTCCTCATCACCAGAGCACCAGCAATGTAGGTTTGTGCTCCCAGAGCAGACCTCCAGAGCTGGTGTTCAGCAGTTGCAAGCCTCCACTCCCTCCTTGCTCTGTTTCTCCTCCTCCTGCCAGTGAGCTGGGGTGGGAGAAGGGCTTGGGTCCCTCTGGGTCATGGTTTTGGTATGTTACCCTCTTCTATGAGATCTATTATTTTCTCCAGGTTTATGCAGTCTGGCACAGCCTCCTTTCCTGTTGCTCTGTCACGATTAGTTGTATTAGTTATATTTTTGTATTACATGTGGTTTTAGGAGGAGGCCTCTGTCTCACCTCTCACACTACCATCTTTAACCCTCTCCTCTTGTTTTTTTGTTTCTTAATGCTGATTAGGAACAGATTTATGCATGTACAGCTCAGATGTGAGCTCAGGATTTTTAAAGTAAATTTATAGATTCACTTTCATAAACACCTTCCTCTCATTCAATTGTCTGGTAGTTTCCAGTTCCCTTGTGGTTCTCCTTTCCATTCCCTTCCCCAGAAGGCTGGGCATTAGTTACCACACTCTGTGTTGTACTTCTGAGGGCATCATACTCATCTCTAGGGCCAAGCAACATAAATAGCCAAGGGGAAGATAAATGGTAAATTCACTGTCAGTTTGGTGTTACTTTGAATTTTCTTCTTCTTTCCCAATTTTCCTGCCACAATTTATTTTTTATAAAGCTCAATAGCCTATGTATTCTCTTCAGATTCTATAATTTCATTCAGTGAGAGACTTAGAGATGGAGAGGAGTGTGTTTACTCCATCTTACCTGGAACTAGGCCCAATAATATTATTGTTAACAACCAAAAACTTGGAAACACCATTGTTTGTAAATATTAAAATCAACTGTATGTATTGATACCATGGAATAGTAGCATACTTATACCAAGTTCTATCATATATCAATGAAAAAGAACCAAAACACTGATATACACAACAACATTGATAAATGTGATAGACATATTAGGGGGAAAAGTCAATGACAAAATACTGCATACTATTTAATTCCATTTATGTAAGTTCAAGAGGGGGTAAAACTAACCTATGATGAGAAAGATTAATGGTTACCTTTGGGGAGAAAGCAATGATATGGAATAGAAATAAGGAAGGCTTTGGGATTGTTAGCAATGTTCTACATCATGAACATTTTACTGGTTACATGGTTGCTGTCACTTCATATAAATTCATTGACTGCACACTTAAGAACTGTACACTTTTACTATATGAAAATTATATTCAATATAAATGTCTATAAAAAGTGAAGCAAGCTGATCATATTACATTGCATTTCAATTTTTATGTGTACACACTTCCAGGATTAGTATACTTGCTACTCAGTTAATGTGGTATCATTGCTCTATCTCCCTCATGAGGTCAACTTGGCAAATTCTTTATCACCCTACCTCTAAAGCTCTCTTTCCTTATTAACTTTCTCTCTTTCATATACATATACTTTTACTTAGAGTCATTATGCAATTTAGTCCTGAATCATATGAGTTTAAATACAAATCTAAACATAGATCAGTATTTATCACTACTAAAAAAAAAACCTGAATAAATAAAAATTTTGGATTTTTGTAAAGCCTTCAAAATATAAAGAATGTTAATTTTGCAAGGTATGAAGGAAAAAAGCCATAGTATTAAGGAATATTAAGGAATTCCATTCTTAAGTAAATCATAATTTACCTTAAAATTGAAGCCTTTTGTACTGAAAACAAATGCATGGCCATTAGAAGATCATTGTATATCAGAAATGATACCCATTGAATTAAGTCATGGTTAACAATGCAATGTGTCACATACCATGTTGTCAATTTATGTCTATGAGGAATGAAAAAAATAAACAGATTATATAGTGAATCTAATTTCCTACTAGGTAAGAATTAAGACAATTATGGTGGGATTTTTGGGGTCATTAGTTTCATGGGGGTTGTCATCACATGTAATAGTACAGCTTTTGTAAACTTCTCTGTCATTCTGTAAAATATAGATTGAATCATTTGTACCTGAAGGTACAATAGGAAAAACCTAACAATATTAATTATACATAAAATAACAAGCATAAACTGACCAATTTGCATTCACCATCTGCATTTTATGTATTTCATGGGTGATAATACATTGTACATGGTAAATGGCAATCATGAAAGTTTCATTGTAAATGCAATAACATAACTCTTTGGTTTTGTTTCAGAAATAAAGCTTTTTAAAATTATAGAGAATCTTAAATATTCTTTATTTTTTAATTATTTATTCAAGAAAAAATAGTTGTTCCAATAAGGGAAATGTTTTTAGAAAACTTGAAAACATGTTTTCGAAAGCAGAAATCATTGCCAAGGTTAGAAATTGGCTTTATATTAATTTTTCTTCTGGAAAACTATAATTTTAAACAGAAGGACTTCTCAGAATAATTATGCATGAAAAGAAAAGCATATTAAAGCAAGAGTAATTTTAAGAGACCATAATTTTAAGAGACCATTTGTTCTAATTAGAAGCAGAGCAATTTTCATTTTGCAACATAACATTTGCTTTTTTACTTCTTAAACTTTATTTTCATAACTGACTTAATAGGAATATAAAATAAGGTAGTCACACTAGATCCTTTAAAATTCCTCTGTCCATATTTATTTTAAAGAATCTTTCAGTTTAAACTAAAATTTAAAAATCATATATTATATAGTATAGCTCATCCACAGCAATCATAATGTTTAGGACTGGAAATGTAATAAAACAAATTGACCATATCAAATGATTTATTAAATTAAATTCACATCTATTGAATCTATTCAGAAGGCATCTAAAGGCAAAGATGGTTTTTTATCCATTTAATTAAAATATTTTCTAAATTATATTAAATTTTTCTCTCTGTCCATCCTCTTCTATCATACATAGATTAATTAAGCAAATGAAAACAAAAATTCTTCCTAAAATTAGCTGGTAATAATCTTGATAATTTTTATATCAAGATTCTTGATATAAAATAATTTTTATATTCTTTATATTCTTATTTAAACCATAAATAAAATAATATACTAATGATCAAAAGAATACCATTGAAAAATTATATTCTGATTACATTGAGTAAAGGTAAAATGAGGTAAATTAGGTGGTTGGCACTAAGTGGTAATGATTAATCTGAACTCAGTTAATTTTCTTTTCCTATAGAAAGATGTATTTTTAAAAAGTTTTATATAAGGATGTATACAGTACTACAAAATAAAGTAAGTCAAGTCTGGTGAGAAAATTGAGAGAGAGGGAAAATAAGGATAGGAAAAGCAGGTGATGTCAGAAGTGAGATCAGTACACTGAAAGCATACCAAATATTCCCGTACATCTGCTAGAGCTGGGACACAAATTGAGCCCAAAGCTTTGTAGTAGTCAACACAGAGAAACCTCAATGATTCATTTAATGGGTCACAGTATCCTTGAAATGAAAACAAAGTACTCATTCAGGAAAAGACCTATTACTGGCACTATAAACAGAAAAGTATTTCCCATGTGTCTTAATAAAAAGAATATTAGAAATTACATCCACACCTTACAGTATAATACAGTTAGAAGTGGTCTGACATTTTTAGTAATAGCATCCTCAAATTAGACTGTGTTACTACACAAAACAATTCAGCAAAGCTAAAGTCATTTAATTTGGATGTACACAACTGTCAGATGATATGGCGTAACCCAGCAATCCACTGCAGTGTCTAAAACAGTAGGTTTCACATTTTCACTTTACTTTAGGATCCCTGTGTGCATACATGAAGGCTCATATGTACATAAGGGCACATAGATAAAAGATCTAATGCCTCTTTTAACAAAACAATAACCTACTATCTATCACTCCATTTTTATATTTTGTAGCATATTATATAGAAGGGTTTTTAAGTCTGTTTGTTTGTAAAGGACAATTAGAAAAATTGAAAAGTTCCAGATGTGAAAAGAGCTAGCTAGAATATTGTTTGGGAAATTCTTAATCACTGATTCTTCAGTGAGTGAGAGTAAGTGACAATTATTTCCATGTTATCCTTCCTGAAAGCTTTTTGTAATATTACTATTTTATTTTTTCTTGTCCTGTCTCAATAGTGGAACTAAAATAGGACTGCCATCACCTTTCACAAGGTAATGGCACTGATGAAGAATACATATACTTGAACCAACAACCTGGATTAGGCTAAGAATCTTAAAAAAGTAGTTTGGCTTTTATTTCAGGACCAAACAACAAAGTTTAAAAAATACATGTATTGGGATTCATATCAGGTAAATGTCTCCAAGTTTAAAGAAAATTTTAGTACATTTATAAAAATTTTTTTAAATGCAGTTGTCTGATAAGCATTTCAAATATCCTGAATTAGAAAACAGAGTAAGAAGAGAGCAAATATAACTGTTTAAAAAATTCCACAGGTGGCTCTATTATGTATTATATGTTGAGACATACATCTGTTTTAAATAGATTATTACATAGAAAAACAATTTAGAAACGAATAATTCCTTTCTTCACTTTAAAGTTCTGTCCATTATGTAGCTGGCCACTTGACCAAATGCCAAAAGGAAGCTGGAAAAGATATATATATATATATGCCACATTGTGGGTAGAGGAACCATGACACCTAAAGCCTCCTCCATTTTGCTATCATATTGGCTTTTCTGTATTTGAATATCAACTACTCAGGTAAGTTGAGAGTGCCAGTAGCACAGACTTGGGACTTCATGTGTACTTACGGCCATATGTGTACTCCTCATCACTGTTAGGCTTCTGGTTGCAATCATGTAATGGTCGGCAGAATGTTACATATGCAATACAAAATTTAGTCAAATAAAAATGGGAGGCATCAGAATAGGCAGTATAAACTGACTTTACTGGAGAAGTTTTGTTATTCATTTTGTGTGTGCAACACATATGTATTTTTACAGAGACTTCTACAAAATTTCAGAAAGTATGATAGTTATTAACAGATGAACCTAAGAAAGTAATAAATAAGTCCCAATAATACATAAGTCTCAAATAAAATGAACATAATTATCCTTTTGTCTTTCTATTTACCATACTTCCTCAACTTCTGGAATGAAATTCTATTAGGTCAAGAGTAATAACAGAATGGTTTTTTACCAACTACAAAGTATCCGTTTAATAAATGTCTAGTCTTATTCTTCCTAATTTGTTTCACTGAGTATAACATTCTACACTGAGAGTAAACTCTTTGTTTGGTCTAATACTGACATGACTCACAATATTTTAAATGTTTTCATTTATTTCCCTACTCCTTTTGCTCTCTTTTCAACTTGGGTGAGTTAACTCTAATTCAAAGTAATATCTCTCTAGCCTTTTTGTACTTAAAATGCTCTTGCACATTCTGTCAGCAATTACTTGTATACCTACCATACTTCCATTGTTTACCATGAGCCTCATTTATTTATCAAATTATGTCACTAAATACCTTCCTTGAAGTATAGGCTTTTCACAAAGAACAGTGAGAGAAAATGAGTCTCTAATAATATATATGGCAAAATTTTAAAAGATGGACAAAGTTTTAAAGAGAGGATAGGTAAGTTAATTGTCTTAAGGGTATTCCTGTGGTGGAAGGCATAGGTGCAAGGGATACTCTACTTGAATGCTCCAGATATTCAGGGCTGATAGACAGTCTTGGGAAAAAATACTGTCAAACAATTTTTTTTAAATGTACTGTGAATTACGCATGTCCCTGAGATGGAAACCATAGAAAAGTGGTTGGGCCAAAGGGAATATGGAAATAAAATTAACCAGGGAAAATGCTTTGGTCTACTTTTTACACAGAAATATATGTAGAACTTCTGATTTGGGGTAGAATGGATTATGTAACAGTAGATTATTGTTCCTGCTTCGAACTATTAGAAAAAATGGGGAAAATAATTTTTTAAAGCCTTCATATATGCTGATCCCATGAAGGCATAAAGATCTGATAATCTGGAGTTGAACTCCCAATGGAGAGCTGATTTTATTGTTTTGGAGGCATTTAACACTGCTTAAAGAATTTGCCCAGACCAGGTGGTTATTACCTCTTAGAAATAAGAAATTATCTGATCTTTTCATGGGGCCTATTAGGTCCAGAGTGAAAAAATTGGAGATTTTATAGACATTAATATGTTAAATTATCACCCCTGATGCTGTACTAGGCAAGAATTTAAACAGTTTAGCCAAAAACCATTGAAAGAGCTGAGTTTTCAGCAGGCTTTCCTGAAAGACAAAAATAAGGTGCAGGAAGTATTAGGGGAGAGGCCCATGTGATATTTTCAAATTCCATTAAAAATCTTAGAGAGTGACAAGGATGAAATAATAGACTGAGTCTTACCAAAATTGTGTTGCAGCCTCAATTCCCTTATTACTTAAAGTGTTGAACCCCCTATTCCATCTGCCTAGTAAAGAATTAAAGAATCTTATTAATAGGAAGATATCTGAAGTACATAAAATTTTTATTAAAATATCCAGAATTAGACGGCAGAGCCAACATGGCGGAGTGAGAACGAGAGTGGGAATCTCCTCCCAAAAACATATATATTTTTGAAAATACAACAAATACAACTAATCCTAAAAGAGAGACCAGAAGACACAGGACAACAGCCAGACTACATCCACACATGTGAGAGCCCAGCGCCTGGTGAAAGGGGTAAGATACAACCCCCGGCCCAGCAGGACCCAAGCACGCTTCCCCCCAGCACCCGGCAGGAGGGAGAGGGAGCCCAGGACTGCTAAACACCCAGTCCCAGACACCCGCACAAGAGCGCAGACACAGTGCATGCGTGGAGGGCTGGAAACTAGGGAAACAGGGCAGCAAGACCTCTGAGCGGGTTCAGAAGCCAATGCCCCTGTGACAAAGAAAAGCCAGTGCTTTTTGAAAGTCTTAAAGGGACAGGGACATAACAGCTGGATGGAAATAACACAGGTCACAGCCCAGTGGCTGGAAATTACAGGGAAAACCGGGCGAACTAACCCCCTAGGCAAGAGCTCTGAGACCCCTCACAGAGGTAAACAGCCAAACAGCGCCCCTGTCCATTACCCATCCGGGTGCTGCTAAAGCAGAGAAGCAGCCTAAGGCAGACCACGCCCACGAAAGGGAAATTCTTCCATTCCAGCCGGGCAAGACACAGACCCAGTCTACACGCAATTACCCAACACAAGCCACTAGGGGTCGCAGTTGTCCCAGTAAAGAAAGGCCAGTAGCAAGTGAAAAGTTTGACCCTCCCAGCTGACAGTCAATAGCACCTGTCAACATGAAAAGGCAAAAAAAATATGATCCAGACAAGACTAACCCAGACAGCTTCGGCATCTGCTACATCTTCCCCTGAGAAGGAACCTGGGGAGGTAGATTTAACCAGTCTTCCTGAAAAAGAATTCAAAACAAAAGTCATAACCATGCTGATGGACTTGCAGAGAAATATGCAAGAAATAAGGAAGGAGAATACAGAAATACAACAAGCTCTGGAAGGACGTCAAAACAGAATGGACGAGATGCAAGAGACCATTAATGGACTAGAAAACAGAGAACAGGAACACAGAGAAGCTGATGCACAGAGAGATAAAAGGATCTCCAGGAATGAAAGAATTCTAAGAGAGCTGAGTGACCAATCAAAATGGAACAATATCTGCATTATAGGGGTACCAGAAGAAGAAGAAGAGAAAAAGGGATAGAAAGTGTCTTTGAAGAAATAATTGCCGAAAACTTCCCCAAACTAGGGGAAGAAATGGCCTCTCAGACCACAGAGGTACACAGAACTCCCATGACAAGGGATCCAAGGAGGGCAACACCAAGACACATAATAATTAAAATGTCAAAGATCAAAGAAAAGGACAAAGTATTATAGGCAGCCAGAGAGAAAAAAAAGGTTACCTACAAAGGAAAACCCATCAGGCTATCATCAGACTTCTCAACAGAAACCCTACAGGCCAGAAGAGAATGGCATGATATACTTAATGCAATGAAACAGAAGGGCCTCGAACCAAGACTACTGTATCCAGTACGAATATAATTTAAATATGAAGGAGGGATTAAACAATTCCCAGACAAGCAAAAGTTGAGGGAATTTGCCTCGCACAAACCACCTCTACAGGGCATCCTACAGGGAATGCTCTAGATGGGAGCACTCCTAAAAAGAGCACAGAACAAAACACCCAACATATGAAGAAGGGAGGAGGAGGAATAAGAAGGGAGAGAAATAAAGAATCATCAGACTGTGTTTATAATAGCTCAACAAGCGAGTTAACTTAGACAGTAAGATAGTAAAGAAGCTAACCCTAAACCTTTGGTAACCACAAACTTAAAGCCTGCAATGGCAATAAATTCATACCTTTCAATAATCACCCTAAATGTAAATGGACTGAATGCACCAATCAAAAGACACAGAGCAATAGAATGGATAAAAAAGCAAGATCCATCCATATGCTGCTTATAAGAGGCTCACCTCAAACCCAAAGACGCGCACAGACTTAAAGTCAAGGGATGGAAAAAGATATTTCATGCAAACAACAGAGAGAAGAAAGCAGGTGTTGCAATTCTGGTATCAGACAAAACAGACTTCAAAATAAAGAAAGTAACAAAAGACAAAGAAGGACATTACATAATGATAAAGGGCTCAGTCCATCAAGAGGATATAACCATTATAAATATATATGCTCCCAATACAGGAGCACCAACATACCTGAAACAAATACTAACAGAACTAAAGGAGGAAATAGAATGCAATGCATTCATTCTAGGAGACTTCAACACACCACTCACTCCAAAGGACAGATCCACCAGACAGAAAATAAGTAAGGACACAGAGGCACTGAACAACACACTAGAACAGATGGACCTAATAGACATCTACAGAACTCTACATCCAAAAGCAACAGGATACACATTCTTCTCAAGTGCACATACAACATTCTCCAGAATAGACCACATACTAAGCCACAAAAAGAGCCTCAGAAAATTCCAAAATATTGAAATCCTACCAACCAACTTTTCAGACCACAAAGGCATAAAACTAGAAATAAATTGTAAAAAGAAAACAAAAAGGCTCACAAACATATGGAGGCTTAACAACACGCTCCTAAATAATCAATGGATCAATGACCAAATCAAAATGGAGATCCAGCAATATATGGAAACAAACGACAACAACAACACAAAGCCCCAACTACTGTGGGATACAGCAAAAGCAGTCTTAAGAGGAAAGTATATAGCAATCCAGGCATACTTAAAGAAGGAAGAATAATTCCAAATGAATGGTCTAATGTCACAATTATTGAAATTGGAAAAAGAAGAACAAATGAGGTCTAAGGTCAGCAGAAGGAGGGACATAATAAAGATCAGAGAAGAAATAAATAAAATTGAGAAGAATAAAACAATAGCAAAAATCAATGAAACCAAGAGCTGGTTCCTCGAGAAAATAAACAAAATAGATAAGGCTCTAGCCAGACTTATTAAGAGGAAAAGAGAGTCAACACAAATAAACAGTATCAGAAACGAGAAAGGAAAAATCACGACAGACCCCACAGAAATACAAAGAATTATTAGACAGTAGTATGAAAACCTATATGCTAACAAGCTGGGAAACCTAGGAGAAATGGACAACTTCCTAGAAAAATACAACCTTCCCAGACTGACACAGTAAGAAACAGAAAATCTAAACAGACCAATTACCAGCAACGAAATTGAAGCGGTAATCAAAAAACTACCAAAGAACAAAACCCCCGGGCCAGATGGATTCACCTCGAAATCTTATCAGACATACAGGGAAGACGTAATACCCATTCTCCTTAAAGTTTTCCAAAAAATAGAAGAGGAGGGAATACTCCCAAACTCATTCTTTGAAGCCAACATCACCCTAATACCAAAACCAGGCAAAGACCCCACCAAAAAAGAAAACTACAGACCAATATCCCTGATGAACTTAGATGCAAAAATACTCAACAAAACATTAGCAAACCTAATTCAAAAATACATCAAAAGGAATCGTGCACCATGACCAAGTGGGATTCATCCCAGGGATGCAAGGATGGTACAACATTCGAAAGTCCATTAACATCATCCACCACATCAACAAAAAGAAAGACAAAAACCACATGATCATCTCCATAGATGCTGAAAAAGCATTCGACAAAATTCAACATCCATTCATGATAAAAACTCACAGCAAAATGGGAATAGAGGGCAAGTACCTCAACATAATAAAGGCCATTTATGATAAACCCACAGCCAACATTATATTGAACAGCGACAAGCTGAAAGTTTTTCCTCTGAGATTGGGAATTAGACAAGCATGCCCACTCTCCCCACTGTTATTTAACATAGTACTGGAGGTCCTAGCCATGGCAATCAGACGAAACAAAGAAATACAAGGAATCCAGATTGGTAAAGAAGAAGTTAAACTGTCACTATTTGCAGATGACATGATACTGTACATAAAAAACCCTAAAGACTCCACCCCAAAACTACTAGAACTGATATCAGAATACAGCAAAGTTGCAGAATACAAAATCAATGCACAGAAATCTGTGGCTTTCCTATACACTAACAATGAACGAACAGAAAGAGAAATCAGGAAAACAACTCCATACACAATTGCATCAAAAAAAAAATACTTAGGAATAAACCTAAACAAAGAACTGAAAGACTTACACTCTGAAAACTATGTCACTCTTAAGAGAAATTAAAGGGGAAACTAACAGATGGAAACTCATCCCATGCTCATGGCTAGGAAGAATTAATATCGTTAAAATGGCCATCCTGCCCAAAGCAATATACAGATTTGATGCAATCCCTATGAAACTACCAGCAACATTCTTCAATGAACTGGAACAAATAATCCAAAAATTCATAATGGAAACACCAAAGACCCCTAATAGCCAAAGCAATCCTGAGAAAGAAGAATAAAGTAGGGAGGATCTCACTACCCAACTTCAAGCTCTACTATAAAGCCATAGTAATCAAGACAATTTGGTACTGGCACAAGAGCAGAGCCACAGACCAATGGAACAGACTAGAGAATCCAGACATTAACCCAGACATATATGGTCAATTAATATTTGATAAAGGAGCCATGGACATACAATGGCGAAATGACAGTCTTTTCAACAGATGGTGCTGGCAAAACTGGACTAGCTACATGTAGGAGAATGAAACTGGACCATTGTCTAACCCCATATACAAAAGTAAACTCACAATTGATCAAAGACCTGAATGTAAGTCATGAAACCATTAAACTTCTGGAAAAAAACATAGGCAAAAACCTCTTAGACATAAACATGAGTGACCTCTTCTTGAACATAACTCCCCGGGCAAGGAAAACAACAGCAAAAATGAACAAGTGGGACTATATTAAGCTGAAAAGCTTCTGTACAGCAAAAGACACCATCAATAGAATAAAAAGGAACCCTACAGTATGGGAGAATATATTTGAAAATGACATCTGAAAAAAGGCTTGACGTCCAGAATATATAAAGAGCTCACACGCCTCAACAAACAGAAAACAAATAACCCAATTAAAAAATGGGCAGGGGAACTGAACAGATAGTTTTCCAAAAAAGAAATACAAATGGCCAACACACACATGAAAAGATGCTCCACATCGCTAATTATCAGAGAAATGCAAATTAAAACTACAATGAGGTATCACCTCACACCAGTAAGGATGGCTACCATCCAAAAGACAAACAACAACAAATGTTGGCGAGGCTGTGGAGAAAGGGGAACCCTCCTACACTGCTGGTGGGAATGTAAATTAGTTCAACCATTGTGGAAAGCAGTATGGAGGTACATCAAAATGCTCAAAACAGACTTACCATTTGACCCAGGAATTCCACTCCTAGGAATTTCCCCTAGGATGCAGCAATCCAGTTTAAGACAGATGCACCCCTATGTTTATCGCAGCAGTATTTACAATAGCCAAGAATTGGAAGCAATATAAGGTCCATCAGTAAGATGAATGGATAAAGAAGATGTGCTACATATACACAATGGAATACTACTCAGCCATAAGAAAAGGGCAAATCCTACCATTTGCAGCAACATGGATGGAGCTGGAGGGTATTATGCTCAGTGAAATAAGCCAAGCGGAGAAAGAGAAATACCAAATGATCTCACTCATCTGTGGAGTATAAGAACAAAGGAAAAACTGAAGGAACAAAACAGCAGCAGAATCACAGAACTCAAGAATGGACTAACAGGTACCAAAGGGAAAGGGACTGGGGAGGATGGGTGAGTAGGGAGGGATAAGGGGGGGGAAGAAGAAGGGGGTATTAAGATTAGCATGCATGGGGGGGTGGGAGAATGGGGAGGGCTGTGCAACACAGAGAAGACAAGTAGTGATTCTACAACATTTTGCTATGCTGATGGACAGTGACTGTAAAGGGGTTTATAGGGGGGACCTGATATAGGGGAGAGCCTAGTAAACATAATATTCATCATGTAAGAGTAGATTAATGATAACAAAAAAAAAAAGCAGTTCCTGTGTGGTGACCTCCAATGAGTTCTACACAATGGTATAAAGGGCATATAAATGTGTAGGCAAAGGGTCTGTTTGTGTTTATACAGAGGATCAAAGCCTAATTTGGCTACCCAGAAAATGAACTAAGATACGATATGAAAAAGAACTTCCAACATCAGCACTCTCTGGAAGACTCATTCCAGAAGATGATCATAAAAAAACCCCAACAAAGATCCACGTGCTGCTACAGCTGTAGATGCACTCATCCCACCGGTTCCTGGACTTGCCATGGGAATGAAGAAGGAGATATCTAAGCCGGCCTGTGCATACAGCAAAACAACAAATTTGACTGGATCTATACTGTTGGAACTCAACCAAGAATTAGGAGAAGTACAAATTGTAGTGCTCCAAAATCTTACAACTACAGACTATCTACTGTTAAAAGAACATATGGGATGTGAACAGTCTCCAGGAATAGGTTGTTTTAATTTGTCTGATTTCTATCAGACTGTTCAAGTTCAGTTGGAAAATATCCACCATATCATAGATAAGTTTTCACAAATGCCTAAGATGCCTAACTGATTTGCTTGGTTTCACTGGAGATGGCTGGTAATTATAGGTCTGCTTGGTTATTAGTTTAAAACCTATACATGCTGAAGTTACTCTATAAGAAGATATGTCAAAGAAATAATCAATCTTCCCAAGTTTTTTTCCGCCTGGTACCTCTATAGGTTTTCTTCTTCCTTCCTAATTACAACCCTTAAATAGAATTCGTGCCTCATATCAAATTTACCGAGTATCATAATTCTTCCAAGTGGTAAAGATACCTCAAGACAAATGCTGGGCATAGAAGCCACAGGGCATAAATATGCAAAGAAGTAAAAAGCTATCCATTTCAAACAATAAGGCTTCTCTCTCACTTACCAACTTTACATTTCCCTGTATGGCCCCGGAAGATGACTGGTTAGCCAGAGATGGGTAAGATTCCTCAAGGGAGGAACAACCTAAGACAGGCACAGTCGCAGGGGGGCCATCAGGTGAGAAATTGGGGATCAACAGAGGTGAGGCTTAGAACCTCACCCCCCCTGTTCTGAGAGAAATCTTTTGCATCCGTGGATGTTTTATTGCCCTTGTCTAGCTTGGATTAACACATAGTCTACAGACACACACCTGATCACCTACATTTGCTCTCTTACAACACTAAACTGTGTTTTCTACCTTTATCTTGTATCTACCTACCACTTCAGCATTTTATTAAAAATAATAATAATAAAGAGAGAAATGTGGTATCCACATATAAATCAAGTATAAAAATCAAACGAATATTCATATTTGAACTGATTGTTTAGAGTTCATAATGCATGAGCAAAACCGAAAGTTTCTGTGATGACTGCCCTTGTACTGTTCACCATGTAACTTATTTACTATGTAAGAATTTGTTCTCCATGTAAGAACTTGTTTGTTATGCTTCAGAAGATTGGAGACTGACGAACATTAGGCTTGGGGTGGATTAATGATTGTGCATTGAGCATTGACTTCCCTATACAGAATTTTATTGTTGTTAACAACCATTTGATCAATAAATATGAGAGATGCCCTCTCAAAAAAAAAAAATACACACTTCCAATTGTAAAATAAATAAGTAACCTGGATGTAATATGTAGCATAAGGAATATAGTCAAAATATTGTAACAACTTTGTATGATGATAGCTGGTAGCTAGAATTATCATGTATATAAATGTTGAATCACTGTGTTTTACACCTGAAACTAATGTAATATTGTGTGTCAACTACCCTTAAATAAAAAATAATTATCTACAAAAAAATATATATCCACAATTAAATTGAAAATGACCAGTCATGGCAACAAACAGGATAATATGACAGAGAATCAAGAAAGAAAATAAAGAATTAGATTATGTATTGAACTATTCTTGTAGTTCAGGGATAAATAACACTTGCTTATAATGTGTGATCTTTTTAATATATTGTTGAACTTGGTTTCAGGTATTTTGAGAGGATTTTTGATTCTGTGTTCTCCAAGGATATTGGGCTATATTTTTCTTTTCTTGTAGCATCTTTGTCTGGCTTTAAAGTTGCAGGACATAAAATGAATTTCAATTGGATTTCTACAGACTTAATGAGTTATCTAAAAAGGAAATTAAGAAAATAATCCCATTTACAATAGTATCAAAAATAGCAAAGTACTTAGGAATAAACTTAATTTAGGAAATAAAAGACTTGTACACTGAAAGCTACAAAACATTTATAAATTAGTCACTAATAAGTGGAAAGACCACCTGTGGGCATGTGTAGGAAGAATTAATAATGTTAAAATAAAAATATGACCCAAAGTGTTCTATAGACTTAACACATTCCCTATCAAAATCCCAATGGTAAGTTTTGCAGAAATAGAAACAAGAACAATCCAAGAATTCATATGGAACCACAACAGACCCCAACTAGTTAAATTCATCTTGAGAAAGAAGAAGAAAGCTGGAGGCATCATACTTCTTGATTTCAAATTCCAATATAAAGTGATAGTATCAAAACAATATGGAAGTGGCATAAAAACAGACAAATAGACCAATGGAACAAAAGAGAGTGCTCAGAAATAACCCCACATATATGTGGTTAAGTGATTTTCAACAAAAGGGCCAAGAAAGTACAAAGGGGAAAGGATCATATCCTCGACAAATGATGCTGGGAAAACTGAATAGGTACATGCAAAAGACTGAAATTGGAATCATACTATACACAAAAAACAACTCACAATGAATTAGGGATTTAAATGTAAGACTTAAAACTACACATGCTAAGTGTTCAAACCACAGTAAAAAATAACGACTTTGACTTATATGTTGAAGAAAATAGTGGAAAGATGGACTAAAAGGATGAAAAAATGTAGATATCTGAGAATTAGAATCTACTTTTAATTCATTATTTAAGCTAAAAAAAACAAAAAATGGTTTATCCATTTCTTTTACTTGAAATTCCCCATCTCTGGCAACCACTGATCTGTTCTCGGTATTTATGGGCTTGTTTTTTGTTTATTTGTTTTTTGCTGATTTTTAGATTCCAAATATAAGAGAGCTCATATGGTATTTGCTTTTGATTTATTTCATTTAGCATAATGTCCTCATATTCCATCCATGTTGTCACAAATGAAAAGATTTCAATTTTTTATGGCTAATATTCCATTGTACATATATACCATTTCCTCTTATCTATTCATCTATCAATGGACACAGGTTGTTTACATATCTTGCTACTGTAAATAATACAGCAATGAACATGGGGGTACATATACCTTTTTGAGTTAGTGTTTTTGTGTTTTTTTGGATAAATATGCTGAACTGGAAATTAGAAGTCAACAGATTTAACAGAATATTAAAGAATAGAAAAAACGATTAGTGACCTGGAAGGAAGATCAATTGAAAGTATATAAACTGAGCAGAGATAAAGAAAGAGGAACAGAAAAAGTGTGTAGGAGAAATGGCACATAAAGTGAAAATTTCTCACATATATTAAAATGGAATCAGAGGTGGATAGGAAAAAGAATGGGACATAATCATTATTTGAAAAAATCCTGACTAAGAATTAAACTACTGAAAAACAAAGACAAGTAGAAAACCCTAAAATCTCAACAGGGTGTTTTGTGGATATTGAGAAGTCATTTTTATGTAAAATTTAATGGAAATTCAAAAAGGAATTGATATGGCAATCATGAAGAACAACGTAGGAGGATTTATTCTACAAAAACTCAAATAACAAAAAATTAATTTTATATATAATCCTTATATATAATTTATATATACATAAATTAAGCCATTGTGGCATTGGTGTGAGAAGAAACAAATGTATCCATATTAAATAATAGACAACAAACAGATTCACACATATATAATAACTTGCTTTATAACAATGGTAGCAATACAGTTTCATGGTTAAAGAAAGGATGGCCTTCTCAGTACATGAGCTGTGAAAATTGGACATCCATATAGAAAAAATAAAAACAAAAACTTGACCTTAAATTCACACCATACGCAAAAGTCAATTCCAGATTGTACATTGCAAAAGAAATAACAACAGAATTTTTAGATGTAAACACAGAAGAATTTAAACAGTTTGAATAATGAGTGGGGAGCAGAACCAGAATTAATTTCAAAGCTGGCTCTCTGTGGCAGCATGCCTAAGAATTCGGCTTTGTTTAAAATCCAATAATTATACAGGCACTACTGAGATGTGTCTGAAACTTCTCATTTTTATAAACTAGTCAAAATAATTGTACATCTATGGAAAAATGATATCAGCAAGAATAAAATATGTAAGAGATACAGGTGTTTTATCAGATATATATTCTGCAATTTTAGCTGTGACTGTGCTGGATATGTTAACAAAATAATGCTACCTTGTGCAAAGAACCAGAATATATGTTCCTGAAGGAGGTAAAATTTGAAGTACCTTTAGAACTGTCACAAAACAACATAGCGATACAGAACTAAAAAATGAACAATTTACACATTGGAGAACAAGGTGTATTTTATTTTTCCTAATCATGTGGTTTATCACATATTGTTGGCTTTGTATGCAACATCTCTTCCTGACCCCACCAAACTGGAAGTTGGATTTGGCACACTTTTTTCACTGAGCACTAAAAACATTCACACAAGAATCATTAGTGAGCAACTGAAGATTTTGAGGGAAAGCAGAACTTTTGCTTTAACCCTGGTACTGCAAACAATTTAAAGTTTCATTAGAAATGTGTATTTTCTTCTAATTATCTCTTTGGCCACACTTCCAATGTAGAATTTTCTCCCTGTTCCATTTTGCTTTTTCTGCTGCCTTTTAAATTCCTCCTCCTCTGTTACATCATGTTTTCCATTATGTTCAGGTCCCCAGGATGCATAGTCTAGATCTGTGTTCACACAGGTGGTGATTTCAATCAGTAGCTAACCATTCCCAGCACTTCCTGTTACCATCAACCCTGGTGAATAACATTCTCATTTATATATTTATGTATTTCTCACACAAAAAATACCTGCATCCACTCAAAAAAAATTGTTTCAAGAAGACAACATCAAGGTTTACTTGTGATACCCAGGGCTACAGTGGCTCACATGTCTTTTCCAACTAAGGGTTAAAGGAACCTTCTCAATGTCCTCCTTTGGGTAGTGTTTCCTACCCCAGTCTGATATCTTAGCTGTGAAGTCTGTTCTCTTGAGTGTGGACTTGTCCCTCACCAGCTGGCAAAGTCATACTTGTGTCAGCAGAGACCAGTAGGTATATCTTAAATTCAGGGAATACACAATTATTATTGCTACAAAACGGGAAGTATAGAGGAGTGACCAATAACCACATTTCATCCTCAGAACAAGAGCCCACCTACCAGAAACATCTTTATGTGGATTCTTGGCCCCTTTTAGTCTCGAATACTGGTATTTCTGTCTTACTTTCTAAACACTCTCATTTCATAAGCTTAATTGCTCTGTGACAAGAACATTTTTTCTACCCTTAAAACAACCAAAATAAACGGTTAAGTGTTTCTACTTCCTAGTCTTGGAAAGTCCCATTTCTATTTCCAAAATCTACTTCCTGATGTCTCAGGCAGTCATATCAATATCAGCGTTATGTAGTATAAACACCAGAGCTCTAAAGAATAAATCCAGTCTCTGGTGGTTAAATTAGTGGGCAGAATTAAATTCATGGGCATTTCTAGTGCCCAGGGCAAGTTCCAGAGGTAATTTCTTCCTGTTCTCCAGCACATCTGATGTCAGGCAGCTGAACCACATTTTATAATCTGCAGATAGCCCACTTTGAATAGAAAATTGAGGCTTAAAGTCAGCTATTCCATTTTACCTACTGAGAGCTGGTATTATTACCTCAAATCTTCCTCCTTCTGAACCACTTTTACTAAGAGAGAGATCTGAGAAGGAAAACTTTGGTTTTTAATGAATTCAAGTTCTTTTTAGAAAAGCTTATTTATAAACTGCTCTTGAAGTGACTATCTCTGGGTTGTTCCATCATTTTCTCCACATCATCTTATCAGAAGCCTTATTACAAAGCCTCTTAAGTTTTAAAATATATGTAGAAGTCTCTTATTGCCTGTCTTTATGACTTATGATCAGAATCTTCTCATTTTAATCCCAGGTACTTTCCACTTTATAATATACTGCCACCAAAACAGAGACATGTCCACCTTAAGTAATTCCTAGCTCTGGTCTTGTAAATTATTTTGAGATCTCTTTCATTTCTCTCCTTTATACTTGCTACTACTGAACATTTCAGTGATGTATTCTAGCCACAGATAAAAATATTTTTCTTATGTCACTGGCATTACACTCTCTATTTTCTGGTAGCTTTTGACCTCAACAAATCATTCTAATACTGGATGGATGACCAAATCATCCAATAGAGTATTTTCTCCAGGGAATTCTACCTCTCCAGGTGACACCTGCCATGGAGATCTTATTACAATCTTGGAAAGGTTTTAATATCTCAAGAAATTGGTTAACTGTTGTGGCTCAATTACATTAGTAATCTGGACTCCATTATTAGCCTAAAACTTCAAAGTAACATTTCTTTCTCCCTCAAATATGTAAATGGTAAATGTACTTAGCACTTTAATTTTCAGTATTAAACTGTACACATTGCAAATCCTCATCTCACAATGTCCCTCTTCTATGAAGTCATATGCCAACTACCATCATGATTTGTATCATTTGACAACCATAGTGAGGAAACACTCTTGTCTCACTTTCATCATGACGATTTAATTTAAAAAATATAGCTGAGAGCTCCATCTTAATACACAAATTCCAGATGAGCTCTCAAAGTACAACCCAGATGTTGTCCCCTTTGGGAAATTTCTATTCTCACCACTCTTTAATCTTAAAGACTCAACATATGTTCAAATTCAACCATAAGAAAACATGGAAAGCATCAGAGTGAATCATGTTTATTTCACTAAGGATTTGGTGAGGAGACAGAGAGAATGGCCAGCACTGAGCACCATACTATAAACAAGATGTCTTTAAAAATTTCCTTTAGGGATTTCTGGTCCTCAAAAACTCTATTTGGTTAAACTTTCAATTCCCTTCCTTTCACTTTGACTTCCCTACCATTTTCCCATATCACATGTCCTGGTCTGCCACCTTTACAAATACCCACTCCAGACATGTGGGCTTGGGTTCTGCCTTCCTTTCATGTAGAGCAATACCGTAAGACCATCTGCCTTCTCCAGACCTCTCTGCAATGTTATTTAAACTTTCTCCATATTCTTCATTTTATCATGAACTTGTTTAAGGTTTTCTTCACAATTCTTGCATAAGTTGTTAAATACTCTAGCATGAACTAACTAAATATTCTAAAATGGTCCAATTCATAATGGTTCTATCTGCATTTTATAGCATATTAGAAGTATGTTTTATAGAGATTGGCATGAGATGTATTTATTGCAGCTACAAGTAATGTTTTACTCATAAAAAGGACATGTTAAGACTAAGAAAATAATTATAGCTTTTGAAATATCTATTTAAATGTTTGCATTTCTCTTAAAAATGTGAAACTTATTTTAAAGTATTTTATTGTGATAAAAACATTGAACATGAGATTTACTTTCTTAACATATTTTTAAGTGTACAATAACATATTGTTACACATAGGCACAATGTTATACAGTAGATATCTACAGTGTATTCATCTTGCAAAACTGAAATTTTATACCTATTGATTAACTCCTCAGTTCTTTCCCTCCCCAATGCTGGCAACCAAAATTCTGTTCTTTGTTCTCATGAATCTAACTTAGATACCTCATATAAGTGGAATCATGCAGTATTTGTCTTTCTGTGACTGGCTTATTTTGTTCAGTGTAAGATTTTCAAGGTTCATCTATGTTGTCACATATTACAGGAAGGCAAAAGAATAAAGTTGGACCCTACCTTACAACAAACACACACAGAAAAATCAACTCAAAATTAACTGAAGACTTAAACATAAGATATGAAATTAGAAAACTCGTAGAGGAAACATAGGTGAAACTCTTTTATGTAAGACTGTAATATGGATACTTTTATTGAGACAGGCTGGGTTTTTTCAGTCTTAAATAAAATCTGCATGCTACCAAAAATATTATAAGTGACCTTAAAAGACATAAATAGGTGGAGGGATCATTGTAAGAACTTTTACAAATATATTATTTTCTAGGGAGTGGATAATACTAGTCCTTTTAATAGCAAGGCTACTAAACATGAAAACAGATGCTTGCCTTTAAGTACCATGAATAGTGATATTTATTATAACTTCAACATTTTACTTACATCTGTCAGATGGCCACAAGTCAGTTTAGCTGTTTGAAGCATAAGTTGTTGAGTTACTGGGTCTAATTCTAGAGGAAAACCAAAGAAAATGTTTAGAATATCATCAAAAGTAATAAAAAATAAACAAAAAAGACATTGCTAATCATCATTGATATTTTTATATAGAAAACAAGGATCTTCCCTAATAATAAAATTGACTCATTGGTAGTTCTTTCTAAATTCATATTCACAGACAGCCTGATCATCACAAGGAATGTTACCATAAATTATTTAATAGTTGCCTTTCTCCACCTCAAGTAAATGCAGCAGACAGGAATTCAAAGTGGAAAGATACCATTTCTGAATTACAGTCAACTCTGACAACATAAAGCTTTTCACTTATTTTCTAACAATGTTTAACAAGAAAAGACACACACTTTTGCACAGGTGGGTGGAGAAATACCATGTGATTCTATTGCAGTAATTATGATAGCCATAAAAGAATTACTGTTTCCTTTTCTTTGTAGCTTCAGAGAGATCTCAGGAGGGACAGCTGAAAAAGTAATGTCAGATTGATCTACAGGATGTGATTCAAAGGGTTCTGCTGTTAGCAGGTTTTCCAGAAGAAGAATGCCTTAAAGAGTTGACATATTTTTATTATAGTGCTTAAACAAATCTCTGAAACCTCAATAATAGTTACAGAAATGATACTGTATCTGAGTTCAATGAACACAAAATTGAAAAATTAAGGGTTTCTGAAAAAAGTGATTATATTTTTGTTATTTATTTTGAAAATATGGGGGAATATGATACATTTTTGGATGTTAAACTAACCTTACAATTTTGGACTAAACCAAACATGGTTTTAATAAATAGTCTTTGCTGTGTATTCCTGGATTCAGTATATTAACATATAGTTACAATTTTGCATGTGTCTATTTACAAGATTGGCCAGTAATTTTTTTTCTTGTAATGTCCTTGTCAGGTTTAAGTATAAAGGCTAATTTAAAAAGTGTAGGACTGTTTTTTCCCCTTATTCTTTAGAAAGTTTTGTGTAGGATTGACATATGTCTTCCTTATGCCTTCAATAATGTTTGGTGAAATTCATGGATTTCATTCCAGAACATTTTCATTTCTGAAAACAAGTGCCATATTTATTTGCATTCATTCCTCGTTTGTACCTCTCCCAAGACCCTGACAGCACTAACCTACTTTCTATCTCTATGGATTTGCCTATTCTGGATATTTAATATAAGTAGAATCATATAAGTATGTAGTTTTCATGACTGACTTTTTTACTTGGCTTAATTTTTTCAGGCTCATCCATGCTGTAGCATTAATTGACACTTCATTACATTTTAGGGCTGAATAACAATCTACTATATGGATATAACATTTTTTCTGTATTAATTGATGTACATTAGGTTGTTTCCCCTTTAGTGCTATTATGAAAAATGCTATGAGTATTCATGTAAACATTTTTGTGTGGACATGTGTTTTAAATTCTCTAGGACTGGGATTACTGGGTCATATGAAAACTTAATAGCTTGCTTTTATAGGACTACCAAACTATTTTCCAATGAGGCTGCACCATTTTATATTCCCATCAGTTATGTATGAGAGTTCCAATTTCTTCACATACTTGCCAACACTTATTATGTTTTTCATTTTGATATCCTAATATATGTAAAGTGCCATCAAGATGTTCTGATTAGCATTTCTCCTAAATTGGAGAAATGTGTAGATAAATTATTTAACCACTTTTTAATTGGGTTATTTGATGTTATTATTTTGCTTGAGTTGTAATAGTTCTGTATATATTCTGGATACTAGACCCTAATCAGATATATGAGCTGTGACTATTTTCTCCCATTTTGTAAAAAGTCTTTTCACTTTCTTGATAGTGTCTTTTGCAGCGCACAAGTTCTTACTTTTCATGAAGTGCAGTTTATCAATTCTTTCTTGGGTTGTTCATTCTTTAGGTTGTTAATATCTATGAACCATTGTCAATTGCAAGTAATGAAGATTTACATCTGTTTTCTTTAAAGAGTTTTATAAATTTAGCTTTTACATTTTAGTATTTGATGCATTTTTAACTTGTTTTTTTCATGGAATGAGGTAGGGAGCCAAGTTGAGTTGTATGCATGTGCATATCCAGTTGTCCCTGCACCATTTATTGAATTGTCTTGATACTCTTATTAAAAATGAATTGACTGTAAACATATGGTTTTATTTCTGAATTATTTATTATATTCAGTTGGTCTATACATCTAACCTCTGCTACTACTATCCAAACATGACTAGTGTAGTTTTGTAGTAAGTTTTGAATCCAGAAGTGTGACTTCTCCTACTTTGTTATTCTTTTTCAAGATGTGTTGGACTGTTTAGGTTCCTTGCATTTCCATATGAATTTAAGGATCAGTTTGTCAATTTTATAAAAATGGAGAGATAAGATTTGGATAGGAATTATGTCAAATCTATAAATCAACTTAAGGAGTACTGCCATTTTAACAACACTAAGACTTCCAATCCATGAGCAAGATTTCTTCCATTATTTAGGTTTTTAGTTTATTCTAATGATGTTTTGTAGTTTCAGTGTACAAGCCAAACTCTTCTTTTATTAAATTTATTTCTAAATATGTTGCTCTTTTTGAGGCTATTATAAATGGACTTATTAATTTCGTTTTCATTCATTGCTAATGTATAGAAATACAATTGATTTTGTACATTTATCTTGTATCCCACTAACTTATTCATTGACTCTGATAGTTTTTTTTGTGAACTTCTAAGGATTTGTCATCAAAAAAGAGAGATAGTATTAATTCTTCCATTCCAATAAGGATATCTTCTTTACTTCTTGCCTAATTTTTCAAGAGGCCATTTTTATCATATTGAGAACATTCACTTCTCTTTCTATTTGTTGAGTTTTTTTCATCAAAAGGAATCATGTAGCTTTCCTTCTTTATTCTTATCAATATGGTGTATTAACCAAATATATTTGGTATTACATTGGCTGAAAATTGTACATTGAAAAAACCTGCATTTGTGGGATAAATTATACTTGTTCATCATGTATAATCCTTTTTATATGGTGCAGGATTCAGTTTACTCATATTTTGTTGAGGATTTTTGCATCTATATACATAAAGATATTGGCCTGTAGTTTTGTGATACCTTTGTCTGTTTTTGGTATCAGGGTATAGTTGCCTTAAAGAATGCATTGGGAAATGTTCCCTTTTCTATTTTTGGGGGGTAGCCTACTATTTGTCCCAACTGTTATCCACATCCTTCAGCAGCTGCCAAGTTAAATAATTGCCTCTTATTGTTTTCAACAAACACCTCCAGGATAAAGGCTTTGCACTGGGAAGTGAGTCATGCCACACAGACAATTTTTCAAGTTGTCTTCCAGAGAACCACTAAACCAGTCAAATAATTACATTTCCCTGGGAATGAGGCTCTGAATGGATTCAACCATGTTCTAGACTCTCCAGTAGCTGCCAGATTTCCACTTTGTACCACGATTGTGGGCTGTTGGTTTTCAAGGCTACTACAGAGCTGGATAAGTGATATGGTTACCAGGCAAGTTGAAAATGTGACTAAGCTCACTAGTTTCACTCAAATTGAGCTGATCAGTTAAATAAATGCTCCTCAGATTGCTATAAGCATTTTTTGCAATTCACGGAAAACTGAAAAAAGTTGATTTACATAATTTTAGCCCATGTTTTTAATACTTTTATGAAAGAAAATACTTGGAGGTCCTTATGCTACCACTTTTGCGGATTTCTATCTTCTTATTCTATTATATATTGCAAAAAGTATGTTATATACTATATTTGTGGATTTGTGTATTTTTTAGTGATTTTTGTCAAATTTAGTTTCATTTGAATTGAAACCATATTGTTAATAATACACAATTTTTTAATTATTATATCATTCTGAGAACACTTCTAATTAGAAGGCATTTCAACTTATCTATAATAAAACTTGTCCTTGAAACTTTTTCTTTATATTTGTGGATGCACTATTTTGTTACTGTTCACATGACAAATATTTTTTAAACTTTCCTTAACTTTCAATATTCCCATGTTGTTTCTGCCTCTTGTAGGCAGTAATTAGATGCATTTTATTTTAACTTTTCCTGTTTGCTTTCTATTTATATTTTTAGGGTTTTTAAATTTTTTTCTCCATTTGTTTTATTTTAAATTTCTTCATATTGCATTTTCTATTTACTAGTTCTATACTTATACATTTTCCTACTATTTTCAAAAATCTGTACTTAAGGCAGAAATGTATAGTATTCTTGACATTAATTTTCACAATACTTGACAGTTTTCACCACTTCCAAATGTAAGAAATGTAAAATATTTTATGCTCAATTACTCATTTTAAAATCTATATTTTATAAAGATTTTGCAGCTTTTTTAGCAGGAGGTTTATCTGAATAGCCTAGTTCATGTAAGGAAAGAACCCTCGTTTTTTGATATTTGGACTGAAATCTAGAATGAAGTAGGGGAAAAAAGTCAAGAAGAAACCTTATTCAGTTTGTAGTTAGACTCTAGGACAAATTTCAGGAATTTTAACAACTAATCATAACTGTCCCTTTGACCAGACAGTGGGGAGCAAGTACACTATGGCTCCACAGTGAGGTTCTATAACAATACTACAGTACTGCTCTTACAGCACAATCAATGCAAAGGTACCTGCTTGCTCTAATAGTGCTCCTTTGATTGGGATACCTGCAATTTCACCACTGAATAAAATTACAGGAGCCTAAAATAGGACATTCTAAGACAATCTGCAGGAATAACTTATCTATGACCACAAAAGTTACTATGAGACAGTGGTTCTCAAAGTCTGATTTTCAGATCAGTAGCATAAGTATTACCTGGGTCCTTGTAGAACTACATATTTTTGAACCTCAACCCAGATTTACTGAAGCAGAAACTCTCAGTATAGAGGCCAGTAACTGATATATTCTTGGAGCCCCTTTAATACTCCTTGAGAGAACCACCCTTATTGGGAAAACTGTTGTCACATGGACCAAAACAGGTGCAATATGCTGAAATTAGTGCCCATGTGGGATACTGAATGATGCCACCAACTTTGTAACATAAGCTGTCCCTGACTTCATTCCATCTCATAAGAACTAACAAGCATTCAAAACACCATTGAAAAAATCTTAGAACATGGGATGAAGCTGCCCTTATGCCACAGAGACCAAGACAGTTGGCAATAGAAGAGTAAAAGAAATAACTACCTACTGATTGTATTTCCCCTCCACAGGCCAGCACAGCACTCTTAGAAGAGGTCTCTCCTGAGCCTTTGGTTTCTCTAGTAGGAAAAGAAAGACTGGGGGAACATCCTACACCCTTACTTAGGTAAAGAACCAAGCCAGCAGTCTTATCCAACTGTTCTCAGCCTTTGGAACTCCACCCCATCCACAGCTTTAGAGTTTGAGCAGTTGCCTTATCCCAAAATAAAGGATTATAGCAAGTCCCATCTACCCAAAGACATTAAAAACAGACATACCCAGAAACACAAACTGAGCTGATGGGTAAAGATCCATCTCTGCCAAAGCAAACCTATAAATTCTGGAAGAGGACACCAATTATTCAAATACACAGATAATGACAAAAGGAGTCAGGGATAATGAAAAATCAGGTAAATATAACATCACCAAGGGGAACTAATAAAGCTACAACAACTGACCCTAAGGAAATGAAGATCTATAAACTTCCAGGCAAATAATTCAGAAAAATCCTTTTAAGAAATCCTGTATAGAAAACAGCAAGATCACATGGACAGCCAAATAAACAAAACTAGGAAAACAATGCAAAGCAAAACAAGACTTCAACAAAGAAACAGAAACCATAAAAAAAGGAAATCATAGAGTTCAAAAATACAATAAATGAACTGAAGAATTTAATGAAGTTTAAAAATTAGACTTGAACATGCAAAAAAATCAACCACCTGGAAGGTTAGGCATTTAAAAATATCCGGTCAGGAGAGCAAAAATAAAAAGAATGAAGAAAGAGTAAGGACATATAGAGCACAAGGAAAAGAGATCATATTCTCAACTTGAGAATGCCAAAAGGAAAAGAGAAAGAGAAGGGGACAGACAGTATATTTAGAAAGTATATTTAAAGCAATAATGGCTAAAGCTTCCCAAACCAGAGGAATGAAATGGACATCCAGACTTGTGAGGTCCAAGAGCCCCAACTTAGCTGAAGCTAAATAGAGCTACACAGAGATGCATCATAATTAAATTGTCAAAAGTGAAAGACAAAGAAAGAATTTTTCAAGAAGCAAGAAAAAAGAGAAGTTGCATACAAGGGAAATCCCATAGGACTATCAGCAGATTTCTCAACAGAAATTTTTCAGGACAGTAAAGAATGAGATGTTATATTCAAATAATTGAAGGAAACATCTCAACCAAGAATTCTATACCTGTTTAAGCTGTCCTTCAAAAATAAAGTTGGAAAAACTCTTTCCCAAACAAACAAAAGCTGAAGGAGTTCACCAGTAGACTTCTCTTACTTGTCTTGCAAGAAATGCAAAAGTCTTACAAAACAAAAAAACTTCTTTGAGTGGAAGTTAAAGGATGATAATTAATATCATAAAAACAAAAAATTTTACCATAAAACTCACTGGTAATGGTGAATACATAGTCAAAGTTAGATTCTGTAATACAGTAATACAGGTACATAATTCACTTACAACTCTAGTTTAAAAGTTAAAATATTGAGCATCATAAAAATAACCATAATTATAATTATCTATTATTAGTGATACAATATTAAAAATATGTAAATTATAACAGCAATAACCTAAATGTGAAGGGGAGAAGAAGTAAAAGTGTTAAGTTTAGGAATTCTATTGAAGTTATCAGCTTAGAATAAGATGTTACAATTTTTAAATATTTTATATAAGTCTCTTAGTACCACAAGGGAAAAACCTGTAGCAATGACACAGAAGAACATGATAAAGAAGTCAAAGCACACTCTGATACCAAAAGACATCAAATGGCAGGATAGGAAGCAAGGAATACATGACCTACAAAACAAGCAGGAAATAGTTACCAAAATGACAATAAAGTCCCTATCAATAATTAAACATAAGTGGATTAAATTCTACAAACAAAAGACACAGGATATATTAATGGATGAAATCAAATGATACACTGTCAGCAAGAGACTCATGTTAGCCTAAAAGATACACAGAGACTGAGAGTGAAGGGATGGAAAATAACAATTAAACAAATGGTAAAAACAACAACAACAAAAGCAGGGGTAACTCTATTTATACCAGAAAAATAGGCTTTGATCTAAAAATGATAAGAAAAGAAGGTCATTATGTAATGATAAAGAAATTCATCAAGAAAATATAAAAACTGTAAATATTTATATGCCCAACAGTGAAGAACCTAAATATATAAAGCAGAAACTAGCAGAGCTAAAAGAAGAAATGAACAGCAATACCATAATAGCTGGGGACTTTAACACTGTCAACAATAGACAGATTGTCCAAAGAAGCAACATGGAAATACTGTATTTGAACAACATTGAAGATCAAATTAACAGATATATTAGATATACACAGAATATTCAATTCAAAAACAACAGAATACACATTCTTTGAAAATGGAATATTTTTAAATGCAGACTATATGTTAGGCCACAAAATAAATCTAAACAAATTCAAGATTGAAATTATACAATATAACTTCTCTAACCACAGTGGCATGAAACTAGAAATCAATAACAAGAGGAAAAAATGGAAAATTCATGGATACATAGGACTTATACAACACTCCTGAACAACCAGTGGAGCAAAGAAGAAACAAAAGGGAAATAAAAATATTTGTTGATACAAACAAAAATGGAAACACAAAATACCAGACCTTAAAGGATGTGGCAAGAGCAGTTCTAAGAGGGAAGTTCATTGCAATAAATGCCTTTATCAAGAAGAAAGAAGGATCCCAAATAAATAATGTAACTCTATACCTTAAAGAACTAGAAAAACAAGAGCAAACTGATCCCAAAGTTAGTAAAAGGAAGGAAATAATGAAGATTAGAGAATACATGAAATAGAAAATAGGAAAGCAATAGAAAAGATCAACTAAAGTAAGAGTTAGTTTCTTTAAAAGATAAACAATTGACAAACTATTAACTATACTAAACAAGGAAAAAGGAAGAGGACTCTAATTAACAAAATTGTAAGTGAAAAAGGAGATACTACAACTGATACCACAAAAATACAAAGGATTTTAAGAGATTACTATGAACAACTCTATGTCAGCAAACTGGACATACTAGAAGAAATGAAAAAATTCTTAGAAACATAAAACCTACCAAAACTGAATCAGGAAGTAGAAAAATCTGAATAGACCAACTACTACTAAGGATATTGAATCACTAATCAAAAATCTCTCAATGAAGAAAAGCCCATGACCACCTAACTAGAAATTTTCACTGTTGAATTCAACCAAACATTTGAAGAAGAATTAACACCAATCCTTCTAAAACTTTTCCAAAAAATTGAAGAGAAAGGAATACTTTCAAACTCATTTTAAGAAGCTAGCATTATCCTGATACAAAATCCAGAAAAAGAAGATGCTAGGAAAGAAAACCTTACACTAATGTCTCTGGTGAATATAGGGGCAAAAATTATCAATAAAACACTAGAAAACTAAATTCAGAGACACATTAAAAGAATAATTCACCCAGATCAAGTGAGATTTACCCTGGGATGCAAGGATATTTCAACATAAGCAAATCAACCAATGTGAAACATCACATTATAGAATGAAAGAAAAAAATCATGATCATGTCTATAGATGCAGAAACAGCATTTGACAAATTTCAATATCCATTCATAATAAAAATACTTAATAAGTTAGGCATGAAGAAACATATCTTAACATAATAAATTGACAAACCCATAGCTAAAATCATACTCAATGGTGAAAGGCTGAAAGCTTTTCCTATGATTGGAAACAAGGCAAGGGTGCCCACTCTCACCGCTCTTATTCAACATAGGACTAGAAGTCCTAGCAAGAGCAATCAAGCAAAACAAAAAATAAAATAAAGTAAAATACTTCAGAATTGCAAAGGAAAAAGTCAGAACATCCTAAAGACTCAACCAAAAACTGTTAAAACCAATCAACAAATTCAGTAAAGTTGCAGGATACAAAAATAATCAGTTTGTATATACTAACAAATTTTGTGAAAAAGAAATAAATTGATCCCATACACAATATCATCAAAAATAATAAAAGACATAGCTATAAATTTAACCAAGGAGGTGAAAGACATATACTCTGAAAACTGTAATACATTGTTCAAGGAAATTGAAGTCACAAGTAAATGTAAAGGTATCCCATGTTTATGGATTGGAAGAATATTGTTAAATTGTCAATACTACCAAAACTTATTGATAGATTCATTGCAATCCCTATCAAGATTCTAATGGCATTTTTTACAGAAATAGAAAAAACACTCCTAAAATTTATATGGAACTTCAAAAGACCCATAATAGCAACAGAAATCCTAAAAAAGGACAAAGCAGGAGTCATCATACTTCCTATATTTCAAGCTATAAGCCCATAGTAATTTAAACAGTATAGTACTGGCATAAAGACAAATAGAATTGAGAGCCCAGAAATAAACCCAGGGATATACGGTCATTAATTTTTGACAGGGAAGTCAGGAATACTCAATGAAGTAAAGATAGTCTCCTCAATAAATGTTGGGATAAGTGGATATAACTGGATATTTACATGTAAAAGAATGAAACTTGATTACTATTATATTACACCACTCACAAAAAATTAACTAAAAATGGATTACAGACTTAATGGCAAACCTGAACCCATAAAACTTCAGGAAAAAATTAAGAAAAAGCTCCTTGACATGGGTTCTGGTAATGGTTTTGGGAAATCACATCTAAAGCACAACCAATCAAATGAAAAAACAAAAAACAAAAACAAGTGCGACTACATCAAACTAAAAAGCTTCTAAAAAGCAAAAGTAACAATCAATGAAGTGAAAAGACAACTTATGTACTAGGAAGTAATATTTGTAAATCATATAGCTGATAAGTGGTTAATATCTAAAATATATAAAGAACTCAACTTAGTAGCAAAAAAAAAATATTAAAACATGACCAAAGGAACTGAATAGACATTTTTCTGAAGATGACATAAACATACCAATAGGCACATGAAATGATGCTCAACATCATTGTTTATGATGGAAATAAAAAATAAAACCACAATAAGATAATACCTCACACCTTTTAGTATGATCATCTATATAAAGAGAAGTAACAAATGCTGCTGTGGATTCAGAAGGAAGGAAACCCTTGTGCTCTGTTAGAGGGATTGTAAATTGGTACAGCCACTATGGAAACAGTATGGAGGTCCCTCAAAAGACTAAAAATAGAACTACTATATGATACAGTATTCCATTTACACAGATATATACAAAATAATAAAAACATTAACTCAGGAAGATACCTGTACCCCCATGTTCATAGTATTATTTATCAGAGCTAAAAAAATGATTAAAAAAAGAATGAAAACCTGCCATTTATGACAACATAGATGGACCTTGAAGGCATTATATTAAATGAAATGAGTTATACTTACTTTCAGAGGTGTAGGTGTGGGGGAATTGGAGGAGTGCGGTTAAAGGTATGAACTGCCAGTTATAAGATAAATAAGTACTTAAGGATGTAATGTGTAACATGATGGGTATAGCTAACACTGATGTATGATATAAAGGAAAGTTGCTAAAAGAGTAAATCCTAAGAGTTCTCATAACCAGAAATATTTTTCTTTTTGTTTTATTTTATCTACAGGAGATGTTGGATGTTAACTAAATCTGTGTGGTAGTCATTTTATAATATGTATAAATCAAAGCATCATGTTGTACAACTTAAACCTTATACAGTGACTTCTGTCAATTATTTCTCAATAAAAATAGAAAAAAAATGTAACCAAAATGAATGTCATTTTCCCAATTTGCCTTAAATGGACATGATGAAATATAAAAGCATCTCAGTTTAAACTGGAAAAACTTCTGAGGTTATTTACATTTTTCTGGAACATTTTAGTATTATATATCTAAGATATTGAAGTCATCTCTGATTAGAAGGAAAGAGCAATCCAGTAGATTTGTGTCCACAAAGTGCTAATAAACATTGAAATAATCCCATAAAATTTCATTCATTTGCAATAATGAGAGAAAAAAAAGACAAATCTTTCTCTTATACAATCAAAACTATCTAAATATGAAAATTATATACTGTTAAAAATATATTTAGGGTTCTATTTATTTTAGTAGTCATTAATCAGTACTTATGAAAAATAACATTTTAATGTCATCAATATAGCATTTAACATATTATTCCTATGGCTGTCTTAATGGAAAAGGTCATTGAATTTATAGGGAAATTTTCCGTACATGTACCTTGGTGGGAATTCAGAAAACAATCACTGTATCACAATTATTATAGAAATTAATGTAAAAAGATCTGTAATAAATGTCATGTCAGGAAAAGACTAAAAATTTGTAAATGAATGTATATCAGTAAAACTTCAATAAATGTTCTTCTGATAGGTGGTGTATTACTGTATGTTTATCAATATTTTCTAAGGAGAAGATTATTTGATTGGCTATGGCAATAGCACCATGTTTGTGAGGATTTTGTAGAATGAGTTTTTAAATATATGTGTGAATGAAATAAATACATATATTTAAAACACATCTAGGCTAATCCTGCCTATGAAATGTCTGAGCAGATGTATAGAAGGTAGAAGAATTGGTATTTTTAGTGCGTCACAAGTTAAACATGGAGTTGTAAAGAATTCTGTTATATATTTATTTATTCATTCAGTAAACATATTTAGCTTTAACTATAAGCCAGAAATAAGGGTAAATAAAGCACATAGTGGTAGAAACAGACAAGTAATTTAAATAATTAAAATAAGATATGAAAATTTCTGTAACAAATACTATGGGAACATCATAGAAAGAGAAAAGTAGCCCAAAGTTCTCAGGAAGGACTCAGAAAAGCATCTCAATCAAAAAAGAATCTCAAGTATAAATATTTGGAATTCTGTTATTTACTGTATTAGTTATGTGTGATTTAAAACTTCATCTTCAGTCTGGGGACCTATATTTCAAAAGGAAATAAACTAGGAAGGCATTTGGTGAAAACGCCAACCATAAACACTCACTTATGAGGAAAAGTGAAAGTAATTGATCTATTAGAGAAAAACATTGTGACATCAAGTAAATGGAAAGTTACTGTTTCTTCAGATTCCTGTAGAACAGGCCATGACTAACCTTAAAAAATACAATATATTTGGGACTTTGCTTTTGGTTTTGATGGACTAGCTTGTTTCAGACCAACTCTACTGAAAGAAGTAACTAGAAAAGTTGGGTAAAATACATTGAATCTCTTCAGAGGTATCAGAAAGTTACCAGACAACCAATTTGAGGGGACAAAATCTGGGAGAAGGGGAAGTGCTGAAATGAAACTGTTACTTGGTGTTATCTTTTCTTTCTTGGCATTTGCTGATTCCTAAACAGGGTAGAACCAGAGGCTGAGAATCAAGTAGAGAGTCGTATGTAAACAGTGCAGAAATGTAGATCTTTCAGCAGTCCTTACAGTAAAAGGAAGGGTAAAATGGAGCTTAGGGTCAATTAAGGACTCTGTTAATACACCAGATCCTAGAAGGCTACACTCAATGTCTAAGAGCAAACCTAAAATAGACCACCCCTCAAAAAAAAACTGAAACCCAGCTTTAAATTTGGTCAGTTCCAATACAGTTCAGGAGATAACTCTGAAATATGCAGAAGTAAATCATCTCTAGAAGAAGAAATGATCATCCAAAGATGGTAATTATCTGCTGAATACTTTTACACAATAATTAGTATTCAGTCATAAATTATCAGGTTGTCAGAACACAAGGTCAATTTTAAGAAGAGAGAGAAAGACACAAAAATTAAACAAAATTACAAAGAGATTCAAAGGTGATGGAAATGCTAATGTTATAAAAACTTCATTGTAACTATGATTTCTTGCTTTAAGAAAATACATTTCAGGATAGAAAATTATAGTAGATTGCTAATATCTGTTAATAAAAATCAAAAGGTTCTTATAAAGCTAAAAATAGCATAACAAGTTAAGCACTTGATAGGTCAGATCAACAAGATTAGACACAGATGATTAACGAATTAGAGATATATCAGAAGAAAATGTTCAACTTGAAGCATGGGAATAAAATAGGTTAGAAAATAGATAAAAATTTAAGAAAATATCTGAAATACGTAGAATTATACACTCATGAAGGAAGGAGACAATGAAGAATAAGCATAATCTGAAGAGATAATTACCAAGAAAACAACCATATGCAAAAAAATAATAATTAAAAATACTTAATAATAAAATACAATTAAATGAATCATTGAACTAAAGGGAAAAGCAATATAATTAAGAAAAATATCTAGAAGATAACATAGGAAATTATCTTCAGGACTAAGGGGAGACACAGATTTTCTTGAAAGAACACAAAAGACAGCATCTATACAAGGGGAACATGATGAGTTGGACTGAATTAAAATGAAGAATGTGGGGAGAGGAGCCAAGATGGTGGCGTGAGTAGGGCAGCAGAAATCTCCTCCCAAAACCATATACATTTTTGAAAATAGATACAACTATTCCTAAAAGAGAGACCAGAGGATACAGTAAAACATCCAAGTTACATCTACATCTGCGAGAACTCGGCATCTCATGAAGTGGGTAAGTTACAAGCTGTGGCCTGGTGGGACCCAAGCGTGCCCCCCACTCCAGCTCCCCAGCTCCCCAGTGGGAGGAGAGGAGTCAGAGCTGGAAGGGAGTGGAAGCCCAGGACTGCTAAAAACCCAGCCCTAGTCATCTGCACCAGGAGCACAGACACACATTGCATGGTGTGTTGGAATATTAGGGAAACAAAACAGTAAAATCTGCGAGCAGGTCCCCGTAGCAGGCTCCCCTGGGACAAAACAAAAGTGGGAGCTTTTTGAAAGTCTTAAAGAGACAGGTGCCTCACAGCTGGATGGAATAGTCCTGGCACACTCAGCCCAGCAGGCAGGGAATCCTGAGGAACTTCAGGTGCTCCAGCCCCCTGGGTGGCAATGCTGCCGTGAATCCCTTCACGTTGATAAACAGCCTGCCATTCATTCCCCCTATAGGGTGGCCCCACCACAGTAGCTGAGCAGCCTGACAGCAGCTGTGCCCACAGCAGCTGCACAGAGTCTCCTCCTGGTGCACAGCCACCTGGCAGGGCCGCCACCAGTGCGCAGCTGCCCGGCACAGGCAGAGGAAGATGGAGCAGGGCGTGAAGGGGCACTGTTCATGCAGGAGAGCACAGCCAGCACGCCTGCCTCTCCCCGCAGGGCTCTGTGCTTCCCCACCTTTGGCAGCTCAGGAGATTAACCTGGACACTGCTCCCGGTGTGAGGGTGACCTATACAGGAAGCAGAGAGGGATGGGGTGACCAGCAAGCAAGAAGGGACTTTGTTCTCCCAGCTGACACACACACCATCTGCCTACGACTACCTCAATTGACATAAAAAGGCAGAATTTGGTCCAGTCCATAATTACCCAGACAACCCCAGAGAGGACCGGGGGAGACAGATATAACCAATCTTCCTGGAAAAAAATTCAAAATAAAGGTCATAACCATGCTGATGGATCTGCAGAGAAATATGCAAGAGCTAAAGGATCAAGTTAGGAGGGAGAATACAGAAATAAAACAATCTCTGGAGGTACTTAAGAGCAGACTGCATGAGGTGCAAGAACTGTTAATGGTATAGAAATCAGAGAACAAGAATACAGAGAAGCTGAGGCAGACAGAGATAAAAGGATCTCCAGGAATGAAAGAATATTAAGAGAACTGTGTAACCAATCCAAACAGAACAATATTTGCATTATAGGGGTATCAGAAGAACAAGTGAGAGAAAAAGGGATAGAAAGTGTCTTTGAAGAAATAATTGCTGAAAACTTCCCCAAATTCGGGGATGAAATATTCTCTCAGACCACAGAAGCCCACAGATCTCCCAACACAAGGGACCCAAGGAGGTCAACACCAAGACATATAATAATTAAAATGGCAAAGATAAAAGACAAGGACAGCGTATTAAAGGCAGCCAGAGAGAGAGAGAAAAAGGGTCACCTACAAAAGAAAACCCATCAGGCTGTCATCAGACTTCTCAGCAGAAACCTCAAAGGCCAGAAGAGAATGGCATGATATATTAAATGCAATGAAACAGAAGGGCCTTGAACCAGTATACTGTATCCAGCACAATTATCATTTAAATATGAAGGAGGGATTAAACAATTCCCAGATAAGCAAAAGTTGAGGGAATTTGCCTCCCACAAACCACCTCTACAGGATATTTTAAAGGCACTGCACTAGATAGAAGCACTCCTAAGGCTAACTAGATGTCAGCAGAGAAAATAAAATCACAACAAAGAAAGCAGACCAACAAAACACTAACTAAAGGCAAAAAGATAACATCAATTATTCACAAAAGCAGTTAAAGAAAACACAAAAGCATACAGAATAAAACACCTAACATATAAAGAATGGAGGAGGAAGAATAAGAAGGGAGAGAAATAAAGAATCATTAGACTATGTTTATAATAGGATAATAAGTGAGTTAAGTTAGATAGTTAGATAGTAAAGAAGCTACCCTAGAACCTTTGGTAACCATGAATCTAAAGCCTGCAATGGCAATAAGTACATATCTTTCAATAATTCCTTAAGTGTAAATGGACTGGATGCACCAATCAAAAGACACAGAGTAATAGAATGGATAAAAAAGCAATACCCATCCATATGCTGCTTACAAGAGACTCACCTCAAACCCAAAGACATACACAGACAAAAAGGTCAAGGGATGGAAAAAGATATTTCATGCAAACATTAGGGAGAAAGAAGCAGGTGTTGCAGTACTTGTATCAGACAAAACAGACTTCAAAATAAAGAAAGTAACAAGAGATAAAGGACATTACATAATGATAAAAGGTGCAGTCCAATAAGACAATATAACCATTACAAATATATATGCACCCAATACAGGAGCACCAACATATGTGAAACAAATACTAACAGAATTAAAGGAGGAAATAGAATGCAATGCATTCATTTTGGGACACTTTAACACACCACTCACTCCAAAGGACAGATCCACCAGACAGAAAATAAGTAAGGACACAGAGGCACTGAACAACACACTAGAACAGATGGACCTAATAGACATCTACAGAACTCTACACCCAAAAAAAGCAGGATACACATTCTTCTCAAGTGCACATGGAACATTTTCCAGAATAGACCACATACTAGGCCACAAAAAGAGCCTCAGTAAATTCAAAAACATTGAAATTCTACCAACCAACTTCTCAGACTACAAAGGTATAAAACTAGAAATAAATTATACAAAGTAAACAAAAAGGCTCACAAACACATGGAGGCTTAATAACATGCTCCTAAATAATCAATGGATCAATAACCAAATTATAATAGAGATCAAGCAATATATGGAGACAAATGACATCAATAGCACAAAGCCCCAACTTCTTTGGGATGTAGCAAAGACAGTTCTAAGAGGAAAGTATATAGCAATCCAGGTCTGTTTAAAGAAGAAAGAACACTTCCAAATGAATAGTCGCAAGTCACTATTATTGAAACTGGAAAAAGAAGAACAAATGAGGCCGAAAGTCAACAGAAGGAGGGACATAATAAAGATCAGAGAAGAAATAAATAAACTTGAGGAGAATAAAACAATAGAAAAACTCAATGAAACCAAGAGCTGGTTTTTTGAGAAAATGAACAAAATAGATAAACCTCTAGCCAGACTTATTAAGAGAAAAAGAGAATCAACACACATCAACAGAATCAGAAACAAGAAAGGAAAAATCATGACAGACCCTACAGAAATACAAAGAATTATTAAAGAATACTATGAGAATCTGTATGTTAACAAGATGGAAAACCTATAAGAAATGAACAACTTTCTAGAGAAATACAATGTTCCAAGGCTAACCAAGGAAGAAACAGAAAATCTAAATAGACCAATTACCAGTAAAGAAATTGAATAGGCAATTAACAAAATACCCAAGACCAAAACACCCAGGCCAGATGGATTCACTGCTGAATTTTATCAGACAAATAAAGAAGACATATACCCATTCTCCTTAGAGTTTTCCAAAAAACTAAAGAGGAGGAAATACTTCCAAACCCATTCTATGAAACCAGCATCACTCTAATACCAATGGTCTAAAGACCCCACCAAAAAAGAAAATTACAGACCAGTATCCCTGATGAACATACATGCAAAAATACTCAACAAAATATTAGCAAACTTAATTCAAAAATACATCAAGAGGATCATATACCATGATCAAGTGGGATTCATCTCAGGGAAGCAAGGATGGTACAACATTCAAAAATCCATCAACATCATCCACCACATAAACAAAAAGGACAAAAACCACATGATCATCTCCATAGATGCTGAAAAAGCATTCGACAAAATTCAACATCCATTCATGATAAAAACTCTCAATAAAATGTGTATAGAGGGCAAGCACCTCAACATAATAAAGGCCATATATGACAAACCCACAGCCAACATCATGCTTAACAGTGAGAAGCTGAAAGCTTTCCCTCTAGGACTGGGAACAAGACAGGGATGCCCACTGTCCCCCATTTTATTCAACATAGTACTGGAGGACCTACCTATGACAATCAATCAAAACAAAGAAATGCAAGGCATCCAGATATGTAAAGAAGAAGTCAAAAAGTCATTATTTGCAGATGACATGATATTGTACATAAAAAACCCTAAAGACTCCACTCCCAAACTACTAAAACTAATATCTGAATTCAGCAAAGTTGCAGGACACAAATCTGTTGCTTTCCTGTATAATAACGATGAACTAGCAGAAAGACAAATTAGGAAAACAATTCCATTCACAATAGCATCAAAAAGAATCAAATACATAGGAATAAACCTAACCAAGGACGTGAAAGACCTATACCCTGAAAACTATAAGACACTCATAAGAGAAATTAAAGAAGACACTAACAAATGGAAACTCATCCCATGCTCTTGGCTACAAAGAATTAATATTGTCAAAATGGCCATACTGCCTAAACCAATCTACAGATTCAATGCAATGCCTATCAAAATACAAACAGCATTCTTCAATGAACTGGAACAAATAGTTTTAAAATTCATATGGAAACACCAAAGACCCTGAATAGCCAAAGCAATCCTGAGAAGGAAGAATAAATCAGGGGGGATCTCACTTCCCAACTTCAAGCTCTACTACAAAGCCACATTAATTAAGACAATTTGGTACTGTCACAAGAACAGACCCACAGACCACTGGAACAGAATAGAGAGTCCAGATATTAACCCAACCATATATGGTCAGTTAATATATGATAAAGGAGCCATGGACATACAATGGGGAAATGACAGCCTCTTCAATAGCTGATGTTGGCAAAACTGGACAGCTACATGTAAGAGAATGAAACTGGATCATTGTCTAACCCCTACACAAAAGTAAACTCAAAATGGATCAAAGACCTGAATGTAAGTCATGAAAACATAAAACTCTTGAAAAAAACATAGGCAAAAGTCTCTTAGACATTAACATGAGCAACTTCTTCATGAACATATCTCCCCGGGTAAGGAAAACAAAAGCAAAAATGAACAAGTGGGACTATATCAAGCTGAAAAGCTTCTGTACAGCAAAGGACACAACCAACAGAACAAAAAGGCATCCTACAGAATGGAAGAATATATTCATAAATGACAGATCCGATAAAGGGTTGACATCCAAAATATATAAAGAGCTCACCCACCTCAACAAACAAAAAGCAGATAATCCAATTAAAAAATGGGCAGAGGAGCTGAACAGACAGTTCTCCAAAGAAGAAATTCAGATGGCCAACAGACACATGAAAAGATGCTCTACTTCACTAATCATCAGAGAAATGCGAATTAAAACCACAATGAGATATCACCTCATACCAGTAAGGATCGCCACCATCCAAAAGACAAACAACAACAAATGTTGGCAAGGATGTGAAGAAAGGGGAACCGTCCTACACTGCTGGTGGCAATGTAAATTAGTTTAAACATTGGGAAAGCAATATGGAGGTTCCTCAAAAAACTCAAAATAGAAATACCATTTGACCCAGGAGTTCCACTCCTAGGAATTTACCCTAAGAATGCAGCAGTCCAGTTTGAAAAAGACATATGTACCCCTATGTTTATCACAGCATTATTTACAATAGCCAAGAAATGGAAGCAACCTAAAGTGTTCATCAGTAGATGAATGGATAAAGAAGACAAATATACACAGTGGAATATTATTCAGCCATAAGAAGAAAACAAATCCTACCATTTGCAACAACATGGATGGAGCTAGAAGGTATTATGTTCAGTGAAATAAGACAAGTATCAAATGATTTCACTCATCTGTGGAGTATAAGAACAAAGAAGAAAACTAAAGGAGCAAAACCGCAGCAGACTCACAGAACCCAAGAATGGACTAACAGTTACGAAAGGGAAAGGGACTGAGGAGGATGGGTGGGAAGGCAGGGATAAGTGGGGGGAAGAAAGGAGGCATTATGGTTAGCATGTATAATGTGGGAGTGGCATGGGGAGGGCTGTACAACACAGAGAAGACAAGTAGTGATTCTACAGCATCTTACTATGCTGATGGACAGTGACTGTAATGGGGTATGTGTGGGTGACTTGGTGATGGGGGGAGTCTAGTAAACATAATGTTCCTCATGTAATTGTAGACAGATTAATGATCCAAAAAATTGTAGAAGGTATCATCTGATGAAAACATTAAGAGAAATTCTTTAAGAGAAAATTCAAGCTGAGTAGGAGAAGATATTTACAACACATGTATCTGATTCATGTATATAATTCATTACATGAAAATCTACCAATTAATAAAAACACAGGCCAGTCAATATTCAAATCAGCAAAAGGCTTGGATAAGCACTTCTTCAAAGAGGTTAACCAAATTACAAATGGCTACATTTTAAGATTTCTTAAATGTATTATTTATTCTTCAAAGTAATGCAAATTGAAACTACAATGAGAGAACATTATCTACCTTTCAGGAAATACCAAGAGTTGGCAATAATTGGAAGTAATGAGAATTCTTAGACTGATGGTTTCAGTGAAAATTTGTAGAACTCAGTTTGAAATAATTTCTTATTATTTATTAAAGCTGACCATTACATAACTATGACCTAGAAATTCCATATAAGAAATAGGTCCACTTGAAATATGTGCAATAAAAGGCATTTATTAGAATGCAAGTATGTTTGTTATAGTATTTCTTCATAATAGACCCCAATTAGATCATCATTAATATCCATCAATAAGGCCCAGAGGCTGAGAGGAGTAGGGCAGGCGCCGCGCTGGCAGGACGGGCTGAGAGCTGACAGAGTCCGACGCCTGGTGCTCCCGACTTTCTTCTTGCTATGAAACCTACATAGTGGAACATGATGATATGTCTCCTGAAGGGTATGTGATGAGGAGAAGAGTTTGGCTTTGGAGTTCTTGGAGCCAGAGGTATTACCGAGAACTCAGAGCCCAGCCCTGACCACTGCAGAGTCCACAACACAATGAACAAATTGAACTTCCATAACAACAGAGTCATGCAAGACCGCCGGAGTGTGTGTATTTTCCTTCCCAATGATGAATCTCTGAACATCATCATAAATGTTAAAATTCTGTGTCACCAATTGCTCATCCAGGTGTGTGACCTACTCAGGCTGAAGGACTGTCACCTCTTTGGACTCAGTGTTATACAAAATAATGAACATGTATACATGGAGTTGTCACAAAAGCTTTATAAGTATTGTCCAAAAGAGTGGAAGAAAGAGGCCAGCAAGGGTATTGACCAATTTGGACCTCCTATGATCATCCACTTCCGCGTGCAGTACTATGTGGAAAATGGCAGATTGATCAGTGACAGAGCAGCAAGATACTATTATTACTGGCACCTGAGAAAACAAGTTCTCCATTCTCAGTGTGTGCTCCGAGAGGAGGCCTATTTCCTGCTGGCAGCCTTTGCCCTGCAGGCTGATCTTGGGAACTTCAAAAGAAATAAGCACTATGGAAAATACTTTGAACCAGAGGCTTACTTCCCATCGTGGGTTGTTTCCAAGAGAGGGAAGGACTACATCCTAAAGCACACTCCAAACATGCACAAAGATCAGTTTGCACTGACAGCTTCCGAGGCTCAACTTAAATATATCAGAGAGGCCGTTCGACTGGATGGTGTCGCTGTTCACTACTACAGATTGTATAAGGACAAAAGGGAAATTGAAGCTTCTCTGACCCTTGGATTGACCATGAGGGGAATACAGATTTTTCAGAATTTAGATGAGGAGAAACAGTTACTTTATGATTTCCCCTGGACAAATGTTGGAAAGTTGGTGTTCGTGGGCAAAAAATTTGAGATTTCGCCAGATGGCTTGCCCTCAGCCAGGAAGCTCATATACTACACGGGGTGCCCCACACGCTCCAGACACTTCCTGCAACTCCTGAGCAACAGCCACCGCCTCTACATGAATCTGCAGCCTGTCCTGCGCCACATCCAGAAGCTGGAGGAAAACGAAGAGAAGAAACAGTACCGGGAGTCTTACATTAGCAGCAACCTGGACCTCGACATGGACCAGCTGGAAAAGCGGTCTCGGGCCAGTGGGAGCAGCGCAGGGAGCATAAAACACAAACGCCTGTCTCGTCACTCCACCACCAGCCACAGCAGTTCCCACCCCTCAGGCATTGAGGCAGACACGAAGCCCCGGGACGCAGGGCCGGAGGACAGCTACTCTGGCAGTGCCATCCACCGCAAGCTGAAAACCTGCAGCTCAATGACCAGCCACGGCAGCTCCCACACTTCGGGGGTGCAGAGCAGCGGCAAGGACCGACTAGAAGAGGATTCACAAGATGACGAAATAGAGATGTTGGTCGATGACCCCAGGGACCTGGAGCAGATGAATGAAGACTCTCTGGAAGTTAGCCCGGACATGTGCATCTATATCACAGAGGACATGCTCATGTCACGGAAGCTAAATGGACACTCAGGGTTGATTGTGAAAGATATTGGTTCTTCCACCTCCAGCTCCTCAGAAACGGTTGTCAAACTTCGTGGCCAGAGTACTGATTCTCTTCCACAGAGCACATTAAAGGAAACCCAAAGGTCCAGTGTGATAGAATTCTGAGCAAAACAGCCCTCATGGTGTTGATGGTAAGAACTGAGGCTGAGCACTGCCATGTGCCGGACCCTGCTCCTCATATGTTGGAAATTCATTTATTAAAACATCTAACCCTCATACTCCCAAAGGCAAGTACTGTTATTATCTCAAGTTAGAGATGAAGGAAACAAGGTTCTACCAGGATAAGTCCAAGAGGTTGTGGCAGTCAGCCACAATTTAGTCCCAAATTGTGAGGATGAAAGGTCTCTACTTTTTAAAGTAAAATATTTTTCATTCTTCAAGTTAGAATAAACTGCTTGAACTTTGCCCTTAAAAAAAAAATCCATCAATAACACAATTGATGAAAAAAAGTATATTTAGATAAGAGGATATTTTAGAACAAAAAATTAAATACTGATAAAAGCAACAAAATGGTTTAATTCTGAAAACACAGTATTAAGCAAAGGAGGCCATATTGTAACTTATATAGTATGTTTCCTTACATGTAACTTAAAAATGAGCAAAACTCTTTCACAGAATTACCAGTGAGAATAGTGATTAATTGGAAAATACAGATAAGTGTTATAAATAAGTAGGAGAAGCTAAGAAAGGGCTTCTGAAGTATTTTAAAAGTCTGATTTATACCCTAGGTCCTCAACCTGGGGCTTTGGACCATGAGCAGCCATGGAGATATTACCAGTGTAAATACATGTATAAACTAAATATTATCTTTAGTGAGTAAATGTCTTACACATGTGCTATTTTTTAAATGCATTAAGAATTTATTTTAATTAATGCAAAATCAATTTGCTAATGATTTAATTGTAGCTTTTTCCTATTACACATTTTGTCAATAGTTACCAGTAATATCATACTAGAGATGTTTATGAAATATTTTCACATTAAAAACGTTCTTCATGCATGAACAAAGATTGGAATCATACCTCATAGGAGATATATTTGGATACATATCATTAAATGAATTGTGTTCTAAATTCCCTCTTGATTGTAAGATTATCTAATTAAAAGAAGATATATTTCAAATGAGCAATCAAATAATCCTAAAAACGGGGCTCCACTTCAGGGTCCACAGAAAAACACTCTGAAAGTAAGGTTCAGGAATATCAACTTGTCACTGGATAATTCGTCTCCCAAAATACCCTTTAAGTGTTATCAGATAACAGATGTTTGGTGTTTACCAGATCAAATTTTTCACTGGTGAAATAGATATCAATATTTCTAATATTTCTAATGTGAATCACAATAGAATCTGATTCAGCTCAGAGTCTCTGAAATAGTGACCTGGGCATAGTAGCCACGAAATACTGATTGTAGGCTTTTCTTCTGCTGTTCATAATGTTAGTCACATTTCATATTCTCCTATCTCAGGGATGAGTTTTTGAGAGATGCATAGCATGAGTAATGCTTATTACATCTCCCTTTATTCCTTCCATGTGTTGGTGTTTAATCACAAAATTAAAGATTAAGAAAGTTGGTAACTTTTACATTGCAATAAAAAATGATTAGCAAATTATTGCTAAATTTATAATGCCATATAGATTTATAATATAAAAAATCAAAGAAAATAGTTGCATTCATAATCTTACAATGTTTCCTTCAGGAATATTACTGTAAGGAGCATTATATTCTTACCTGATCATCTCTTTGTAAATAGTATTAACCATAACAATGCCTACCATTTTCCAAACACTTTTCATATACTATCTCTAATATAATACAAAATGATATTTTGTAGGACAAGTTGCTGTGATATAATTGCCAAAAAAATATGAGGGCTTATACAGATTAAATACGTGTCTAAAAAATCATATAGCTTCTAACTGAGATTGGATTTGCACAAATCTCTCTCAGTCCATGCATTTATTCTATTATACCTATTCCCTCTGCTCTTTGCAACAATCACTGAGTATATTAAGTTCTGCAAGTCGAACTTTAGACAGAATCATTTGTTTACTTTCTAAATGAATTAAGATGATTTATTTTTCTCTTAACACGGTGCTGATATGTGTGTAGAAATTTTATGACCCAGAAATTCTTTCCTGCCTTTTCCCAGATATAACTCAGGCTCGTTATGATCAAAGCAATTGCCAAAAAAATGAGCAGGTGGTGCCCTAGACAAAGACATGTACAGAAATGAAGCAAAGATGCCCTTTTAAGATATTGCTCCATCACATTTTAGGAAGGTTTTGGAAAACACTTAAGCCTACAGAAAAATATTAAATAAGAAGGATGACCTGTTAGTAGCCAGTGGAAATCTAGATAATGAATTAAATGGTAGGCAGTTGCTATAGATTCTTAAATGCCAGAAAGAGAATATCGGCAAGTCCACCTTTCATTCAAATATACAGAACAGGTAAATATAAACTTAAACGCAGATATACATACTATGGATACTACAGACCCACTTTTCCAAACAGAGCATAAATTAAATCAACAAAAAACCATGCCTATAAGGAAAAATTTGGGAATATTTTAAGACCAGCCTGAGTTCTATTAATTCAGTTCAAGGAATTTGCCTCAAGAAAAATAAGTAGTTCTTGCCAAATAATTTCAACAGCATAAATCTCACCTAATAGGGATTAGAGTAAATGTGTGTGGGTGTGGGTTGAGAGTGGGGAGGACTCAGTATTAAGTTCTGTTAAGAATAATGAAAATGGAAGAATATTGACACTTAAAGATAGATAACAACTTCTTTTTTAAGAACCAAAGTACAAACTAAGATAACACAGCAATGAAAAGAAATGACTAATCTGTTTCAGAATTGTTACAGTTTGTTAGATATCACAAAATCACTAATTCAAGATTTCCTGGCACCATAAACAAGTTCATCAATTTTTTAACTCATCCATACTTTCATGACCCTGCCCCTTGCCCAGATTGATCTCCTGTACTTCCTGACATAAAAACTTTTCTGTGAATGGCCTCTCTGCCCTGTTCTTCTTCCCTCTTGACCTAATACCCTCATGCTTTTGTCAAACAGTCAGTCCTCTGCTGGATCCCTCACCAGAATGCTGGCAGCAATTCACTCCCTAATAAGACCCTTGGTTGATCTGTACATCTGAAGTGTCTACTAAAAGAAGCACCTTGTCAATAAATAAACCTGAGACAAATTCACTGTTGAAATAGTACTATATGTACTTATATGTACTGTTAATAAACTACATCGGGGTGGGTGAACAGGTGGATTTCAGAGATTGGGTCTGGTGCCTTAACCATTATTTACAAAGAATTTTTCCTTAAGTGAAATGCACCTGGGATTGCTAAAGAACTATTAAAACATGTCACTTATGCTGGAGCATATAAGAAACCCATCTTATATTTTGGTTGAGTTATTCACTGAATTTACTTAGAAAACATCTGGTCTCTAGCTCTCAATCATAGCAGTACTAGTAGGAGGAAGAGTGGTAAAGAAAATAATAATAGGAGTTACTACTACCACTACTACCACTACTACTACTACTACTACTACTACTACTACTACCACTACCACTACCACTACCACTATCACTACCACTACCACTACCACTATCACTACCACTACCACTACTACTACTACTACACACTTTCCTCCAGTGAGGGCCTACTTTGTGTGAGGCAGTATGCTAAGTAATGTACTTAAAGTATTTCATTTAATTGTCACAATAAAAAATATAGAACCTTAAAGTCACATTTTACTTCAATATAATTATTATAACTTTAATAAGCCTCCATTGTATTTGTCTCAGGTTTATTTGGTTGGCGAGAAACAACACCCAACAGTTACATTTACGCACAGTTTTTGAATGTGAGAATTTGTTTCCTCACAGCAAATCTTCATATGCTAACCCCCTCTAGTTTACAAATTAATGGCTTCAAACCTCAATAAATCAAAACCTGGAATATGATTCTGTCCTTTAGGCTACATTCCAGGGACTTCTTCAATGAGAAAGAATTATTCTTCAAAAATTACCTAGGGAACTTTAAAAAAATAATGCTCAAGCCACTTTCTAAGAAAAAATTGTTAAATAAAAATTTCATGGGCTAGGAACAAAAAAGCATCATTATTTTTTTAAAAGTATCATTATTTTTTAAAAAGCAATGTGAAGCCAAAGGTGAAATCACTGGGTTAACTAGAGGTAGTTGAAAGGAGCTTAACAGTTCAGATTTATCTTTTACCTAATCTTATCCTCTGAGAATTCTTTCTGCCACAGTGTATCAGACTTTAAATTTGGGTTAGTATATTTTCCATCAATATAAAAAATCAAATTATCAGTATTTCAGTTGATTTGGATAGCAACAACAGAAGGAAAAATATTTATTATGAAATTGTCTTTTCTTTATTTCTTGTGACCAGAGAGACCCAACTGTCTCTTTCTTGAAAAATCTTAATGATGGCTGTAAAAATGAATCAACATACTGTGAAGTCCTGATATTTTCCTAACAATCTCTGAATACATTCCTTTTAACCCAAATGTACAAGAAGCCATAATTTAACCAAATATAGCCATTTTTTTTCAGTGTTCTACCCAGGAATAATAAAGTCCTTTAGAAAATCAATCCTCCATGTTAGGGGTATCACTGCCAGTAATCCAGTCCTAGTACTGGATTCCTCAACAGCATTCTCAGTTGTAAACCACAGAAATTAATTATGGTTAACTTAAACAGAAAGGATTGTTGTGGGAAGGCAAAAGGTAGCTCACGAAACCTCTGGGAATCCTAAAGAGTCACTCTCAGACAGGAACAAAGGGAGGTCAAGCATAACTAGGATCTTGGCACAGGAAAAGCCTATATAAGGTGATATTCCTGGAGCAGTGGCCACTGATTACTAATCTGTTAGTAGACAGCATGCATTTTAGGGGCCCAATTCTTGTTCATCCATCCAATGGACCTAGGTATGTCTTTCCTTTCATCTTTTTATGACATCACTGCTCTTCTCCTTAGAAAAATATACCTGGAAAAGATCTGATGTAAATAATTTAATATCAGTGACAATTAGTTCTGGGTTACTCCAGTTCAGCTGAACCAATTAAAACACCAATAAAATCCCCACCAATTGAGTTAAATAACCATTGCCAAAGTGCTTAAGCACCACTTCAGCATTTTATTAAAAACAATAATAATAAAGAGAGAAATGTGGTATCCACATATAAATCAAGTATAACAATCAAATGAATATTCATATTTGAACTGTTTATAGTTCATAATGCATGAGCATAACTGAAAGTTTCTGTGATGACTGCCCTTGTACTGTTCACCATGTAACTTATTTACTATGTAAGAATTTGTTCTCCATGTAAGAACTTGTTCGTTATGCTTCAGAAGATGGGAGACTGACGAAAATTAGGCTTGGGGTGGATTAATGATTGTGCATTGAGCATTGACTCCTCTATACAGAATTTTATTGTTGTGAACAACCATTTGATCAATAAATATGAGAGATGCCCTCACAAAAAAAAAAAAAAAAAAAAAGTACACACTTCCAATTGTAAAATAAATAAGTAACCGGGATGTAATGTATAGCATAAGGAATATAGTCAAAATATTGTAACAACTTGGTATGGTGATAGCTGGTACCTAGAATTATCATGTATCTAAATGTTGAATCACTGTGTTGTACACCTGAAACTAATGTAATACTGAGTGTCAACTACCCTTCAATAAAAAGTAATTATCTACAAAAAAAAAAAGTGCTTAAGCATCCTACCAGCACCTCAGCTAGTCTAGACCCCATGATCTCCCACTACTAAATATATGTTGATTGTCATGTCAGGGATACTTCAATACCCTGTTCTGAGTGGCATTCCTCTGAATGGATCAGGATGGGGCTCTTCTTTGTTAAATATTTTGAATAATACTTCTCCTTCATTTGACTGAAACTTTGCACTTTAGAGTAGTTTCATATATTATCCAAGAGAGCCCATTATGTAAGTGTGGGTCCAGGACTTAGAACCTAATGGGTATCATTTTGTGTTTTAGAGTTTTGTCTCTGGGAATCCTAAAGAGTCACTCTCAGACAGGAAAGAGTGACAGAGACAAAGCTCTAAAACACAAAATGATACTACTTTCTTCTAGATACATTTATATCACATTAAGTGAATTTCCTTCACAAATTTCACAGGTTGAAAAGGTGGAAGGCACTAGGGGAAGCTAGAAAGGGAATCAGGAAGGGTATTCTAGTGATACTAAAATCATGTCTTGTATGTGTATAATGCCCATGGTTGATGCTGCTTTAGGTCACAGGCATCCTCACTTCTAGCATCCTTAGGACGAGCACATTTGGAAGCTGCTTTAAAACCCTTGCTTGTTAATTCCCACAATTCACACTTATATATAAAAGAAACACTGATAATAACAGAATTGCCATTGTCTATTGAATCATCTCAGGCAAAACAAGACATGAAAAGAAAAACATATAAAATTGTTTCATTTTAATTAACACATAAATGGAAATAAATAATTTTTAGCATCTTTAATCTCTAGAGGGGGGAAATCTTGATTTAATAATTAAATAATTAATCATTGAAAAATAAAAATCTGACAAGTAGAAAAAATATTCCACAAAGAGAATAATTTTCTCCTCAGTGGATTATAGGTGGGTCTGAAAGTTATAGCAGTAAAATGTGTAAGTTTGTTTTAGATTTACTAGCTCTCTTTTTCTGAAAAGAATATTAACAATAGGGGTAAAGCCCAAGAAATGATAGGAGAAATATTTTAAAAGAGAAGCCTTTGGGTAAAGTATGCTTACTGCCTTATATACTGAATTGGGTGACATGGTGAATTTAAACTTCTAAGAGGAATTATATACAACCCTATATGCCTCCATGAGAACTGGAATGATGAAAGACTTGTTTGGAATACAATAATTGCAATTTCCCTATGTCTTCAACACTAACCAAGAAAGAGATAAGGTCTGTTTGTTGTCAAGTATCTGGCAACCACAGACACTGGAAGGATCAGGATTAAGGAAAAATGGTTATGGAAAGAGATATATAGTTTTAAGAAACTGTACACAATTGAGAGCAAAAGCATGCTGAACAGCATTTGAAAAAATTGAGAATCACCAGAATATATATTCAGTGCATGGTAACTCCATACAACTCATATAGGTATAGACAGTGTTATTTATACTTCTGATACAGATCAATATACTGGCTCACAAACAGGTTCACAAAGAATTAGGGGATTTCTATTTTCTCTAAAAAAAGAGTACCCAGTATATGTCCACACATAGGAATAAAATGAAGTGGTTCCAGAAATGGTGAGGCAGTATAATTCTTTAAAAAGTTTAACAAGATCCATGCATCAATACTTAAATGTTTCCAGAAAATAGATACATAAGAAGATAAAAACATACTTCAGATTTATTAATAGAACAAGGGAATACTTGCAGAAAGGCAAGTGTCTGCTTATAACACAGGTAAACTTCAGGCGATAATATAAAGATGCTGACATTCAAAAACTAAGACAGTATTTATGATTCTAAACTACTCATCAATTTATGATCATAGTATAATTGAAGCCATGAGCACAACTGCATCTACATGGTTATTCTGTGTTTCAATAAAGGGAAGATGGAATTCTGAAGGATTAATTAAAATTGAAATTTCACTATGTCTTCAATACTAACCAAGAAAGAGATACGGTCTGTTTGTTGTCAAGAAGTATCTGGCAACCACAGACATAAACTCTGTTTTGTGGCATCTATATTTTTTCATCTATATTTGCCAGCACTTAGACAAAAGGTGCTTGAATATCATGTCTGTTGCTCTGATTTCTCTCTTACAAAACAAATTACAGCTTAGCTTCATAAAAATGCTGCCTCTTTAAGGACTGGATCAAGATGACAGATGAAGCAATACGTACAACTAGGAAAGTGGGTATACTGAAAGTTATGCAAACATTTCTAATCATGGAATGCAGTTTACTCCTCTGACTTGTATAAAAACTATTACCATTACATGTTCAATTCTAGGGTAAAAATACTTTTCAGCTCTGGAAGAAAAAATGCACAAGAATAAATAAAAATATGTAGAAAATGAAACAAAAAGTTAGGCAGGAATGGCCTGGACAAACAGTATAAAGCTGTACAATATATTAAGGGTAATTAAAACAGTATGATAATTTTTTAAATAGTAACGCATCAAATAAAATAATCAAGAATCCAGAAACAAGACAAAAAGTACATTTTTATGATAAAATAATGGACTATTAAATGCACAATATTAAGAAAATTAAGTATGCCTGATTGTTGGGGGTAGAAATAATCTCTGCATTACATGAAAAGACATTATACATAATTCAAAGGACTAGGTAAAAAAAATAAAACGTATAGTGCATTACACACAAAACCAGTAAGTCATGAAGTGGGTGAGGGCAATACCCTCATTACATTAAAAAAAGAGAGTGGTTGAAAATATCAGAAAACTGAAAACAGATGGGCTGGGAAAAATATTTCCAATTTATGTAGCAGTGAAACTTTCATTACAACTAATATAAATAAAACTCATATAAATTGATGAAAAAGGACAATCTAATGAAAATAAGAGCTATAAATAGGTAATGGCAGAAAGAAAAATGCACATGTCAAATAATATATAAATGATGTTCTACAACATTAATAATTAAATAAATGAAAATTAAAATGATATACTGTTGATTATTGTTATTCACAGTCATTATGTTCTATAAAGTTGCCACAAAAACTGGTCAGTGTTTTTACCTATGGGAGTAAACAGGGTTAGGTTTCTATGAATCTCTAGTCACAACATTTTCATCAACTGATCAATATACAACCCTGTTTTATGGGTGCTTCTGTGTAAAGATACCTTATTTAATCAATATTGTTGATTGAGTCATTAGCATTGAGCTCACAACCAACAGCACTATAATTCAGGCCTGAATGGAGCTTATCAAGTGCATGCATTTTGCATTTTTTTCCCTAAGGTACATCACAGCTTCCTTGCACTTACAAACACCAGACTGCATGTCAACACTTGGAAGCCATTTTAAACTGTGAAATCACTGGCAAGCACAAAAAATGTAGAAAAAGTAGCACAAAGTAGACTGCAAAAAATTACACTTATGTACAACATGAGAGCTGAGACAAGAAGGCAGAGCAAAGCACCATCCTGATCCTCATCAGCTGGAAAAGTGTGTGTTGGGTGACTCAAATATTTTGTTGCTCTGAGCGGGTCTATGAATGACCCAGGAGGCATGAGGAGTATTGATTTGGGGGTTAAAAATAAACTCTAGTGAGTAGGCAAGTTCACAAACAAAGAATCCAGGGATAATGAGCATCATTTTAACCATCTGATGAACAAAGTCTGAAAACATTATATATTCAATATGGGTATGGGGAGACAGGGATTTGGATACTGTTGGTGGAGTATACTTGGTAGTACTTTTTTGTATGAAATATGACAACATACACAAAACTTAAAATATGCATGCAATATAGCTAAGTAACTCCACTTCTAGATCTAGCCTATGGAAATATAAATGTGCATAAAAATATAAATATAAGAATGTTTATATCAGGAACATTTCTCATCATATAATTTTATAAACAACATAAATGTTCAGCTTTTAAAGAATAGTAAATTGAATTACAGTACATCCATACTATGGTATATCCTATAGTAATTTCTAAAGACCATGTTAGACCTACATATACTCAAAAAGCAAGACATGCTATATGCATCATTGAGTAAGAAAGGCAAAAAAAACCCTTATAATTTATGTTAAGAAACCCAGTTTATATTAATATTTAAAATTCTACATACATGTAAATGCATATAAATATATGGTTAAAGTCTTGAAGGAAATAAAAGAAAATAATTTTGTTTGCTTACCTCAAGGGTGGGAAGTGGGGAGATATGAAGAGGAATATTAGTAATAATAGGCATGCTATTTTTATTATTTTTCGATAATGTTGATTTTTTACACAAAGTAATGTTAAAAGTAATCTGCTATTTAAAAATATATTACAAAAGGAAGAGTTACAAGGAATACACCACTATCTTTGCCCTTGAAGACTTAGCAACTAATAAGAATCACAGCATACATTTTGCTATAAAATTCAAAATTATTATAAAAGACAAATACTAAGGTGCCATCAGAAACAGCAACTGATACTAAATTGACAGAGATATTTCAGTGAAAGGAGGTAAAATCCCAGGTCTCATAGAAATTTGCCAAGTGATTTAAGGAAAATTCTGTAGCCCTATAAAGCTAATGATAAGGTGTTTGAGGAAAGTTAATCCACATGAACAGATTATCATGTCACATTACAGATGGACACCCACAAAAGACTGAAGAAGGTTGTTGTATCCCTTAATTTCAGGGACCCTAAGGAAAGGACAAGATGGGGAAAATACACCGATGGCTATATTAAAGGTTCACTTCTGTATTTCCTCTTCCATAAGCCTTTTATTAGACAGTGATGTTTTTATCTTTCTACCATTAACCTCTATGAACTCCAAAAACGTATAGAAAATACTCTGTTGGCATTCCTATATGACCTCTCTGCCCTGCCTATGGAGAAAATGTTCACTAGTGGTCATAAAATTTTCAAGGGTATAAAACACACACACACACACACACACACACACACACACAGTATTTTACCACCATTTTACAAAAGCAATGCTTTCCTTCTGCTATGTTCACAACTACTTTGCAAGTCTTTATTATAACATTTTCATATTGTTTGGGACATATTAGGAAATCAGTAAATGTTTCTTATATGGAGGAAAAATTCAGGATGCTGCTACAATTAACATATATATATAACATCCTTTAAAAAATTGTTCCCCTCCCTCTTCTCCAGAACTCGTGTTCTAAAAGCCATACAGTTGCAGCAAGAAAATTATTTTCATTATGGAAGCATAGAAGCAACTATATATCTGCACAATCTTTAAATTCAGTGCATCTGTTACTATCATGTTAAATCTTTACCTAGAAGGAGCCTATAAACATATATGCCAATTTTAAAGCATACATTTAATTTTATATCATTATATTCTTAAGGACAAAGCATTAAGCAAAGCACTTTGAGCTGCTTATCTATGTTTAGCAAGCAAAGTGGGAAAAAATATTAAAAATTTTACTTTAATTCAGTTAATTGGTTGGTGGTTTAGTGTCTTACCTTAAAAGGAAATAATGTCTCATTGTTATTTGCCTTATCATGACAGTAATGAAAATAATAGAGGTATTTCTTTAGCCTTAGTAAAAAATGATGTTTTGTTTTTTACCAATTTCTTTTTCTTTGACTCAGCAGAGAAAGAACCATAAAAATTGAAAATCAAGTTGGTTAATCAAATGAGTAATGAGTTTAATTATCTGAAACCTAAACTAAACGTTTTGGTTAAAAAATAACTTAGAGTTTAATCTCCTTTTGATACATGGATAGCTACCCTCTGAAGTAAATATAGCCACTGCATAAAAGTAACACTCACAACCTCTTAAATCGTAAGTATTCTGAAAATGAAGCTCACACATCATCTCTGAAGAAGAGTAGGTTTTTATCACATAGCCTTAGATATACAGATAAAAGCAGATAAAATACTAGAAATAGCATTCTAGCCTTCTTTATTAGTCATTTGTGTGTGTGTGTGTGTGTGTGTGTTGGCATGTATGAGGGAAAGATATTAGATATACAGAGAGAGACAGAGAGAGAATAAAATGGAAGATTCAAATAATAAGTGTCAACAAGATTTTTAAAAATAGTTAATGGCAGAACAAGATGGTTCCTCTGTGGGATTCAAATTTCTGAATTTAAATTGTATGATAGGTCTGAATATATATAAACTTGAATCTTCCTACATCTTTTTCTCCCTGACCCACCGCACATCTCTTCATCTAAATAGCTAGTTTGTTTGGAGTTGGGAACAATTACTTGACACTTATCAGCGCTTTGTACTTTAGGAATCTTCTTATTTTATATCACTATGCTAAATTGTAACTCTTTAAGGTAGTGCTGATTTTAAATAGTCCCTAGTATGTAGCATGTTCATAAAATACCCAATATGAATGATTATTTCCATTCAACAGATGACAAAATATATACTTCAATCACATCCACAAAATAAACATGTAGCTTACAATTTGTTATTATTATTATACCTTTATTAGGAGTAGTTGATTGGATCTTTTTCTCCATTCAGTTGGTCATTTTTTATTCATCTAACTTTATTACATTTTGTGCTACAGGGATTCTGGAGGATAATGTCTTTCACTTCATTGATTATCCAATGAGCAATCCACTCCTCACTTGTATTTACAATTGCTTTCCTGAATTTGAGTTATATTTCTCTCACCCATCAACGTATCTACATCTGTTGTCTTTGAGATCTAGAAAAAAATCACACTTATTTCATAGCACTTCTCTTATTGTGCCAGTCCACAGTCAGAGAAATTCTTTCCTCTCTCTCTTTTGTGACATAGTTCTTGCAGTTTATATACTAATGTGACATTTATCATTCACTAGTCTTTTACATTTCATAGACTGATCCCTTATTATTTTTAAACTTGGTGGTATGTGAGTGCCACTGGGATTTTCTTGCAACTCAAGAGTTATTTCTCTATGAATCCCACAATATCTTTGGGGAAAAAAACAAAGATTTTATATTTCTTTGAAATTCTCAAAGACTAGTTCTCACTACATTCTAGATTCTTTCTAAAAATTTGAATTCTTATGGCATAGGGAACACAATGACTAATAATGATTTAGTGCATATGTCTGCTTGAAAATTCTCATCTTTCTTATTTTAGGAAAGAAGATGACTTAGTCACAATTTATTACATTTAATAGTACAGATGAGCTGTTTCTGGAAGTAGAATATTACCAAAAGAGTAAGAAAAGTGTCTAGTCATAGTGTGAACAATGCTTGATTCTGGTCATTGGGAATTGTTTCACCCACTTTCTCCTGACCAACAGATTGCTGCCCATATGCTTACTGGAATCTCTGGGTAATCTTCTGGTGTCTGTAGAGTTAACAAGTAGCATGTTAGCACTCTTGATATTCTGGGTACAAAGACCTTATCATAAAAATTAGTTGGAATATTTTCTCTCATTCTGTGTATTAACTTACCACTTTCATGATAGTAGAATTTGTAGCACAAAAGTTTTTAATTTTCATAAAGTCAAATTTATCTTTTTCTTTTCTTGCTTATGTTTTTGGTATCATATCTAAGAAGGGTTGGTCTAACCCAAGTCACAAAGAGTCACTCCTAAAGTTACTTCTAAGAATTTTATAATTTTAGTTATGATATTTAATTCTATGAATTCCCTATGACCTATTTTAAATTAACTTTTGTAGTATGTGAAGTAGGGGTCCAGTTTCATTCTTTTGTGTGTAGATATCGAGTTATCTGAGCATCATTTGTTTAAAATACTATTCTTTCCCCCATCAAATTGTATTGGCATGCTATCCAAAATTAACTGGCCATGGTTATAAAAGTCTACTTCTAGACCCTCAATCCTATTCCATCAATATATATGTCTATCTTTATGGCACTACCACACAGCTTTGTAGTAAGTTTTAAAACTAGGAAGTGAAAGTCTTCCATATTTGTTCTTTATCAAGATTGGTTTGGCTATTCTGAATCTCTTGTGTTTTCATATGAATTTTAGGATCAGCTTGCCATTTTCTGCAAAAAAGCAGGCTGGGAGTTTGATAGGAATTGCACTGAATCTGTAGGTTAATTTGGAGCATATGTCATCATCATGTTTTATGCAGACTTTTTAATGCACTTTAATCCTTGCTCCTAAATCTGTTCTGTATATAGAACTTAAATTTCTTTGAAAATTTAAGTCAGATTATATCCCTCATCTGTTGATAAACCTCCAATGCTTTTCTGCTTCACCCAGAAAAAAACCTTAGATCCTTACCATGGTTTAATGGAATCATACGTAATTTTCTCCTGCTGCTATTCTGATTTCATCTCTTAAAATTTTTCCCTTCAGTCACTCATTTCAACTACACTGATCTTATCATTAGTCATGCCATGCATGCTTATTACACTCCCTATTCATTCTGCCTATATCCTTCCTTCTCCAGATATCTTTCACTTACAAGGGTCTCAAGTACAATATATTAGAGGGTCCTTCTTGATCATTTTATCTAACATAGCATCACTCCAACTGTATCTTCCGATCTGCTTTGTTTGTGTTTACTGCCTATTTAATATATAACATACTATTGTTAAGTATTTATCTTCCCCCATATAATGTAAGTTTCATGAAAAAGGATTCATTTTGTTCACTATTTTATCCTCAACGCTTAGAAGAGTGCCTGTCACATAGCAGGTGCAAGGAAATATATGTTGAAAGATCTAATGGCTACAGATGAAATAGCCTAATTTAGCAGGGTTCTATTAGACAACATTACACACTGATAATACACAATTAAAACTTCTTCCTCTTGCATTCAATATTATGATTTTATTAAAGCAAAATGTCCACTTTAAAATACATGTCAAATAATTTTGAAGACCATTATAGTCTTAAATAAATGAGCCTTCTTTGAATTTGATTCTCCACAAATCATAAATATTAAGGTTTTATAATCATTACCAGTCTTGGCAAGCAATAAAGTTTACATCACCATGTTCTAAAATAAAAGAATCACTGGCAACTCATAAATAACATTTTGGACTAGGAAGCCAAAGATCATTTAACTTATTCACAATTCTATTTTTAACTCTGAATGATTTGGAATATGCTGCTGGACAAGTCATTTATCTTTTCTAACATTAGGTTGTATTTCCTTAAGACAAAGTTATTACAACATTGCTATTTATACTTTTTCATGTATTTGACAATGCTGGTAAAGGTGATATAATTCTAAATGCAGGTTTAATTTTGCACTTTGGAATTTCCACTCAAAAAGAAAGAATTTCTACAGTGTAAAGCTCTCAATATGAATAAAGAAGAATATGTTAATATTATGCTATGAAGAATAACAGACCTAAACTTCAAGGGAAGCTGCATAGTAAAGAAGAAAAGGATCGGAGGGTGCTCAAGATGGCAGCGTGAGGAGGGCAGCGGAAATCTCCTCCCAAAACCATCTATATTTTGAAACTACAGCAAATATAACTATTCCTAAAAGAAAGACCAGAAGATACAGTACAACAGCCAGGCTACATCTACATCTGTGAGAACTCAGCATCTCAGGAAAAGGATAAGATACAAAGCCATAACCTGGCGGGGCCTGAGCACTCTCCCCATCCCAGCTCACCAGTGGGAGGGAAAGAATAAGAGTGGGGAGGGAGTGGAAGCACAGGACTCCTAAATAACCAGCCCTAGTAATCTGCACCAGGAGCAGAGACACACATCGCATGGTGTACTAGATATTAGAGAAACAGAAAAGTAAAATCCGAGACAGAGACTGCAAGTGGGTCCCCATAGCTGGCTACCCTGGGACAAAAGAAAAGTGGATGCTTTCAAAGTCTTAAAGAGATAAAGGTTTAACAGGTGAGAAAAATTGTCCTGGCAAACTCAGCCCAGGTGACTGGGAATCTTAAGGAACTTCAGGCGCCCTAACCCCCTGTGTGGCAACACAGCTCTGAAGCCCCTCACAGGAATAAGCAGACTGTCATTCATTATCCACCACCGGCACTGCAAGCAAACGGGCTGACCCACCACTGCTGAGGAGCAGCCGGGGGCAGCCCTGCCCACAGCAACCACACAGAGTCTTCTCCCAGCACGCACCTAACCAGGCCAGACATAGAGGCTGCTGCTGACACACATCAGCCTGGCACAGACAGAGGAAGCTGTCGCAAGGTCCGGAAGGCACAAAGGGGTGCCATTTTCACAGGATAACACACCCGGTATGTCTGCGACCCCCCACAGTGCCCCAGGCTATCACAAGGGCAGCCCCACCCAGAGCAGCTCAGGGAATTAACCCAGAGACTGCACCCGATGGGCAGGTACCCAGCACAGGCAGAAGAGAAGGGCAAGGTGACTAACAAGCAGGAAGGGAGTTTGTTCTCCCAGCTGATACATGCGACATCTGCTGGTGATCACTTCTATCACCATGAAAAGGCAGAAGAACCTGGTCCAGTCCAAAATCACTCAAACAATGCCAGGGAGAGGGGCTGACAAGATAGATATAACCAATCTTCCTGAAAGAGAAATCAAAATAAAAGTCATAACCATGCTGATGGACTTGCAGAGAAATATGCAAGAGCTAAGTGATGAAGTGCAGAGGGACATAACAGAGATGAAACAAACAATAGAAGGATTTAAGGGCAGACTGGATGAGGTGTAAGAGACTGTTAATGGAATAGAAATCAGAGAACAGGAATACAGAGAAGCTGAGGCAGAGAGATACAAGGATCTCTAGGAATGAAAGAATAATAAGAGAACTGTGTGACCAATCCAAATGGAACAATATTCACATAACAGGGGTAACAGGAGAAAAAGAGAGAGAAAAAGGGATAGAAAGTGTCTTAGAAGAAATAATTGCTGAAAATTTCCCCAAGCTGGGGAAGGAAATAGTCTCTCAGACCAGGGAAAACCACAGAACTCCCAACACAAGGGACCCAAGGAGGACAACACCAAGATATACATTTACAATGGCAAAGATCAAAGACAAGTACAGGGTATTAATGGCAGCCAGAGAGAGAAAAACGATCACCTACAAAGGAAAACCCATCAGGCTATCATCAGACTCTTCAACAGAAACCTTACAGGCCAGAAGAGAATGGCATGATATATTTAAGACAATGAAACAGGAGGGCCTTGAACCAAGGATACTGTATCCAGCAAGGTTATCATTTAAATTTGAAGGAGGGATTAAACAATTTGCAGATAAGCAAAAATTGTGGGAATTTACCACCCACAAACCACCTCTACAGGATATTTTAAAGGGACTGCTCTACATGGAAGTGCTCCTAAGGCTAAATAGATGTCACCAGAGAAAATAAAATTATAGCAAAGAAAGCAGACCAACCAAACACTAACTAAAGGCAAAAAATAAACTCAGCTATCCATAAGAGCAATCAAACAAAACACAAAACAGTACAGAATAAAACACCTAACATATAAAGAGTGGAGGAGGAAGAATAAGAAGGGAGAGAAATAAAGAATCATTAGACTGTGTATATAATAGCATAATATGTGAGTTAAAGTAAGACAGTTAGATAGTAAAGAAGCTACCCTTGAAATTTTGGTAATCACAAATCCAAAGCCTGCAGTGGCAATAAGTACATAGCTATTGATAATCACCCTAAATGTAAATGGACTGAATGCACCAATCAAAAGACATAGATTAATAGAACGTTTAAAAAAGCAAGACCCATCTATATGCTCCTTATAAGAGATTCACCTCAAACCCAAAGACATACACAGACAAAAGTAAAGGGATAGAAAAGATATTTCATGCAAACAATAGAGAGAAAAAAGAAGGTGTTGTAGTACTTGTATCAGACAAAATAGACTTCAAAACAAAGAAAGTAACAAGAGATAAAGAAGAACATAACATAATGATAAAGGGGGCAGTCCAACAACAGGATATAACCATTATAAATATATCTGCACCCAATACAGGAGCACGGACATATGTGAAAGAAATACTAACAGAACTAAAGGAGAAATAGAATGCAATGCATTCATTTTAGGAGACTTCAACACACCACTCACTCCAAAGGATAGATACACCAGAAAGAAAATAAGTAAGGACACGGAAGCACTGAACAACACACTAGAGCAGATGGACCTAATAGACATCTATAGAACTCTACATCCAGAAGCAACAGGATACTCATTCTTCTCAAGTGCACATGGAACATTCTCCAGAATAGACCACATACTAGGCCACAAAAAGAGCCTCAGTAAATTCAAAAAGATTGAAATCCTATCAACCAACTTTTCAGACCACAAAGGTATAAAACTAGAAATAAATTGTACAAAGAAAGCGAAAAGGCTCACAAACACATGGAGGCTTAACAACATGCTCCTAAATAATCAATGGTCAACAACCAAATTAAAATGGAGATCCAGCAATATACGGAAACAAATGACAACAACAACACAAAGCCCCAACTTCTGCGGGACACAGTGAAAGCAGTCTTAAGAGGAAAGTATATAGCAACCCAGGCATATTTAAAGAAGGAAGAATAATGCCAAATGAATAGTCTAACATCACAATTATCAAAATTGGAAAAAGAAGAACAAATGAAGCTAAAGTTAGCAGAAGGAGGGACATAATAAAGATCAGAGAAGAAATAAATAAAATTGAGAAGAATAAAACAATAGAAAAAATCAATGAAACCAAGAGCTGGTTCTTTGAGAAAATAAACAAAATAGATAAGCCTCTAGCCAAACTTATTAAGAGAAAAAGAGAATCAACACACATCAACAGAATCAGAAATGAGAAAGGAAAAATCATGACGGACCCCACAGAAATACAAAGAACTATTAGAGAATACTATGAAAACCTATATTCTAACAGGCTGGGAAACCTAGAAGAAATGGACAACTTATTAGAAAAATAGAACCTTCCAAGAATGACCAAGGAAGAGACACAAAATCTAAACAGACCAATTACCAGCAAAGAAATAGAAGTGGTAATCAAAAAACTACCCAGGAACAAAACCCCCAGAACAGATGGATTTACCTCAGAATTTTATCAGACATACAGAGAAGACATAATACCAATTCTCCTTAAAGTTTCCAAAAAAGTAGAAGAGGAGGGAATACTTCCAAACTCATTCAATGAAGCCAGCATCACTCCAGCATACCAAAACCAGGCAAAGACCCCACCAAAAAAGAAAATTACCCCAATATCCCTGATGAACATACATGCAAAAATACTCAACAAAATATTAGCAAGCCGAATTCAAAAATACATCAAGATCATTCATCATGATCAAGCAGGATTTATTCCAGGGATGCAAGGATGGTACAACATTCAAAAATCCATCAACATCATCCACCACATCAACAAAAAGAAGGATAAAAAACCACATGATCATCTCCATATACACTGAAAAATCATTCGACAAAATCCAACATTCATTCATGATAAAAACTCTCAACAAAATGGGTATAGAGGGCAAGAACCTCAACATAATAAAAGCAAATATATGACAAACCCACAGCCAACATCATACTTAACAGTGAGAAGCTGAAAGCTTTTCACCTAAGATAGGAAACAAGACAAGGATGCCCACTCTCCCCTCTATTATTCAACATAGTACTGGAGGTCCTAGTTATGACAATCAGACAAAACAAAGAAATACAAGGCATCCAGATTGGTAAAGAAGTCAAACTGTCACTACTTGCAGATGACATGGGATTGTATAAAAAAAAAACCCTAAAAAATCCACTCCAAAACTACTAGAACTAATATCTGAATTCAGCAGTTACAGCATACAAAATTAATACACAGAAATCAGTTGCATTCCTATACACTAAAGAGGGACTAGCAGAAAGAGAAATCAGGAAAACAATTCCATTCACAATAGCATCAAAAAGAATCATATACCTAGGAATAAACCTAACCAAGGAAGTGGAAGACCTATACCTTGAAAACTAAAAGACACTCTTAGGAGAAATTAAAGAGGACACTAACAAATGGAAATTCATCCCATGCTCTTGGGTAGGAAGAATTAATATTGTCAAAATGGCCATACTGCCTAAAGCAATCTACAGATTTAATACAATCCCTATCAAAATACCAACAGCATTATTCAATGATCTAGAGAAAATTGTTCTAAAATTCATATGGAATGACAAAAAACCCCTAATAGCCAAAGCAATCCTGAGAAGGAATAATAAAGTATGGGGGATCTCACTTCGCAACTTCTAGCTCTACTACAAAGCTACTGTAATCAAGACAATTTAGTACTGGCACAAGAACAGACCCACAGACTAGTGGAAAAGAATAGAGTTCAGATATTCACCCAAACATATATGGTCGATTAATATATGATAAAGGAGCCATGGATATACAGTGGGGAAATGACAGCCTCTTCAACAGCTGGTGTTTGTAAAACTGGATAGCTACATGTAAGAGAATGAAACTGGATCATTGCCCAATGCCATACACAAAAGTAAACTCAAAATGGATCAAAGACCTGCATGTAAGTCATGAAACCATAAAACTCTTAGAAAAAACATAGGCAAAAATCTTTTGGACATAAACATGAGCAACTTCTTCATGAACATACCTCCCCTGGCAAGGGAAACAAAAGCAGAAATGAACAAGTGGGACTATATCAAGCTGAAAAACTTCTATACAGCAAAGGACACCATCAATAGAACAAAGAGGCATCCTATAGTATGGCAGAATATATTAATAAATGACATACCTGAAAAAGGTTTGACATCTAAAATATAAAAAGAGCTCATGCACTTCAACAAACAAAAAGCAAATAATCCAATTAAAATCTGGGCAGAGTATCTGAACAGACACCTATCCAAAAAAGAAATTCAGATGGCCAAGAAAAGAAAAGATGCCCTACATCACTAGACATCAGAGAAATGCAAATTAAAACCACAATGAGATATCACCTCACACCAGTTAGGATGTCCACCATCAAACGACAAACAACAACAAATGTTGGCATGGATGTGGAAAAAGGGGAACCCTCCTACACTGCTGGTGGGAATGTAAATTAGTTCAACCATTGTGGAAAGCAGTATGGAGATTCCTCAAAAATCTACCATTTGACCCAGGAATTCCACTCCTAGGAATTTACCCTAAGAATGCAGCAGCCCAGTTTGAAAAAGACAGATGCACCCCTATGTTTATCGCAGCACTATTTACAATAGCCAAAAATGGAAGCAACCTAAGTGTCCATCAGTAGATGAATGGATAAAGAAGACAAATATACACAGTGGAATATTATTCAGCCATAAGAAGAAAACAAATCCTACCATTTGTAACAACATGGATGGAGCTAGAGGGTATTATGCTCAGTGAAATAGGCCAGGCCGAGAAAGAGAAGTATCAGATGATTTCACTCATATGTGGAGTATAAGAACAAAGAAAAAACTGAAGGAGCAAAACAACAGCAGACTCACAGAACCCAATAATGGACTAACAGTTACCAAAAGGAAAGGGACTAGAGAGGATTGGTGGGAAGGGAGGGATAATGTGAAAAAGGGGGCATTACGATTATCACACATAATGTAGGGGATGGGGTACAGGGAAGGCTGTACATCACAAAGACAAGTAGTGATTCTATAGCATCTTACTACACTGATGGACAGTGACTGTAATGGGGTATGTGGTGAGGACTTGATAATGGGGGGAATCTAGCAACTGTAATGTTGCTCATGGAATTATAGATTAATGATACCAAATAAAATTTTTAAAAAAAAGGAAAGTTTCAGGAGCCAGCCAGGCCTTCGTTAAATGTCGACACTATGCTTCCTAAATGTAATAACACTGAAAAAGTTAAATTTTATCAAATCTTATTTCTTTTTCTATAAAGGAGAGTAACAAACACTTTTATAGCACCTAACATAGTGGCAGGCCCATGGTAGATGCTAACTATGTGTGGTTCAATCCCCTTGAAATGGACTGTCAAAAGGGCGTAGCACCAGATATAATATCATGGGTCAGTGGAAAGATAAGCTGACTCAGTATCACTGTATGAGGCATGTGGGAAAACTCTGAAATGAGTTGCTTGTACGATTGCTTTTGTAATTAGCTTGTATCTCTGTAATATAATCACATCAAAAACTGAATTTTTTATTAAAACTGAATATAAAATAAAATGAAAAAGGTGTGAGGCCTTTGGAGGTCTCATAAATGTAGACCAAGTCAGTTATTCAGTATTTATCTCTTCACCTGTCAAAATTCTTTATTTTTTTTTATTCCAAAAGTCAAATAAATATGCTCCTCAATTCAAAAACTGATAACAGAAATTGACAGCCTGGTGATCATATTTCCATCCTTTTGTTTACACTTATCTAAATATTTACTTATGATTTTTATTTTTTATTTACATCTGCTTTACATATATCCTGAAATACATATTGGAAATTCCTTAATATCAACAGACAGAAATCTAAGTAGAATGAGTATAATTTATCACCCAAACCAAGAAAGGGTCTGCTATTCAAACTTACATTCCGACAGCAGCTCTGAACTGAGACTGTCCTGGAGAACCAGGATGTACAATCACGCCAGATAGAACTCACAGTTCGTAATTTCATAGTGCTTTACAACACAGTTATGCCATTATTTAGTCACTATTTTATTAATTGATGTTTACTGAGGTTGCTTCAAGTTTTAGGCCACTTCAAAAACAAACAAAAAGAGCATTGTAATAAATGTTCCTTTTTTGTTAATTATTTTCCTGTAGGAAAGAATCCTAAAATTTCATTGCTGAGTCAGGAGTTCATGTTTTAAAAGAATAACATGAATAATGTCACAAAATATTCTACAAAACATTTCAGACTTGCTTGAATGATATGAAAGGACTCATTTCCACACAAGGAAAGCCCATAGTTACATGGATTCATTTCTTGATCCTTTCTTGTGATTTTAATCTTCTTCTGTAACATCACATTCTTTTACTTATATTTTAAAACTGTTAATTATCTCTCTAAATTTTGGATATTCATTGTTCCATATGAATGTAAATTCATTGAATCTTATTTAGATTGAATCTTAGATATTCTTTTGGATATGTTTAAGTAATGATGAGAGTATATTTAAATTACATCTATATTTTGGAAAAGCTGAAACTCTGACATTAATTTTTCCATCAAGTCTCAAATGATGTGTTATTATTGATTTGCTTTATATTGTTTAGTATTATTTTTATAGATAGTATCATATAGACCCTAAATCTGTTCCACTCATTTTATTTTAGACTTCTTGTAATGTTTCCAGTTCTAACTAGGTAACTCTTGATTTGAAAAAGCTATTACATTTTGAGTTTATACTCTTGATATTTAAAATCTTATTATTAAAGCCTTAGCATTAATTATTAAATTAATCTTATAGCTAGTAATTGAGTGAATACTTTTGTCTAAATAATCGTAATAAGCAAATTTTAAAAATTTGATTCCTTTTCCTATATTTTTTCTTAATATTTCACATTATTGTCCTATTGTATAATCTAAAATCTTCCAAACAATACTAGTGGGTTATGCCAGACATTTTTGTCTACTTCTAGATTTTATCTGAAATAGCTTCAGTGTACTATCACTTAAGAGACATTTCCAATTGATTCCTGGTAAATTGTCTTTATTAAGTGTAAGTATTTTCTTGTATTTTCCTTTTACTCAGAATTCTTCTTAGGCATTGCTACCAAATTTTGGAAAATGTCTGTCTGCCTTTGTTTCTATAATTGTTTTAGATCCCCTATTTCCATTTTTAAGATTATCTTCATTATTTATAAACAAGTAGATTCATACATTAAAATAAATTCACAAATAATAAACTTGTTTTTTAAATTTTCTGATTGTCTTATAAGGTGAAATTGTTATCTTTGAATTAATTTTCAGTCTTATGATTGTAATATTATTTAGTGATTTTTTCCCCATTTTTTTTTTCTTATCAAGTTTTGCATAGTATGGAGAACAGCTAATGGTTAACAAAATTGTTTCTTAACTCAAGCTCCACATGCTTCACAGGTTTGTTAGTTTTACCCTTAGACTCAGGCTGGTCCAGTAGCCATTATGTGGAATGTATCAGACCTCATTGGAGAGGGAAAAAAAGAACATGTTAGAATATATCATGACACTTAAAATTTATCTTAATACATGACATACATCCTTGTATTTCCATTTCTTTGGCCAAAGTAATTCACATGGCCATACCTGCACTCACTAGGAATAGGATATATAATCCTGCAATATGTATAAGCACAAAAATAGGTGACAAAAATACCATCTACCAATTGTTAAAAACATTTGAATATAGAAATATATATGTATATATCTATTTTGTCTTTATTTTGTTTTTATTGTTATGATATCTGTGATAGAATAATGATCTCCTCCAAAAAATGCCTACTTCCTAATCCCCAGAATTCATGAATATTTTCTGCTACATAGCAATGGGGCAAGGGATAATTAAGGTTGCAGATGAAATTAAGGTGAGAAATCATCTTAGATTATCCAGGTGGGCCTACTGTAATCACAAAGGTCCTTCAAATGTGGAAGAACGAATCAGAGTATCAGAGTCAGAGAGAGATTTGCAGATACTACACTGCTGGCTTTGAAGATGGAAGAAGAGGCTACAAGCCAAGAAATGCAAGAGGCCTCTAGACTCTGGAAAAGGCAGGAAAACAGATTTTCTCCTGGAGCCTCCCGAAGGCATTTAGGCCTGCTGACCTTGATTTTAACCTAGTGACACCCATTTCAGAATTCTGACATCTAAAACTGTAAGATAATAAATCTCTTTTGTGGAGCTACTAAGTGTGGTATTTTGTTTCAGAAGCAAAAGGATTTTAGCACCTGTAAGTGGGGTGGTGCTACATTGAATACCTAAAAAATGAAAGAGAGAAGAGGAACTAGTAAAGAAGATTTTGAAGGAAAGAGGGTTTTTACAGCTAATTTTTTATATCTACAATTTATTTTTGTATTTGCAATAAGAGAGTGTTTTATGGTATGCTTTTACTTTCTTCTAGTAAGTCAGGCTTCTTTCTCAAGCTTCTTTTTTCAACTTCTTACATTTTGTGGGGTTTTTTTTCTTTTCCCCTGAGCTAAACAAAAAATCAGATTTGTCAGCTCAGATATACATACTAATCATTCAAGAAAACAAGCTAATAACAAGTACAAGTAAAGCAGGGAGAGATGTAGGATGACAATGATGGCTCCCCAGGTCTTAAGATCAATCATTATATATGCAATTTCTAGTCTAGAGTTCCAGATGAGGTCTCCATTTAAGACATGTCAGTACCCATATAGCAGGAAACATTCAGACTATGAAGCATTTCCAGTTTATATACAAATACCTATCTATTTGATATTTCCCATGAAATTAAACCTCACATACCCTAGGTTTGTTTACCATAAGCAGTCTTGGTCAAAGGCATCCTTTTAAGAGCATTCCATTGAAAGGACTCTCTTCCTACCATATATTAATAACTCATTTCTTAAGAGCTACAAGGAGATTAGATTTTGTCACCTGCCTTCTTTCTTTTTCTGAAATTATCTCCTCAATAGATAGAAATAGATTACAAAGCAGTTATTTTAACTCCTTCCTCCTCATGACCCCAGGAAACTCCTAAGTCTGTTTTGTTTTCTTTAGAAATATCACTCTCTTGGTACAATAGTCACAGCTGGATAAACACAATGGCATTTCAGGTAGAGAAATAGAAATTCCCACTCAAATAAGTTTGCTGTGTGAATTTTGTTATAATTACCTTCAACATGATAAAAGTAAATACTTGAATTCTCCTTCAGAAGAATGGCATTTTTAGATGTTGAATAAGTCATAAAGAATAGATATGACTTTGATATGAAAATAGAAGAGAGAAAGGCCTTTTAGCATTGAGCAAAGGTTAACAGTGATGAATGAAAATGTTCTTATGAGGGAAGAACATTAAAGGCTCAACTTAGTTGGATTAAATTATATGCATTGGGATGGAGGGAATACATAATGTAACATCAGGTGAGGTAATAAATTGTACCATTCTCAACTGCAAAGTGTAGACTGTATTGGAAATAAATGGTTCTAAATTTGCAAGCTCCTGAGTTAAACATATTAGTTTCTTCTCTGCAACTCTTAAAAGCTTGTATTTACTAATTTAAAATATAACTCTACAGCATGTAAAGTTTCCCAAGCTTATTGATTACAGTTCTTATAGCCACCCTTCTTAAACTCTGTTAAAACCTTTCCCTTAAAATTAAAATGTAGTAATTTATCATGGCCTGGCAAATCCTACATATTCTTACCTTTGTCTACCTCTCCAGACTTCTTGCTTTACTTCTCTCTCGTGATTGCTTTAGTCTCCTTTCCGATAGTCACACTACAATCATTCCCTTCTCAAAATTTTGTGCCTCAATTTCTTCATCTTAGAATGCTTATCTCCAGACCCTTATGCTACTGATTGGCTCTTTTTCGATATGCAGATCTTACCTCAAACGTTACCTTTGCAGAGGATCCCAAAGCTAAAGAAGTACCTTTAAGCATTCTCTTTTCTCATTCATCTAAAATAATCATTGGCTTTCCCATTTTTGTGCTTAATTGCATATTGTCTATCTCCACTCTCATCAGAATACAAACTGATGAGATTATTCTTTACAGGTGTCATTTCCCCTAGTACCTGGAAAAGTCTATATACTGCAAGTGCACAAAATTATTTGTTAACTGAATGAATGATGGATGAATGGATGGATGGATGGATGGATTTGGACATCCTTTACTCAACCCTCATTTGCAAATATGGAAGTTGACAATGAATGTCTTCCTCATTTTCCCTTGAATTATCCATTATGACCAGGTGAGAAGAACTTCCTCTGTCTGTATAGTTACAGGTACTCACATTTTGAGGTGGACGCTGACCATACTCTGCTAAATTATGTGGGCAGCATCACAGTGACCAAAGCCTTTGGCAAATTACCAAATTCTGTTTTATTGCTCTTGTCCATTTTGATATTGCAAGCCCCTTTTAAAGACATTTACCCATTTTTCCAAATAAATTTTAATCTAATTTCCTGATTTAAATTGCTCAGATAAACTTCTCTAGATTCCTAACTCTTATTTTCCACTTATGCATTCCTGATTCCTCTCTGATGCACCAACTGAGTACACGCCATCTCTCTATTCAATTTCCAGCCCAAACTGCTCTCAAGTCCCAGGTCAATGCCTATATTCCCTGAGCATCTTAGCTCTAAATCCCTACAGAGGTCATTTGTATGAACGGCTGTTAATTTATCTTTAAACATTGTTTTATTTTCATATCTGTCTCATTTTTTTCCAGCTCCAATCAAGTATCAATATATGTGTTGTTAAGATTGAATAAGCCTTTCAGAAAGATATAACATAATAGCAAAGCACAACACAAAACATAGAAGACTCTCAGCAGCCACAGAAATATCATTACTATTATTTGATATTATAATTCTTTACATAATTTCCTAATTGTTAAGTCAACATATAATTAAATAGTAAATTACTAAATGTTTACAGAGAAAGTAGAGGAGGTCTATGTATCTCTTACCAATAAGGCCAGAAAATACATAAACATAGGCTCATAAATGTATTTCCTGCAAGAATATCAGGAAAGTATTAGTGAAGGCATCCAGTATTCTGTGAAATAGACCATAACCTTAATTTTAACTCAAATTTAACTTCTAATAAATGGTATGTATAAGCAAAATTGTGTGATTTTATATGTGCAAAGGTATTTAAGAAATAAAGGAAGAAAGTTTTGTCTTACATGTTATAATACATTTCATTCTTTTCTTTGAAACTTTGAAATGGTTTCTAAAACAAGATTTCAATCTAACAGCCCTAATTCAGTCCCTGTGATATAGTATCCTAAGAAAAGAGAATTTGTGTAATACACTGAATATAAAGACGTATAATGAATTCTATGTCTTTAGAAAATATGTCCATTGTGAACTTTCTCAGTAGATATAATGATAATTTTGTCTGCAAATATTTCTAGGTAATTTTTTATTTAGTCTTGGTGGATGTTTATCTGACATAGTCTATTGGGCTAATTTTGATTATTGACTTGTCTAACTTTCTGTTTCCTCTTCAAAATATATTTACTTATCTGTGTTTTTGACAGCAAACAGCATACTCTAAGGAATTGGTTATATTCTGGAAATATATAACTAAACTATAAGATAGTTTTTAAAAGATTTTGTCAGGGAATTTTAAAAGTACATTAATTTTTTAGAAGAGCAGAATTTGTTTCTGCCATTTCTTATATATATGACAGTCTTTTAACAAGAACTACCCAAAAAGAATTCTAACTTATTGTAAAACTTAGCATGTATCTTTTTATGCAGATTTATATCCTTGTAAAAGTGTCTTGAAATTTTTTGAGTAGGAGATTTCTAAATGCTAAGACTAAAAGAATAACATGAAAAGCATATTCATTTTATGTCCAAATTTGGGAATTTTTACTTTTCTAAGAATGCCTCAGAAACTCTTGCTTTTTTGCCAGTTGTATGACTCAGGGTAGCACTTGTTAGTTGCTATAAGAAACAAACCAAAATCTTGATTGCTTAATTCAATAAATGTTTACTTGACCCTTGCACAAAGTCTAACAGATGTTCCTGGCTTAGCTATTCTCCTAGGCAGTTCCATCCAAGAAAAGGATACCAGGGTCCAGGTTCCCACCATCATGTGATTATGCTATCTTGGAGAACTTCACTTCCAGATAGTGAGTGAGATCATGGAAGATCATATTTTTCACGGCCAGGCTATAATAATTTCCCTCAATTATATTAAGCAGAGACAGTTACATGGCTCCAACATAACTGCAAGAGAGGTAGGGAAGTTAACCTTGCTCTGTGCTCAGGAAGAGAAAAGGGAAACTGTTGAACCCCTAGTCAATCTCTACCATAAAGGCATATTAGTCTAGAAGAACATATTGCAGGAAGTAAATATGGGCAAAGAAAACAGAAATCCTCAATTATACCTTCTTTTAAAAATATTGTCCTTATAACAGGGAGCCAACATGGTGGCGTGAGTAGGACAGTGGGAATCTCCTCCCAAAGACAAATATATTTTTGAAAATACAACAAATACAACTAATCCTAAAAGAGAGACCAGAAGACACAAGACAACAGCCAGACCACACCCACACGTGCGAGAGCCCTGCGCCTGGTGAAAGGGTTAAGATACAACCCTCTGGACCGGCGGGACCCGAGCACATCTCCCCCCACCTCTCGGTGGGAGGGAGAGGGAGCCCAGGACTGCTAAACACCCAGCTCCAGCCACCCACACCAGAGCGCAGACACAGTGCATGCATGGAGGGCTGGAAACTAGGGAAACAGGGCAGCAAGACCTCTGAGCGGGTTCCGAAGCTGATGCCCTTGTGACAAAGAAAAGCGAGTGCTTTTTGAAAGTCTTAAAGGGACAGGGACTTAACAGCTAGACGGAAACAACACAGGTCACAGCCCAGTGGCTGGAAATTACAGGGAACACTGGGCGCACTAACCCCCTGGGCAACAGTTCTGAGACCCCTCATGGAGGTAAACAGCCAAACAGCGCCCCCCTCCCGTCCATTACCCTCTGGGCACTGCGAAATCAGAGAAACAGCCTAAGGCAAACTACGTGCACAGAAAGGGAGATCCTTACACTCCCGCCAGACAAGACACAAAGACACAGCCTCTACGCAATTACCCAACACAAGCCACTAGGGGTCGCAGTTGTCCCAGAAAAGAAAGGCCAAAAGCAAGTGAAAAGTTTGGCCCTCCCAGCTGACAGTCAATAGCACCTGTCAACATGAAAAGGCAAAAAAATATGATCCAGACAAGACTAACCCAGACAGCTTCGGCATCTGCTACATCTTCTCCTGAGAAGGAACTTCTGGAGATAGATTTAACCAGTCTTCCTGAAAAAGAATTCAAAACAAAATTCACAACCATGCTGATGGACTTGCAGAGAAATATGCAAGAACTAAGGAAGGAGAATACAGAAATAAAACAAGCTCTGGAAGGACTTCAAAACAGAATGGACAAGATGCAAGAGACCATTAATGGACTAGAAAATAGAGAACAGGAAAGCAGAGAAGCTGATGCAGAGAGAGATAAAAGGATCTCCAGGAATGAAAGAATTCTAAGAGAGCTGAGTGACCAATCTAAATGGAACAATATCTGCATTATAGGGGTACCAGAAGAAGAAGAGAGAGAAAAAGGGATAGAAAGTGTCTTTGAAGAAATAATTGCCAAAAACTTCCAAAAAACTAGGGGAAAAAATGGCCTCTCAGACCACAGAGGTACACAGAACTCCCATGGCAAGGGATCCAAGGAGGGCAACACCAAGACACATAATAATTAAAATGGCAAAGATCAAAGACAAGGACAAAGTATTAAAGGCAGCCAGAGAGAAAAAAAAGGTTACCTTCAAAGGAAAACCCATCAGGCTATCATCAGACTTCTCAACAGAAACACTACAGGCCAGAAGAGAATGGCATGATATACTTAATGCAATGAAACAGAAGGGCCTCGAACCAAGACTACTGTATCCAGCATGATTATCATGTAAATATGAAGGAGGGATTAAACAATTCCCAGACAAGCAAAAGTTGAGGGAATTTGCCTCTCACAAACCACCTATACAGGGCATACTACAGGGACTGCTCTAGATGGGAGCACTCCTAAAAAGAGCACAGAACAAAACACCCAACATATGAAGAAGGGAGGAGGAGGAATAAGAAGGGAGAGAAATAAAGAATCATCAGACCATGTTTATAATAGCTCAACAAGCAAGATAAGTTATACAGTAAGATAGTAAAGAAGCTAACCCTGAACCTTTGGTAACCACAAACTTAAAGCCTGCAATGGCAATAAGTTCATACCTTTCAATAATCACCCTAAATGTAAATGGACTGAAGGCACCAATCAAAAGACACAGAGTAATAGAATGGATAAAAAAGCAAGATCCATCCATATGCTGCTTACAAGAGACTCACCTTAAACCCAAAGCCATGCACACACTAAAAGTCAAGGGATGGAAAAAGATATTTCAGGCAAACAACAGAGAGAAGAAAGCAGATGTTGCAATTCTGGTATCAGATACAACAGACTTCAAAATAAAGAAAGTAACAAAAGACAAAGAAGGACATTACATAATGATAAAGGGCTCAGTCCAACAAGAGGATATAACCATTATAAATATATATGCACTCAACACAGAAGCACCAACATACCTGAAACGAATACTAACAGAACTAAAGGAGGAAATAGAATGCAATGCATTCATTCTAGGAGACGTCAACACACCACTCACTCCAAAGGACAGATCCACCAGACAGAAAATAAGTAAGAACACAGAGGCACTGAACAACACACTACAACAGATGGACATAATAGACAACTACAGAACTCTACATATAAAAGCAACAGGACACACATTCTTCTCAAGTGCACATGGAACATTCTCCAGAATAGACCACATACTAGGCCACAAAAAGAGCCTCAGTAAATTCCAAAAGATTGAAATTCTACCAAACAACTTTTCAGATCACAAAGGCATAAAACTAGAAACAAACTGTACGAAGAAAGCAAAAAGGCTCACAAACACATGGAGGCTTAACAACACTCTCCTAAATAATCAATGGATCAATGACCAAATCAAAATGCAGATCCAGCAATATATGGAAACAAATGACAACAACACTAAGCCCCAACTTCTGTGGGATACAGCAAAGCAGTCTTAAGAGGAAAGTATATAGTAATCCAAGCATATTTAAAAAAGGTAGAACAATCCCAAATGAATGGTCTAATGTCACAATTATTGAAATTGGAAAAAGAAGAACAAATGGGGCCTAAGGTAAGCAGAAGGGACATAATAAAGATCAGGGAAGAAATAAATGAAATTGAGAAGAATAAAACAATAGCAAAAATCAATGAAACCAAGAGCTGGTTCCTCAAGAAAATAAACAAAATAGATAAGCCACTAGCCAGACTTATTAAGAGGAAAAGAGAGTCAACACAAATCAACAGTATCAGAAACAAGAAAGGAAAAATCACGACAGACACAGCAGAAATACAAATAATCATTACAGAATACTATAAAAACCTATATGCTAACAAGCTGGGAAACCTAGGAGAAATGGACAACTTTCTAGAAAAATACAACCTTCAAAGACTGATACAGAAAGAAAGAGAAAATCTAAACAGACCAATTACCAGCAACGAAATTGAAGCGGTAATCAAAAACTACTAAAAACAAAACCCCCGGGCCAGATGGATTCACCTCGAAATTTTATCAGACATACAGGGAAGACATAATACCCATTCTCCTGAAAGTTTTCCAAAAAATAGAAGAAGAGAGTATACTCCCAAACTCATTCTATGAAGATAACATCACCCTAATACCAAAAACCAGGCAAAGACCCAACCAAAAAAGAAAACTACAGATCAATATCCCTGATGAACGTAGATGCAAAAATACTCAACAAAATATTAGCAAACCGAATTAAAAAATACATAAAAAGGATTGTACACCAGTTCCAAGTGGGATTCATCCCAGGGATGCAAGGATGGTACAACATTCGAAAGTCCATCAACATCATCCACCACATCAACAAAAAGAAAGACAAAAACCACATGATCATCTCCATAGATGCTGAAAAAGCATTTGACAAAGTTCAACATCCATTCATGAAAAAAACTCTCAGAAAAAAGGGAATAGAAGGCAACTACCTCAACATAATAAAGGCCATCTATGATAAACCCACAGCCAACATTATATTGAAGAGCGAGAAGCTGAAAGCTTTTCCTCTGAGATCAGGAACTAGACAGGGATGCCCACTCTCCCCACTGTTATTTAACATAGTACTGGAGGTCCTAGCCACGGCAATCAGACAAAACAAAGAAATACAAGGAATCCAGATCGGTAAAGAAGAAGTTAAACTGTCACTATTTGCAGATGACATGATACTGTACATAAAAAACCCTAAAGACTCCACCCCAAAACTACTAGAACTGATATCAGAATACAGCAAAGTTGCAGGATACAAAATCAAAACACAGAAATCTGTGGCTTTCCTATACACTAACAATGAACCAATAGAAAGAGAAATCAGGAAAACAACTAAATTCACAATTTCATCAAAAAAAATAAAATACCTAGGAATAAACCTAACCAAAGAAGTGAAAGACTTATACTCTGAAAACTACAAGTCACACTTAAGAGAAATTAAAAGGGACACTAACAGATGGAAACTCATTCCATGCTCGTGGCTAGGAAGAATTAAATCGTCAAAATGGCCATCCTGCCCAAAGCAATATACAGATTTGATGCAATCCCTATGAAACTACCGGCAACATTCTTTAATGAACTGGAACAAATAATCCAAAACTTCATGTGGAAACACCAAAGACCCCGAATAGCCAAATCAATCCTGAGAAAGAAGAATAAAGTAGGGGGATCTCACATCTCACTCCCCAACTTCAAGCTCTACTATAAAGCCACAGTAATCAAGACAATTTGGTACTGGCACAAGAACAGAGCCACAGACCAATAGAACAGACTAGAGAATCCAGATATTAACCCAGACATATATGGTCAATTAATATTTGATAAAGGAGACATGGACATACAATGGCGAAATGACAGTCTCTTCAACAGATGGTGCTGGCAAAACTGGACAGCTACATGTAGGAGAATAAAACTGGACCATTGTCTAACCCCATATACAAAAGTAAACTCAAAATGGATCAAAGACCTGAATGTAAGTCATGAAACCATTAAACTCTTGGAAGAAAACATAGGCAAAAACCTCTTAGACATAAACGTGAGTGACCTCTTCTTGAACATATCTACCCGGGCAAGGAAAACAACAGCAAAAATGAGTAAGTGGCACTATATTAAGCTGAAAAGCTTCTGTACAGCAAAAGACACCATCAATAGAACAAAAAGGAACCCTACAGTATAGGAGTATATATTTGAAAATGATAGATCCAATAAAGGCTTGACGTCCAGAATATATAAAGAGCTCACATGCCTTAACAAACAAAATACAAATAACCCAATTAAAAAATGGGCAGAGGAACTGAACAGACAGTTCTCCAAAAAAGAAGTACAGATGGCCAACAGACACATGAGAAGATGCTCCACATCGCTAATTATCAGAGAAATGCAAATTAAAACTACAATGAGGTATCACCTCACACCAGTAAGGATGGCTGCCATCCAAAAGACAAACAACAACAAATGTTGGCGAGGCTGTGGAGAAAGGGGAACCCTCCTACACTGCTGGTGGGAATGTAAGTTAGTTCAACCATTGTGGAAAGCAGTATGGAGCTACATCAAAATGCTCAAAACAGACTTACCATTTGACCCAGGAATTGCACTCCTAGGAATTTACCCTTGCAATCAAGTTTGAGAAAGACCAATGCACCCCTATGTTTATCGCAGCACTATTTACAAATGCCAAGAATTGGAAGCAATCTAAATGTCCATCGATAGATGAATGGATAAAGAAGATGTGGTACATATACACAATGGAATACTACTTAGCCATAAGAAGAGGGCAAATCCTACCATGTGCAGCAACATGGATGGAGCTGGAGGGTATTATGCTCAGTGAAACAAGACAAGCGGAGAAAGAGAAATACCAAATGATTTCACTCATCTGTGAAGTATAAGAACAAAGGGAAAAGTGAAAGAAGAAAACAGCAGCAGAATCACAGAACCCAAGAATGGACTAACAGGTAACAAAGGGTAAGGGACTGAAGAGGATGGGTGGGAAGGGAGGGATAAGGGGGAGGGAGAAGAAGGGGGGTATTAAGATTAGAATGCATGGGGTGGGTGGGAGAAAGGGGAGGGCTGTGCAACACAGAGAAGACAAGTAGTGATTCTAAAACATTTTGCTATGCTGATGGACAGTGACTGTAAATTGGTTGATAGGGGGGACCTGGTATAGGGGAGAGCCTAGTAAACATAATATTCGTCATGTAAGTATAGATTAATGATACAAAAAAAAAAGGCAGTTCCTGTGTGGTGACCTCCAATGAATTCTACACAATGGTATAAAGGGCATATAAAACTGTAGGCAAAGGGTCTGTTTGTGTTTATACAGAGGATCAAAGCCTAATTTGGCTACCCAAAAAATGAACTAAGATACGATATGAAAAAGAACTTCCAACATCAGCACTCTCTGGAAGACTCATGCCAGAAGATGATCATCAAAAAACCCCAACAAGATCCACGCACTGCTACAAGTGTAGATGCACTCATCCCACCAGTTCCTGGACTTGCCATGGGAATGAAGAAGAAAATGTCTAAGCTGGCCTGTGCATACAGTAAAACAACAAATTTGACTGGATCTATACTGTTGGAACTCAACCAAGAATTAGGAGAAGTGCAAATTGTAGCGCTCCAAAATCTTACAACTACAGATTATTTACAACTACAGATGTTAAAAGAACATATGGGATGTGAACAGTCCCCAGGAATGGGTTGTTTTAATTTGTCTGATTTCTCTCAGACTGTTCAAGTTCAGTGGGACAATATCTACCATATCATAGATAAGTTTTCACAAATGCCTAGGGTGCCTAACTGGTTTTCTTGGTTTCACTGGAGATGGCTGGTAATTACAGGTATGCTTTGGCTATGTAACTATACTCCTATTATGTTTATGTGTGTGCGCAATTTAAGTAGTAGTTTAAAACCTATCCATGCTGAAGTTACTTCACAAGAAGATATGTCAAAGAAATAATCAATCTTCCCATGTTTTCTTCCGCCTGCTACTTCTATAGCTTTTCTTCTTCCTTCCTTATTACAACCCTTAAATAGAATTCGTGCCTCATATCAAATTTACCGAGTATCATAATTCTTCCAAGTGGTAAAGACACCTCAAGACAAATGCTTGGCACAGAGGCCACAGGGCATAAATCTGCAAAGAAGTAAAAAGATAACCTTTTCAAACAATAAGGCTTCTCTCTCACTTACCAACTTCACATTTCCCTGTATGGCCCCAGAAGATGACTGGTTAGCCAGAGACGGGTAAGATTCCTCAAGGGAGGAACAACCTAAGACAGGCCCAGTCGCAGGGGGACCATCAGGTGAGAAATTGGGGATCAACAGAGGTGAGGCTTAGAACCTCTCCCCCCCCCGTTCTGAGAGAAATCTTCTGCATACATGGATGTTTTATTGCCCTGGTCTAGCTTGGATTAACACATAGTCTACAGGCACACACCTGATCATCTACATTTGCTCTCTTACAACACTAAACTATGTTTTCTATCTTTATCTTGTATCTACCTACCACTTCAGCATTTTATTAAAAATAATAATAATAAAGCGAGAAATGTGGTATCCACATATAAATCAAGTATAAAAATCAAATGAGTATTCATATTTGAACTGTTTATAGTTCATAATGCATGAGCAAAACCGAAAGTTTCTGTGATGACTGCCCTTGTGCTGTTCACCATGCAACTTATTCACTATGTAAGAATTTGTTCTCCATGTAAGAATTGCATAAGATTGGAGACTGACGAAAATTAAGGCTTGGGGTGGATTAATGATTGTGCATTGAGCATTGACTCCCCTATACAGAATTTTATTGTTGTTAACAACCATTTGATCAATAAATAGGAGAGGTGCCCTCACAAAAAAAAAAAAAAAAAGTATACACTTCCAATTGTAAAATAAATAAGTAACCGGGATGTAATGTATAGCATAAGGAATATAGTCAGAATATTGTAACAACTTAGTATGGTAATAGCTGGTACCTAGAATTATCATGTATCTAAATGTTGAATCACTGTGTTGTACACCTGAAACTAATGTAATACTGTGTGTCAACTACCCTTCAATAAAAAATAATTATCTACAAAAAATAAATAAATAAATATTGTCCTTAGTAGGGCCTTGGCTCAAGCAATCATATTTCAAAATGTTGTATTTTTTATTATTTGTGCATAATTCTGTGAATGGAAGTGATTTTTTCAAATTACCAGACACATTTTATTCAATGCTTTCCTAGAAAACTGAGTGATAGCCAATATTTAGCAATCAGCCAAGAAGCAATATGACAAATACACTAGGAAATACTATGACACAATACAGGACAGGTCAAGTACAGAGTAAATATTCACTATAATTATTATATTTCAGTGGTTATATTACATATGGTCTTTAACTGCCATGTGTAATCAATGTGTAATTGAAGAGGCAGAGTATTGCCTTCATTCTGATTTTCTTTAATTGATTTATTTTGTTAGTGATCAGTATTTTGTAGGAGATTGCTTCTGACAAATAATATAAATAATCAAAAGATTAAAATACTATACTATGAAAGTGTGGTTGGAATTATCAGAAGTTGTAACACTGAATCAGATGCAAACTACTGTAATTTCTAATAAGCAAGATTTTATAATATAAATTCTAAAACATCAGGAAATACAATGTAATTATAAGTTTATAAAATTGTATTTGTGTGTACATAGATTTGATTCTCTTTAAAAATATTGAAACATGGTTTATAGAGAAACTGGGCCTGAAGTTTTACATGAACTAATTTTAAAAATAAATTTAGGAAACAAAGGGTTTTCATCAATCTTTGGGTTGGTTCACACTTGGTATCTCATTAATAATATGTCTGCTAAACCAGCCAGGTACTTTGGCATAGCTTGAGCATTTCCTATGAGCCAAAAATTTACAATAATTTACTTTACTTACAGGCAATACAATTGTGAAGCATACACAGCATTTTCTAAGTGAAGATAATACATTAAATATTACTTTATATAACAGGTCATCCAAATTCCTTGCTGAAAATAAATTCATGGCATCATACAATTAAAGGATTGACGAATGAAAATACAGGAAGGTTAAGGACTAAAATGGAACTAATTATTGTTATCAAAATGCTTCATGTTCTGGTGAGCAAGAGGTCCATCAAGAAATCTGCTTGTGATAGTGCTTTAAATCCAAAATTCTGTCTGGCTGTATTTCAAATTTTGCTATTTGTAGTCAGGGCCAACTATCTATTTCAGTATCACCTATGTGGTTAGTGGCTTCACCAAAATCCACTGAGCTGATATTTCACAATTGTGGGTCAGTAGAAGTATTACTGGTCATTAATCATCATCTTCAGAAAAGTCTAATTTCAAATAACACTTGCTTTTTTCTTGAGAGAAAAATACCAATATTAAAACCCATTCATGTAAACTCTGCTTTTCTTTATTATTAGAAGAATACAATCTTCTACTTCTATATCAGATACTTGACGGTTGTATATTTTTAAATTTATAATCTATTTGCTAAAAAAGAATCTGATGGACAGTGACTATGAAGGGGTATGTTGGGGGGACTTGGTGAAGTGGGAGCCTAGTAAACATAATGTTCTTCATGTCATTGTAGATTAATGATACCAAAAAAAAAAGAATCTGATATAGAGTAAATATATTATCATAATTAAAAATTGATTAAAGGAGCAGAAATGGAAAATAGGGAGAAAAAGGAATAAAAAAATACAGTGAGTTTACATAGGTAAAGGAAGCGACTATAATTAAAGGCAATGATGACATTGTTCTTTCTGGGAATCTAGGAAAAGTGGAAAACATCATGGATTTCACTGTCTATAACAAGGAAGCATACCATTTCACAAAAAGAAAAAAACTTGTTCTAGAAATCTAATGAAATATTACCATATATAAATTTATTGAAGTTAAATAATTAACAATTTTGCTGTATAAAAGTTTAGGCATTTTAATAATAGGACAGATTATTGATAAGTAAGATTTTAGAAAATGGAAACTCTTATTTGTAAATTTAAATAAAGCATCATGTAACAAAGAGATATTATACTGACTGATTTTCAGTGTTATCAATGTTTATAAAATCATAGATTCTTTTCTACATGTCATAATCATCCAAAAATTCCATCTTGGGGACACTGTCAATAGTAACCCTAATCCAGAAAACTAACCCAGATTTTATGAAGGGGTCTTGAAATCAGTGGGTTTGTGAACAAAATTAAAAAGTATTTACTGTTGATCCAGAAAGGACCTAGGTGCTATGGGATATAAAAATTTAAAAATGGTATATTCCTTGCCTAAAGAAATTTATAATCTATTAGCAGGATAAGACATAATTATTAAGATGAAGATTTTATAACAATTCTATAAAAGCAGTATGTGAAAATAAAAGAATGATACTCAGTTAAGCATTCTTTGTGAATTTTAAGCAAGTGTCAATATGTCAAAAGCTCAAGATGATATAAAGTCATCAGTATAACTTCACAGAGAAGAACTCTAAAACATCCTGTCATTTACTAAGCATCTACTGGGAACAAAACTGAGAATGTTATCTTTTGAGTTCAAAGCTTGTTAGGAAAAGGAAATGTGTAGACACAAAAAATAAAACACTGTGAAATATGTAGCAAAAGAAATCTTTTTAAGAAAAATTTTCCTGGAAACGTGTAAATGATAACATTTAGAATTTAGAAGTATAAATAATGGTTTTCCAGCAGATGAAGGAGAGAAAGACCATTCCAGAGAAAGGCAATAGAATGGACAAAGGACTCAGATGCACGAAACAAGGCATGTATAAGAAATTATACTTAGTCCCATATTGCTAGACAGTTAAGTGATGAGAATAAAGAGATAAGTAGTTTGGTGGAAACTACATGGTAATGGATCTTGTAAGTCATCTTAAGAACTTTCAACTTTTCTAAGTTAAGAACTTCCCAATCAGCATGTAACAAAAGGTTGTTATTGATCTCCTTAGTTATCCTTAGGTGTAGTTAAAAGGGTTTGAGATGCAGGGAGTCTGATGGGCCATAATTTTGATTATTAGCAAAGTAGCTTCCTCTATTTACTCCAAATTTCTTTAAATTATTACAAATTTTTCATGATGAAGACATTAAGAAGTCCTGCTCTAGATGATGGGAGTCAATAAAGGGCTTCATGTTGGGGGAAACACAGATTTGCATTTTAGAATATTTAATTAGGGGACTGTATGAGTAATGAATTGGAAATGATAAAAACAGAGATAGACTAATTAAGTGGCTCCTGGAAGTTCTAAGTAACAGATGATTAAATCATGAACTAAGATATGGAATTGGATATAAAGATGAGGAAAGAAAATGGAAGTATCTTTTGGAGGGAGAATTGATAGGATATGGTACTATTACACTTTTGCTCAATTCTAGGAGTATACATAGAATATAATGAAACTTTGTTCTAGTGTTGTTCAACAGTGGCTAAGTGTATGTAGGTACTTGTGCAGAATGTTAGAGGAAATGCTTATTTCTAAATTCTTCAGGAGGAAAAACAAACAGTGAAAAACTTAACATTCGTACACTCTTTCTACCATGTCATAATTCCTAGACTGGAGCAAATATTGATTTTATTGAACTGAGATACTGAATTCTAACCTTTTCTCTCCATCTTCCCTTGGGAACCAATTTGTCTGCAAGAGGGTGTTTTTTCCTGACTCTATAAGTTTTAAAGGGAAACCCTACCTTTATCTCCTCTCTGCAGAGATTTTTGGTAGTCTAGCATGGCTAATGACTCTATAGGTAGACTCTCACTCAGGTGAACTTTGTGATGCAGGATTAGGTCTCCCACTAATATGTAGATATAAGCTACATTCTCCCATTTCTGTTTTATCAATAACAAAAATGCTATTTGATCTCCCTTCTACTCAGTTCTTTAATCCTATTCCCACTTGCTTTAGAAGTCAATTGAATAAAAATAATGCTAATAATTGGGCTCATTCAAATTTCATCAGATGGCTTTAAGTGCTGAGGAGAAAGACTCCATCAATCAAGTGAGACACATGGAAGGAATAGCATTTTTGGGAGGCAAGGAAGATGGTAAATTCACAATTCATTATGTTGACCACCAGGTGTTTGTGAGACACCTAGATGGACAAGAGATCACATCTCAGGGAAAGGGATGATAAGAAAAACATTTAAAAAACAGAGAATGACTGTGACAAACATAAACTGGGACAATATTATGACAGCAGTAGAAAGAGCAGAAGACAGCTTTAGATTTAAAGTAGTACTCAAATAAACAACCTAGCTTTATACAACAAGCAATTAGAAAATTAACAAACCAAGCCTAAAGTTAGTAGAGGAAGGATACAAGAAAGATCAGAGTGGAAATAAATGAAATAGAGACTAAGAAAGCAATAGAATACATCAATGAAACTAAGAGATAGTTACTTAGAAAGATAAACAAAATAGACCAATCTTTAGCTCAGCTCACCAAGAAAAGTAAGAGGAGACCTTACAACTATACCACAGAAAGGTATCATAACAGACTACAACAAACAATTATACACCAAAAATTGGACAACCTAAAAAGAATGGATAAATTCCTAGAAACATACAAACCACCAAGACTGAATCATGAAAAAAAAAAGAAAGCTGAACAGACCAATTACTAGGATTGAATCAGTAATCAAAAACCTAACAACAAAGATCCAATACCAGATGGCTTCACTGCTGAATTCTACTAAAATTTAAAGAATTAATGTCAATCCTTCTCAAACTCTCCCGAATAATAGGAAAGGAGGGAAAACTTCCAAACTTATTTTACAAGACCAGAATTACCCTGATACCAAAACCACACAAGAACACCACAAAAAAAGTAATTATGGGCCAATATCCCTGACAAACATAGAGTCAAAAATCCTCAACAAAATATTAAGCTGAATTCAACAATTCATTAAAATGATCATACACCATGATCAAGAGAGATTTATTCCTGGGATACAAGTATTGTTAAAGATCTACAAATCAATCATTTGACACATCATATTAATAAAATGAAAGATAAAAATCATATGATCATCTCAAAAGATGCAGAAACAGCATTTGACAAAATTCAATATCTGTTCATGATAAAAACTCTCAACAAAGTGGGAATAGAGGAAAAATACCTCAAAATAGTAAAGGTCATAGATGAGAAGCCCACAGCTGAAAGCTTTTCCTCTAAGATTGGGAACAAGAATGTCCACTCTTGCCTCTTATATTCAACACAGTATTGGAATTCCTAGCCAAAGCAATTTGGCAACAACAAAAAAAGCCATCCAAATCGGAAAGGAATAAGTAAAATTATACTTACTGATGACATTATTTATATCTAGAAAAACCTAAATACTCCAACAAAATCTATTAGAATCAATAAAAAAATTCAGTAGTTGTAGGATACAATATTAACATGCAGAAACCAGTTGAATTTCTATACACTAACAACAAACTATCAAAAAGAAAAATTAAGAAAACAATACCATTTACAACTGCATCAAAAGAACAAAGAACCTAGGAATAAATTTAACCAAGAAGATGAAAGACCTGTATACCAAAAACTGTAAGACACTGATGAAAGAAACTGAAGAAGACACAAAGAAATGGACAGATATTCCATGCTCATGGATTAGAAAAAATTATATTTTTTAAAGTGTTCATACTACATAAAGCCATCAACGGATTCAATGCAATCCCTATCAAGATTCCAATGGCATCATTTTTCACAGAAATAGAACAACACTAAAATTTGAACAGAACCATAGAAACCCTGAATAGCCAAATCATCTTGAGAAAGAATGAAGCTTAAGGCATCACATGTCCTGGTTTCAAACTATTTTACAAAGTTATAGTAATCAAAAGAGTAGGGTATTGGCATAAAAACAGATGTATATATCAATGGGATAGCATATAGAGACCTGAAATAAACCCACACAAGCATGGTCTATTTGTTTATGACAAAGGAGCCAAGACTATGGAGAAAGGGTAGTCTATTCAATAAATGGTGTTGGTAAAACTGGACAGTCACTATCTGTGAATGAAACTGGACCACTATCTTACACCATACATGAAAATCAACTCAACATGGATCAAGGACTTAAATGTTAAGACCTGAAGCCATTAAACTCTGAGAAGAAAGGATAGGGGGTGAGCTTCTTAATATCAGTCTTGGCAGTGATTTTTGGATTTGACACCAAAAGCAAAGAAAACAAAACCAAAAATAAACTAGTGGGACTACATAAAAGTAAAAAGCCTTTACACAGCAAAGGAAACAATCTACAAAATGGAGAGGTGACCTATGGAATGGGAGGAAATACTTGCAAATCACATATCTGATAAAGGGTTAATATCCCAAATATATAAAGAAATCATACAACTCATAACTCAATACAAAAACTATATGATTAAAAAATGGGCTGAGTATCTGAATAGACATTTTTCTAAAGAAGACATGCATATGGCTAACATGTACCTTAAAAGTTTTACTAGTTATCAGGGAAATGCAAGTCAAAACCACAGTGGGAAATCACCTCAATTCTGTTAGAATGGCTATATCAAAAAGACAAGAGATAAGTGTTGGTGAGCATGTGGAGAAAAGGAAACTCTAGTGCACTGTTAGTAGGAGTGTAAATTGGTGCAGTCACTATGGAAAAATAGTATGGAAGTCCCTCAAAATATTAAAAAATAGAACTACCTTATGATTCTCCAATTCCACTTCTGGATATTTATCTGGGAAATAAAAACACCAACTTGAAAAGATATGTGCACCCCTATGTTCATAGCAGCATTATTTATAATAGCCAAGTCATGGAAACATGTGCATATTAAATGCACATATTCCATTCCATATCATGAACATTTGATAAGATAAAACATGTAAAGCATGTAGGCCAATGTTTGACATATAATGAATGATAATGATTCCAAGATGATAAACTAAGGGAATCAGCTTAGAATCTAGGGCAGTACATTTTATAACAATATACAAGTATTTAAATAGGTGGGGAGAACTAGAAATCTCCAAGTACCTTCAGCTACAAAGAGAGTATACAATAGTTGAGATTGGAGATTCTTAAAGAATTGTGAAGAGGATTTCTCTGATGAACTCTGTTCTAAACCTCACAATCCCATTCCCTAAGGGGCTCTGATGAGAAATACCTCTCTATCACCCTAACTAAAAGTAACAACTTTAAACAGAACCATGTGGAGAGTTTCAAACACATTTCCAGAAGTCAAAACACATACTACACTATTTTCTGACCATCCTTTAAGAAATCTAAAGGCAAGAGACAGGCCAGATGACTGCTGACAAACAAGGTATGTTAGGTGGTTGCTTTGGAACCGACCACCTCCCTCAGAATTTGCAAGCACAAGGAAGGAGGGAATGTTTTTCTACACACTTTCCTATACAGATAAGATGTAGACTCATTCATTAGACAGAATGGAATACCAGTAGAGCTGCATGGAGGGTGGGGGAGGGTGACAGTGAAATTACCTCAGCAGAGGAAATCTGAACTTATCCCTGGGTGCCTAAGGTGGAAATGTATTACCTCTATTAAGGTTTTATAAATGAAATGTCCCTTTCCAATATTAAGAAATTTCTAAAAACCCTTGAAGGCACCTACTAGGAAATGGCTAACTTGAAGCAATTGGAAAGCACAGAAAATAAGAAGCCAATTTATAACCAATTATTATAATTATAATAGCCTATTTGTTATAATAGTAATGATCAATTAAGAACATTTTCACTCCCCTTATCACTTCTTTGCCATCTTCTTCTCCACAATTCCCCAACTAGCCCCGTGGGAGAGTAATCAGAAACCGCAGGAGGAGAGCTGGGGAAGGTCTGGGGAGGTAATGAGGTCTACCGTGCCTCCAGCACTGTGGTGGCCGAATTCCTTAGTGGCCTCCACGATCATGGTGTGATGCAGGATTATGTTATATTACAGCAGAGAAATTTTGCTGATGTAATTAAGGTTACTAACCAATTTACCTTAAAACAGGGAGATTATCTGGATGGGCCTTTTTAAAAGCAGACTTTTCTTCAACTGGTAGAGAATAGGAAGTCTGAGAGATTCAAAATTTGAAAAAGGTTTTCATTACTGAGATGGAGAGGGCCATGCAGGTAGAGCAGCCTTCAGTGCCAGAGTGATCCCCAGCTGACAGCCAGCAAGAAAACAAGGACTCCTGTTCTACAGCTGTGAATTTTGACAACTTTAATGAACTTGGAAGAGGACTCTTCTCCAGAGCCTCCAGGTTAGAGCCCATATTCAGTACTACTTTTATTTCAGTAGTATGAGTCTTAAGACTATAACCCAGTTGAACTGCCCAGAGATCCAACCTACAAAACTATGAGATAATAAATGAGTGCTCTTTTAAGCTGCTAAATTTATGGTAATTTATGTATCAATAGAAAACTAATACAAGCACGTAGCAAGCCCATTGACCTTAAATCCATTTGGATTTATGCTTCTTATCAGGCTAGGTATACTAATATCTCAACTGAGAATATTTGACAATTAAAAATAACTTACAGGGAATTTTGTAACTTAAGAGTGATCACAAAATCATTAGACTGAGTTTCCAAAAGGCAGAGGAAAAACTCTCACTGAAAAAAGCATCAAGGAATGTAGGGAATATTATAAAATTGACTTGTGAATGCTTACTGTGAGTTGAACTTGCTCAACAAACCAATTATTTATTGTGTATTCAATAATTATTTTTGATTGTATTTTAAAAGAAGCATCCAAAAACCCAGAATAATATCAATTTTAAAATCTTTTAACACTAAGAATGCAGATTTATTATATTTAAGTTTTTTAAACTAAATATATCTAAATTATGTGAGCATTTTTGCCAATAACAAATAATACTATACACAAGCAGACCTTGGCTTTGAGGGATATGGCATGGTAATGCAAACATAGAACTGTTAGAATAGGCAATTAGTTAGATAGAAATAATCAGGAGAAAGGGGCCAGTCCATCACCAAGGAATAGAATACTCCTCCCTGGCCAACCCCTAAGCGGTCCCTAGCTCCCAGTTCCACAGTCAAGGATGCCTTGCTTATCAGGTGGTCCAGACAGTCAAAGATACCCAGATTGTCAAGAGGCTCAAAACCACAGGGGCTTCCCTGATTACAGGGCACATGCAAGGTCTGAAGACCTTGTTCAAAAGTAACCCAACCTCATTAAAATAATATCTAAATCTAATTAGCATTGTGGTTTTGGCCTCCCTGTGGGCTTCACTTGGGGACTTACGGATAAATGAGAAAAAACCCTGTGCACTAAGAAAAGGTTTTATAATCTAGAGCTGTCAATCAAAGGGCTTAAGATGCCAGGCAGAACCTCCAGCCATCCTAAAAAAAAAAAAAAAAATAGTAAACCTAACCCTGAAAGCAGGCCTGCTTCTGGCTTCCAGACAGACAGCTCTCCTGTCTGAGAGTGTCCTTTTCACTTTAACCCAATAAATTCCTCACTACTTTTTTCTTGCTATCTGCTCTCTTGACTGATTCTTTCCTTCAAGAAGACAAGAATTGGGGAAACACATATGTTCCACCAGTAATAGAACCTTTGAATCCCTGAAAACATAAGCTATCAAGAATTAGATTTATGAGTAGAACAAGTGATTTCATGAGTAGTAGAAGGTAGAGCTTTGTCAAATCCCAAACTGTGTACATGGTATTTGACATCTCTGTTTTTCTTGTAATGGACTAAAATCAACTCTGCCAACCAAAAAATCCTAAAATAACTCTGCCAAACAAAGGTGCATAAGTTGAGATGGTTTAATATTTTTGTTTATGAAACAGCTTACTGAAAAAACAAACTTAAGCAAAACCATTGACTTCTTTTCACAAAACAAAACACAAAATTTATAAGTGGCTAAAAATGTAAATAATCAAACTGTATCCAAGGTCAATATTATTTCCTGATTGTTATTGTTTCTGCATATATATATGACAGACATATTTAATGTGCTATTTCATAAGATTAACTTAATTTCCCCAAGTAAAAACTTTAAATGTCTGCAAAATGTTCAAAATATTTGGTTGGTCTTATTGTTAAAGCAACTCTCCAATATATTTGTAAAATACCTAATGGAATAAAATAACAGTATCAGAAACAATCGTATGAAATACAATTTTTCACTCAAAACTTTGTCAAAAACCCAATAAATCAAAAATTTTACTCAAATTAACTTACAATTTGTCTTAACATTGTTAGTAATGAGTAAAAAACAATCACAGGAGAAAATATTTTTAAATGTCATACCTTAGGTTTAACTTGGACTTTATATCAAAATTTTATTATAAAGCAAAAAAAAACATCAAAGGAGGAAAGAGAAGCATATTTACTGTGGCAAATTGTTCAAAGTTTAAGTTCTTCTGATTAACATTACTACCAAAGAGACTCTTGGTTAAAACTTGCCTCAGCAGGGAGGAGAAATAATGACTTGGAGGGAAATAGATCTTGATAAGAACATATTCATTGCTTTTGAAATGTCCAACAGATAAATGTATGGTAAAAAAAATCTGTTTTCCTTAGGCTTTTGATTAAGAGAATCACTATTAGAAATAAAAGTCTTTGGATATTCTTTCTGTTTAAAAACAAACAAAAACTTTCAGATAGTTTTTCCAGTGTCACCTTGGAAATAGAATCTTCCTTCTGAGAAAGATAATTTAAATCTATAATTATCCCTTATTTTTTCAATCATGCATGGTTGAATGAGACATAATTAATAACAGGGCTAATTCATTTCTTTAGATAAAAAGCTATTTTTCTCACTACAAAAGTAGAACACTTGTTTTAATGGTAGAATGAGAATTTCAGATATCAGTAAAATTAAAATAGTTGGTATGCATAATTTTAATTGGAATGACTTGAGTTATAAGTTCAGCATCTGGACAAAAATATGTTACCATCATAAAAATAATAATCAATAAACTATATTCCCAGTAGCATTATATGAAAAAAGAGCACATTTATATTTTCTTAAACATAATAATAACTGTTTTCTTTATTATTTAGATGTACAAGGTAATTAATGTCTGAGAAGTATGTATATAGATTACAAAACAAGTTATTTCCAATTTTATAAAAGTTAACAATCTAAATGAACAAAGAAATAACTCTGCAAGTCTATTTAAATATTACAAAACTAATTATTGCATGCCATCCTCTATAACATTTATGGAGTCATTTATGCTTCTTGGATTCTGTTCTATCCATCCTCAGGTATAGGTGTAGTGAATGCTTGCTCCCTTTAAGTACTGACTAAGTATTATTGATAAACTGGATCATTTACACAATATTGTCCCTTTAATATGACTTAAGGGGGAAAAATAGAAAATGTGAACTGTACACTTAAGAAAAAATATGAACTTTAGTTTTCCAAAAATACATTTTACAATTCTTAAAAATATTACTATATTTAACAATATTTGCTATATTAGAAAGTACAGGCAAAAACATATGGCTGATAATTCTTTGGAACATATTAGTTTTATTTATTTTTGTTTATTTTTAATGGACCACTTCAAATATAAACAATTATTCCTAACACTAAGTAATATAACTAATGACAACAGTATCACCCTGAAAGCAAGACGATGTATCATGGGCTACAGTCGTGTTTATTATTCTAGTTTAACATTTTCATTTGTTATCAAATTGATATTTTTTTAAGGAACATTTTACTTTCTTTTAGGTCCTGACCTATCCTATTTGAAGAGATAGATCCATATTTTGGATGACAAAAGGAGTGAGTTAATAGAAACAAAATGAAGTAATATGAAAATGCAAATGTAAAGATCATCCTTTGTCATGTGTGAAGAGAATTCTTTCAGAAAAATTAATGTTTTCATTAAAATTATTATCTTTTAAAATACTTTCTTACGTTTTGTAATAAAATATAAAATAATTAAAATGTAGAAATAAAGACTGAAACTAAATACAATATTTTATTTCTTTATAAGTTGTGGCAAACAAGCAAAATCCAGTTCTCAAAAACATCTCCATTTATGGAATGTTTAACTAATTAGGCACACACCTTGTCAGCAACTTTATAACGTCAGTCCCAAAAGAACAAACTATGGAATGAAATTTTTAAAATGAACAGCGCACACAAAAACACAACTAAAGCTTATACTATACCATCTATTTGAATTTTAGGTTGCCAGATGGCAAAGAATATTCTAATACATTCTTGAAAGAACCACTTTCATGTGTGAAATGTTGATTTCCATAAAAGAGTCCACCTTGCACCAGTTAACATAATTAGTACACAGGAAGAAAAGCCTAGCCTCTATCAAGTGAGAATATTGTAATTTTAATTGGTGGTTAGTAATTATTTTTAAATGATATGCATCTTGAGGGGGGTTTGTATTTGAATGTCAGAGACGGAAAGACAATCAATGCTAGTTTAAATAGATATATAACCCATAAGGGGTTAACATAAAAAATATATAAAGAACTCACATGACTCAATACAAAAAGAAACCCAAATAACCCAGTTAAAAAATAGGCAGAGGACCTGAACAGACATTTTTCCAAAGAAGAAATACAGATGGCCAACAGGCACCTGAGAAGATGCACCACATCACTAGTCATGAGGGGAATGCAAATTAAAACTACAATGAGATGTCATCTCATATCAGTTAGAATGGCCATTATCCAAAAGACAAGAAATAACAGATGTTGGAGAGGATGTGGAAAAAAGAAAACCCTTCTACACTGGTAGTAGGAATGTAAATTGGTGCAACCACTGTAGAAGACAGTATGGAGGTTCCTCAAAAAATTAAAAATAGAAGTACCATATGACCCCATAATTTCACTCCTAAGTATTTACCCATAGAAAACAAAATTCCTGATTTGAAAAGATATATACACTCCTATGTTTATAGCTTGACTATTTGTAATAGCCAAGATATGGAAGCAATCTAAGTCTCCATCAATAACTAAGTGGATAAAGAAGATGTGGTATTATATACAATAGAATATTATCCAGTTGTTAAAAAGGAAAAAGATCCTGCTATTTGTTACAGCATGGATGGACCTAGAGGGTATTATGCTAAATGAAATGTCAGGCAAAGAAAGCCAAATATTGTATAATTTCACTTATAAGTGGAATATAAAAACAAAACAAAATTAACAAAACAGCAGTAGACTCATAGACAACTGAGAAGTGACTGTGGTTACCATGGGGGAGGCGTAGATGGTGGGTGGGAAGAGAGGGTGAGAGGGAACAGGCACACAAATTCTCATTTATAATTTGGTCACATGGATGACAGTACAGCAGGGAGGATACAGCCAGTGATTCTATAACATTTTCCTATGTTGACAGATAATAACTGCACTAGTTGGGGTGAAGATTTAATAATGTAGATAACTGTTGAACCACTGTATTGTATAATTGAAATTAATATAAGATTGTATATCAACTATACTTCAATACAAAATGGATATATGAATTTAAAGATGAACAGAATCAGAGTAAGCAGACAGAAGGTACATATTCTGGAAAAGACATAAAAAACATGAGAAATTCTGGATAAGGAGATTCAGTCGAATCATACATGGGTAATCATGAAAATCTTTCTAATTGAGCATTTTAAAATAAATCTCTTGCCCATGTTAATCTCTGTGAATTTCTCCTTTTATCCTTTATCTAATGTTTGACATTCTTAGTTTTATTATACATAAAACTATGCTTTTCTTTAATATCTTATTATGTTATGATGTTGGCCCCTACTCATTCATCCTTCTTACTCAATTGCATATCTTATTTGAGTATTTGTAATATTTGGAGGTCCAGACACAGGTGGCTGCATGATTATTCTTTTGATATTACTAGAGCTCTAAAATTGCAGATAAAGGCTTAAATATTGCAAGCCATAGATCTTTATATATACTTGATCTAGGTTGTACATTGGAGAACAGTATTGATCTGAACCAGAAACAGAAGCAATATTTTTAATGATAAAAAAAACAAAAGATATTCCAGAAAAGGAAGGAGTGTTTCTATTAATGATAACTTGGTAATTAGCAGAGAGGTTTTAATAACTTCAAACCAGTACCTAGAGGATGTTATGCTAAATGAAACTAATCAGAGATAAATACCATATGATTTCACTTACATCTGAAATCTAAAAGAAAAATACAAACCAAAACAAATGAACAAACAAAACAGAATAGACTCATAAAAACATAAAACACACTGGTGGTTGCCATAGCAGAAAGAAATGAAGGGGTTTACACAAAATAGAGGAAGGTGATTAAGAGGAACAAATTTCCAGCTATAAAACAAAAAAGCACTGGGATGGAAAGTACAGCATAGGAAATATAGTCAAATAAGATTTTAATAATTTTGTAGGGTGACAGATAGAAACTACACTTGTCCTGGTTTGCATTTTGTAATATATTTTAAGTGTCATTATGTTGTGCACCGGAAACTAATAAAATAACATTGTATGTCAACTAAAAGAAGTATTGCTAATATATTCTAAAAGTAGCACAATTAAATCAGAAAATGAAGTTTTAAAGGGGTCTGTCTATATAGCTGTGTTGTCTCTGTAAATAACATACATACACCTACACTTACCTGAATGTCCTAATTTGTCTATAAAATATGTTCACTCTTGTCAAGTTCTGGGGGAATCAGAACTCAGCAAATAAAATGGTATAACAATTAACATAAAATACGTTTATGTATTTACCAAGTATGTCCTTATCTTCAATGATTGCCATCTCGACCTCATTTCCAGTAACTATTGTGCACGTGAAAGGAACTTGAAGAAGAACATTAATTTCACCAAAGGACTCCTTCTCATTAAGTTTACCCATATAAACAAGTTTTTGAATTTTTTTCTGTAAGGGATATAGATAATTTTTGTTTAATGAAACAACTTTCATATAATGGATAAATATTGTTACTATCAGAAACTCAGTGTTCATAAATCATTTTGGTATATGCTATTTAAAATGAATAGCAATTTCATTTAAATCAGAGAAAACATTTACTTACACATGTATTTAAATTAGAATAGTAAATCGATAGACAGCTTCAGCATATCTAAGGTAACAGAAAGCAGTGTCATTTAGTGATCTTCAATTAAAATTTTTATCCACCATGATGTTTAGGAAACACTGAACTCATTCCAATTTACAAGGTCCTAGGTATGATACCATTTTGTAAGTATAGCTTAGATTAGTATGTTTTGCGAACTACCATTTGTTACCTCATCTCCAGTTGCAAGGTACATTTGTTAGAACAGAAAAAGAAAACAAGCAGAGAGCTATGACCAGAACTGATGGGGATTAATTGCAAAAAAGTGGAATTCTACCCTGACTTTCCTGTTTAAGTAAAAAAAGGAACATGGAAAGTTAATTTGACTCAAGGAACTAGCAATTTAGTTCTAAATTAAGAATTTTCTGGAAAACAGCCTACAGGATCTTCAGTACTCATGGATCTGGAGAAAGAGTTGAAACTTCAATGTATCTTTTCAGAGAAAGCTCAACATTATAGAAACAAAAAGAAAAACAAAAATGACAATAATAGTGTAGCCCAAAGATAGAGTGATGGGACCTCAGAAGAGGTGAAAGCCTGTATTAAGTATCCTGAGGTCAGAAACTATATCCAAATTTGAAGAATTTACTTCTATATATAGCAAATCTTCACACTAAATACAACTAGTATAAGCAGAATTCAACTAAGTTTACATATTAAATTGAATTCCATTGAAGACCATCTGACCAACCAAGAAGGATTAGGTCTTACTCTATCACTGTGCATTATGAGTGTTTTGCCTGTACAAGAACTTGATAAAACTGGAATCATATATATGCATTCTTTTGGGTTTGTTTGTGCCCAATCTAATACTTTGAGATTTTTCCATATCCTTGTATATGTCATTATTTCTTTTTGTTGAGTGTGACATTACACTATGTTTCAATCCAGTCAACTGTCAGTGGACATTTGGATTACTTACAGTTTTTGACTTATGAGGATTGATTTATGAGGATTTGACTTATGAGGCCATGCTGGACTAGTCTGAAACTTTACTCTGCCATTTCTTAGGTGACCTTAGGTAAAATGTAAGTTTCTTTGTAGAGACATATTTTCATTTCTCTTGAGAAGATTTGCATATCTCTGATGAATAAGTTTGTTAGGTATCTTTTAATGTGTTTATTGGTCATTATTATGTCTTACAACTCAATATACCCTACAATTTATCTTAAATTTCTATATCTTACAATTCATTAAAGAAGGGAAAAAAAACAGAAATTTCATGAAGTAAGACAAATAACAAATGCCCAATAAGAACATAGGAAGATGTTCAACATCTTTGGTTCATTAGAGTAAATTAATTGATTCAAGAGAAAAATAAAGGAAAACTTACCACTTTTTTTGATGGTAGTCTCACAAGTCCTACAATACTTCTATAAATATTACAATATCCAGAATTAATATAAGCCACAAAAGGTGTTATATTTCCACTTTCCACTATAACTGAAAATAAAAGAGATAATTCATTATTTTGCACATTCTTCTCTATAAGAAATTATCCTAGATATGATAATAAAAGATGACTTACTGAATTTAATAACTATGAATGGTAAATTTCTTAATGGATAGCGGTTTATAGGCAGTATTTGGCATATGATAAAAAATTTATATCCGGTATTTTTATCTGTAACCTAATATAGAAGTAAACATTGAAAGACTTTGGCAGTAAAGACAGTGATATGCTAGTAAACTGTCTGGTAGAGGAGAGGAAGAGTAGTGTGGGATAAGCCCCAATTCGAGGTATTTGACAATTTTCATGATATAAATATTTGTACCATGGTTAATTTCAATCTGCCAATGGTGTTAACAACTGGCTCACAAAATCCCAAAATATTTTACATTTGGCTTTTTGAGTCTGTACCTCAGGCAGCCTGAGCACTCTATTAAATATAGTGGTTAAAAGTAAGGGCTTTGAGGCCATGCTGGACTAGTTTGAAACTTTACTCTGCCATTTCTTAGGTGACCTTAGGTAAACTAAATAACTTTCTGAGCTTCGGATTTTCATCTTTCAAGTGGCACAATTTTAAGTCCCTATTCTATATTTTACATGTGGTAATTAATTACATATAAAGCACAGTTAACCCTTTAATAATATGGGTTTGAAATGCATGGGTCCACTTACGCAGGGTTTTTTTTCAACATATTCAAAAATATTTTGGAGATTTATGACTATTTAAAAAAAACCTTTTCCCTAGTTTATTGTAAGAATACAGCATATAATATGTATGATATACAAAATATGTGTTCACTGACTTTTTTATCAGTAAGGCTTCTGGTCAAAAGCAGGCTATTAGTAGTTACATTCTGGGGGACCCAAAAAGTTACACATGGATTTTTAACTGCACAGGGTCAGCACCCCAAACCCTTTTGCTGTTCAAAGGTTGACTATGCTTTGCATGATGACTGGCATGTAGTATTACTTAATAAATTCTGTTATCAATATCATTATTATTTGTTAAAACTTCTAAAGCCACCATAAGAACAAGTCATACTTGGAGGTGAACTGGATAGTACCTTTACAACTATCAATGTATTAAAAAGTAATTTAAATACAAACAACCTGATTTAAGGTTAGCTAAGTGAAATAAGTCAAAGACAAATACCAGGTGATTTCACTTATACATTGAATCTAAAAATCAAAATAAATGAACAGAAATAGACTTATAAACACCAAGAACAGAATGGTGGTTGCCAAAAAGCATCAAGGTATGGGTGAAATAGGGGGAAAATGAAAGGAAAAAAAAACACCTGGTCTGTATAATATTTTAAATTATCGATACAATTTAATTTAAATCAAATAAATTGGACATATATAAATTAAAATTGCTATTTCAAGTTGACTTTCTGCTTTGTTCATTCTGAAATATATAAATATTTTCTCTGAAAACTCAAACCCAGTAGCGGTAACATAAATATGAAGACACATATGTATCTTTCAATTAAGATAATTAAGAAATAATATTTTCAATTTTTCAAAATATTATTTCACAGTTAAAAGAGTATATGTCAGCATGAAAAAAATTGTTATCAATAATAAATTATCTTTAAAAATTATGGTTAAAAAAATTAACAATGGTAAATACAGTTTACCATAAGCAAATGAATAAACACCAATGTACAATGGAAAAAAAGATATGTTAAGTGGCATTTCAATTATTTTGTTGACATGTATATGAGAATATGCTATCTCCTCTTCCTCATATATTATTCAGAGCTCAAAGTTTATGACAATTTTATTGTCGCAGACCATTTATTTTACTTAAATAATTTATGGTAACACTTCTGTCTTACACTATGTTTCTAACAGCCAAACAATGATATCATAGTTATGTTAAGATATCAAAGAACTATATGTTTGTAGAATTATGTGTAAATTGTCTAGACAAGGGGAATTTTCTTATAGATCCTTTTCTTGAAAGTAAAAAGTACTCTTTTACCAAAAGGTTATATGATAGAGACTGTTTTACTTCCTTTAGTGAATCAATAGGATATAAAGGAAGGCATAGAGCCTCATAGCAATTTTTATAGGTAAGACAAGCATGCACTTAAACAGATACTAAAGAAACCAATTATTCTTAACTTTCAGAGCTGCACTGCCATAAATCTTTTCTTGAAAGTCAAGCCCTATGTAGATCATAGAGAAGTATACATTATATCAAAGTGGATAAAGACCATGCAAAGTTTTCCTCGTATTAAAGGCAAAGAAACAATAGAAAAACTAATCCACTGCGGCAACATCTATGAGGCAATCTCATCCCATAGAGGAGAGATTTAGTACCTAAGTAATGGTCTGTGATCTTCATAATAATCATAGCAAATATTTATCTTAATGAAGACAAAAGCAAAACCCTTTTCATCCAGGTAAGCAATCTGAATTTAATGACATTACAAAATGTGTATCATCACACTTATGTAAATTTTAAATATTAACTTTTTTGACTAGAAAAAGAAACAGAGCCATTACCTGTAAAAGATTTATCCCCTTTATTGTGTTTCTTAATTTTACTCATCTGACCCTGATTCTGCTTCCCATTACAAAGAACTTATGCCGGTGATGTCAAGATAAATGTCATTTCCATACCCTTTCCTCTTGGGTGAAGAAATGAGTAATAGAAAATGACAAACAACATAGAAAAGATCCAAAGAATTATAATACAATACTAAACGAAAAGATTCAGTCATGGATTCTGTAGATAAAATTTTATTCATTATTATATAAAGGTCATATTCAATAATGTTCAGGAAATAAAGTTGATTTGTATTTAAAGATGAGATTTTAATGAGCCTCATCAAAAATCAAACCCATATTCTAAAACTTGAAAATCTAGATTAGACCTTTATGAAAATAACAAACTTGATCTTATCTTAAAGGTAAATAAAAAAAGAAGAAAATCAAAATGATTCACAGAATCTGAGTATCAGACATTGTTTTTCTTTCTGCTGTTTATCATATGTCAGGAAATAGTCACATGTTAAATAAAACTATTTGACTCCAATTTTCAGATCAGTTAGAAGTAGTCATGATAAGAAGGATAATTCCTTACTGACCATTAAGCATCAGCACTGGTTACAGTTAAGGTCTCTTTTAAAATGGAAACAAGTGATTAGAAAGATTGTTAAAGGGCATCTTAATTAAGATACACCCCAGCCCACTATCCTAACAGAATGAAACATAGTTTTTGAGCAGGAGTGTATCTGAGGATCAGTATAAACGATGCAGCTTCAAGCAGGACATTCATTAGCTGAATGGATACCAGTTTTCATTGTAAAGCTAGACTGTTAGAAAAAGAACAATACAAAAGAATAGCACTAAAGAATGTCACTTTTTTATTGAAGTATAATTGACATACATTATATTAGTGTTAGGTATGCAACATAATGATTCAGCATTTATACACATTGTGAAATGACCGCCACCATAAGTCTAGTTACCATCTGCCACAAAACAAAGTTATAAATATTTTCCTTGTGATGAGAACTTTTAAGATATACTTTCTTAGCAACTTTCAAATGTGTAATACAATATTGTTGACCATAGTCACCACGCTGTACATTACATCCCTGTAACTTACTCATTACTACAAGTTGGTACCGCCTGATTCCCTTTACCAATTTCATTCATCCCCCAGCCTGTTCCCTCTTGGAAACCACCAATCTGTTCTCCGTGAGATCTGTTTTGTTTTGTTTATTTGTTTTATATTTCCCATACAAGTGACATCACATGGTTTTTGTCTTCCTCTGACTCATTTCACTTAGCTTAACACCCTCAAGGTCCATCCATGTTCTTGCAAATGGTAAGATTTCACTCTCTTTTAAGGCTGAGTAATATTTTTATCCATTAATTTATCAATGTACACTTAGTTTCTATATTCTGTATCTTAGCTGTTGTAAATAATGGAGTAATGAACACATATATCTTTTTGAATTTGTGTTTTCATTTTCTTCAGATAAATACACAGAGGTGGAATTCCTGGATCACATAGTAGTCTATCTTTAATTTTTTGAAGAGCCTGCATACTGTTTTCCATAGTGACTGCACCAATTTACATTCCCACCAACAGTGTACAGGGATTCCCTTTCTCCATATCCTTGCCAATACTTGTTATTCCTTGTCCATTTGATAATAACCATTCTACAGGTGTGAAGAGATATCTCATTGTAGTTTTGATTTTGCCTTTTCCTGATGATTAGTGTTTTTGACATCTATTTATATTTCTGCTGGCCATCTATATGTCTTCTTTGGAAAAATGTTTATTCATATACCCTGCACATTTTTTAATGGGATTGTTACATTGAGTTGAATGATTTCTTTATATTTTGGATATTAACCCCTCATTACATACATGATTTGCAAATATCTTCTCCCATTCAAAAGGTTGTATTTCTACTTTGTTGATGGTTTCCTTTATTGTGGAGAGGCTTTTTAGATCAGTATAGTCCCATTGTTTATTTTTATTTTTATTGCTATTGTCTTTGGAGTCAGATACAAAATTATATCACCAAGAGAAATGTCAAGGGACTTACTGTCCATGTTTTCTTCCAGAAGTTTTACAGTTTCTGATCTTATATTCAAGTCTTTAATCCATTTTTGAGTTAAATTTTTGTGTACAGTGTAAGATGGTGGTCCAGTTTAATTCTTTTGCATGCGACTGTGAAGTTTTCCCAGCATTATTTATCAAAATGACTCTTTTTTCCATTGCATATTCTTGCCTTCTTTGTTGTAAATTAACTAACTATATGAGATTGGGTTTATTTCTGGGATTTCTATTTTGTTTCATTTATCTATGTATCTATTTTTATGCCAATTTCATACTGGTTTCATTACTACTGCTTTGCAATATAGTTTGAAATCTAGGAACATGATGCCTCCAGCTTTGTTCTTCTTTCTCAATATTATTTTGACTATTCAGAACTTTTGCAGTTATATACAAATTTTAGAATTGTTTGTTCTATTTCTGTGGAAAATAATGCCATTGCAATTGTGATAGGGATTGAATTGAATCTTTGCTTTGGGTAATATTTTTACAATATTAATTGTTCTAATTCGTTAGCATGGAATATATTTCCATTTATTTTGGTATACTGAGTTTGTACCCTGCTTAATTGAATTTGCTATAATAATCTATTGGTGGAGTTGTTAGGGTTTTCTAAATACAAAAATCATGTTGTCCATAAATACTAACAGTTTTACTTCTCCGTTTTCTGATTTGGATATCTTTTATTTCTTTTTTCTGCTTAAGTGCTCTGGTTAGGACTTCCAATAACATGTTGAATAAAAGTGGTGAGAGTGGTTATCCTTGTCTTATTCCTGATCTTAAAAGGAAAAGTTTTCAGCTTTTCACCATTGAGTATGATGTTAACCTGGGCTTGTCACATGTGGCCTTTATTACTTTGGGGTACATTCCATCTATACCCACTTTGTTGAGAGTTTTTATTATAAATGGATACTGAGTTTTGTCAAATAATTTTTTTCTGCATCTTTTGAGATGATCACATGATTTTTATCCTTTTTTTTTGTTAATGTAGTATATGTATCACATTGATTGACTAGTAGGTGCTGAACCTTCCTGGCATCCCTGGAATAAATCCACTTGGGGTCATGCTGTGTGATACTTTAAATGCATTTGGTTTGCTCATTTTTGTTGAGGATTTTTACACCTATGTTCATCAGGGATATTGGCCTACAATTTTTTTTTGTGTGTGTGTATGTTTTCCTTGTGTGATTTTGGTATTATGGTAATAATGGACCTATAAAATGAGTTTGGAAGTGTCCCATATTCTTCAGTTTTTTTGAATATATTGAGAAGGATAGGTATTAAATCATTGAGTGTTAGTATTGACCAGTGGAGCCTTCTGGTCCTGGCTTTTGTTTGTTTGGAGTTTTCTGATTACTGATTCAATCTCTTTGCTAGTAACTGTCTGTTCAGAATTTCCATTTATTAATGTTTCAGCCTTAGAAGATTGTTGGTGTATATGACTGCTATATTTGAATCTTATTTTCCATTTCAGGACATTTTTCTCAATGTGTTTCCTAATGACTATATTTAGTTTGCTTTTATAATGTTGTTGAGAAGATCTTGGTTAGAAACAACTTTACATTTACTGAATATTTTAACCAATATTCAGTAGTTTATTAAATTACTGAAACTTTAACCAATATTAAACACTACCTCTTCACTAAGAAATGTATGTTTATATGAAGATATATATAGCATTTTATGGCCAGGTAAAGACAAAGCCTGAATTGAAATGTATGTCAGAAGAACTGATCATTGATTAATTCTCTAATCTTCAACTATACTATGCCTTCTGAATTCATGGCACATTAAAATAGATCATTCTTCTAAAGAATACTATATGTAAATGATCCACTCTCTAACTTTTTCAACTCTGTTCTTTTCCTTAGAATGACATCTTTATGTAATTCATCGACCAGGCTCCCTCTTCCTTTGCCTTTTGGTTAAATTTGGCCAATAGGAGGCAAAGGAAAATGATTAAAGAAGAGATTATTTAAGGTACTTATCTCCCACCTGCCTTCCTGATGGACTGCTATATAACAGAAACTGACCACCTGTTCCAAAAACACCAATTCTTCTGAAAAAAGCCAGTAAATACAAGTATAGACAAATACTGATAACTGGTCTCTCCTCTTTCCCCTTCAGACCTAAACATGGTGGTGGTTTTCTACTACTGCAAGTCTGTGGGTACTTCTCCAACCCTGTTGCTCTCCCTTAATATTACTTTCACCTTTATAAGTAGTCTCTTCCTTAAACTCTCTTCCTTCACTCCCATTTAATATGTTATTTACTACAAGAACCCTTAGTGATACCTAGAACTTTCTTTTTAAATCCCACAGGATAACCTGTCAAGTTTTTCTTTGGTATTCTACTCAATTCATAAATTAGGTTAGGTGTAATTATACATTTACAAAATTCTAATCTAAGTTCTATTTTGAAGTCTTTTTTATACCATCCTTAAAATTTATAGTTTGTCTCATTAAAGGTTTGTACTTTACTTGCTTAGTTCATTTCCGGATATTTAAAATTTTGATGATATTTTAACTGGCATTCCTTATTATTTTGCATAATTAGTTTTTGTTTCTTATATGAAACATGATTGTTGATTTAAAACATGGAAACTGACTCTTGTTGATGTAGTAAAAGAGGAAGTTTTGAAGAAAGGACAGACATTTGACACAAAGTTAATTACATTTATGGTGTCACAGTCAGATTAAATTAAAACTAATAATTGCTATACTCAAGACTTTTGTTTCACAGGGCAAAGTAGTATTGAACAAATTTGAGTCAGGTGCAGACAGACACAAAGAGGACTTCCTTCAATGCAAGAGGAGTTGATCACAAAAGAAATTCAGGTGACATTACTGATGACTTCCTAGATACTAAACAAATAGACATATTTAAAAGGCAATGTTTCAAATAACACAGGAATTGTATGATTACCATTTTCTAAAAATATTTGATTCACTGATATCACCTTTTTTATAACTGTGATGAATCTATGTAATATATATAATAATATATGAATCTATATAATATATAATAAGTATATAATGAACATAAAATAAATATATATAAAATCTACATAGTTATGGAGAGACTATATATATATATATATATATATATATATATATATAAAGGATGTCCAGTTAAATAGGTGTATATATTTCCAGTTAAATAGGTGTATATATTGATGCATGATAATTCCTCTATACACCACTTTTATCAGTGGGTTATTGTGTGTTAGAACAATAAACAGTTATGTTTAGCCTGGCAGTAGGAATTGAAAGTTCTGTTTTAAGTTGAAATAGCAAAATGACTTCATCTCATAGTTCTTTAGAGGACCAAAGAGCTAGTCTAACTTAATCTGCAAGGGACAATGCTTTGTAAAAAGCACTAAATTAAAAGAAGAAAATTACTGTCATATAATCATATATTTTAATCATACATTCTAGTTAATCATGGTAATTGTCCATTTAACAATGATACACTGATTAGTTACTTCATTCTGACACTACCTAACCACCTACATTGATTTCAGTCCAACTACTTAAGCAGCATTATTTCAGAGAGGAATAATCACATACTTTAAAAGGACTGGCCCATGATAGTATGTGGATAGTATAAGACATCCATCATTTGACCTAGTATACAAGATAATTAAATGTATTCATTATTTGAAATAATGGTTTACCTCATTATTTCACAATAATTAATTTTGATTCAGGAGGATATTCTACTTGGTGTATTTTAATGTAATCTGGACCAGTGTCAAGTAAACCATTCAAGTGAAGAGATTTACTTGATAAAATGCCTTCAGAACATTGGTTATTTGCACTCAATTAGTTCAGTCACTCTGTATGGTATTTATGCAAAATCACACTTCAGCATACCTAGTGATGATGCCTTCATTTCTGTGCATAATAGTCTGACAAGAAAAAGTGTTAAAATTGTTTTTAATACTTTAATATTTTTTCAAGACAACTTTTAAAAGATATGATAAATATTTCCATTTTAAAAGGGGAATATTAATGTTTCTTATTAGATTTTGTGAATTTCTATATTAATCCACTTTTATAATATGCATTTGCTGATTGTTCTGAAACTATTATTTTTATCTTTTATGTATTGAACATTCAATACGAATTATATACCCATATTTTCTTCCTATTGTCATTTCTATTTTTAACTTAAGAACTAGTGCATTTTAAATAATTTTTGCCACATGTTATCAGATTAAGTATCTAACTTAACTTTTCCTCCTGTGTAGATTATTTTCTAACATGTTTTATATATATGTATATAAATACTAGCCTTTCCCCATTGATGCATGATAATTCTTCTATACACCACTTTTCTCCAGAGTACTTGCATAAGCTTAGACCCGAATAAAAACTTAAGCAGAGTATTTTTTATGAAGAGCTTTTATATGAAGTAAACTTATAGCCCATGTCAAATATGATATATTTATATACACTGATGAAAGGTAAATAGTTAAGTATTTATGTATTAAGTATTCAAAACTGAACATATAAGATATTGTATATAATTTAAATGATAACCAATAGGGAAATATTTAAATAAATTATGATAATTCATAGGATATATTATTCTTCCACTAAAATTCATAACTTAAAGCTTTCAATAACATGGAATATGCTCATTAGCAAAACATAAAAAGCTATTTGCTTCTAAATTAAAAACCTTGAAAAAATATAGTAAAAGGTTAATAATCAGTGTCTGTAATAGGATAATTATAAATTACATATGCTTTATAATCTCGTATTTTCCACAATGCATACATTGAGAATATTATTTTCATAATTAGATGCCTGGAGGCTACTGAGAACAGATAATTGTATGACATGCTGCATTACCAGAAAACTCATGGTACAGCAGACAGAGGCCAATACTGTTTGCTGGCCTCTCCATCAGGAGGAAAGAAAAGTGCTGCATGCACCCAATGTTCTGGCTTTTGGTAGGCTGCCTGATGGATTGACTTCTGCCTTATCTCTTTCAGATCATAGATGGGACATGGCATACTTTAGTGACATCAAGGCTACTGAGAACAATAAAGAACTGGGTGGCATGTTGCTGCTTCAGAGGACCCATTGTACAGCAGAAAATAACAAAAAGCAAGAGATTGAGTTCCTGAAAAAAAAAAGCAACAAACCATCAAATTCCTCTAATTAGGAATCTAAAAACACAAATCCAGATAAGACACATACACAGAAAAATTTGAGAGGCCCCAAGATTCTCTGGCTGGGCTGACTTGTAAAAGTCATTCCTTGTACACACAGTCCATAAAGACTGAGAGAGGTAGATGTTTTTTCAAATGTGCAGATTTAAATACAAAGTTACAAAGTACATGAAGAAACATGGAAAAATGGCCCAATAAAAGGGAAAAAAGAAATCTCTAGAAACCATCCCTAAAAAAATGAACTATATGAATAACCTGACAAAGAATACAAAATAACCTTCATAATATGTTAAATAGGTTAAAAAGTTAGCAAGATTGTGGAATAGGAAGCCCCAAACCATCCTTCCCCTCAAAGAAGTAGAATTATCATTACATGGACTAATTTTCTTTATGATAAATCCAGAACCCAATTGAGAAGTTACTACAGCCCAGGAAAGACAAAGCCAGTGACATAAAACCTGGTGGGAAAGTCATGTTGTTTTCTCACTAGAGCCCCTGCTACCATCATGTTGTGGCCTGATGAGTACGAAACCCCCAGCTTCCAACTTCTCTCTGGGTGGGGAAAGAAGTAGAATACACATACTATGTCCTGACTTTTCAGGAAGCTGCCCAGGGGACTGATTTCTGCCTTAACCTGAATCTAAGTGCTGATAGGGATGGATTGCCAGGCTGGGGTCCTCTGAGAATAGGGTTCAATATGCACCAGAGTCTACAGTACCACAGAACGACACTAGGTGGCGATCCTTAGTAGACCGTGGCAAAGCTCTTCAACAAGTTACATACACAAACAGAAAACACATACCGGGAAAAGGCTTCAAACATCCCTAGAATATCTAGCTAGGCTGATTGCAGAAAAACCCTCCCTGTGTAAAACCATGATACAAAGACTAAGAGAGGAAGCAGTTGCTTTTTCAAATTCCAAAGTCCCAACAGAAGATAACAAGACATAAAAATAAGCAGGGAAATACAGGCCATTCAAAGGACTAAATTAAACCACAAGAAACGGACCTTAAAGAAATGAAAATATATACAAATTATCAAACAAAGAATTCAAAATTCTTTCCATTTCATTTGGATAACTAAATGAAATGAAGAAAATGATGTATGAACAAAATGAGAATGTCAAGAGAGATAGAAACCATATGAAGAACCAAACCAAAATTCTGGAACTGAAGAAGAAAATGACTGAATTGAAAAATTCACAGCCCTTGCAGACAAAAGAAGGAATCATCAAACTTGAAGACAGGACTTGTGAAATCACTGAGGCACGGGAACTAAAAGGAAAATGAAGAAAATGCAGAGTCTTAGGGACTTATAGGACACCATCAAATACAATTAGGCCTTAAAGGAGTCCCAAAAAGAGATGAAAAAGAGAAAGGTGTAGAGACCCTATTTAAAGGAATAAAGGAAAACTAAAAAAAAAAAACAAATTCTGAAAACTTCTAAAATTGGAAAAAAAATAGACATACAAATTCAAGAAACTAAGTTCACTCCAACTAGGATAAATCTAAAAAGACCTATCCACAGACACATCATAAAGAATCTGACAAGAGTCACAAAGATAATTTTGAAAATTATCAGTAAGAAAAAGCATGTTGTCACATACAGGGCAGCTCTAGACATCTGCTGTACAATGTTGTGCTTATAGTTAATATGGTACACTTGAAAATTGTGTAGGTCTCATGTGTTGTGTTTTTCACTATAATAAGAAAATTAATTGGTGTCAAGATTTAATATTGGAGTTACTAGTATTTTTCATTACTTCTCCATCAAAACATATCCTGAATAATACACACACACACACACACACACACAACTCCCCTTGAACAAAAATTCTTTCATTTGAAATACTGTTAATCAATCATTGACCCAAGGGACATGGCAAGTAATTTTAAGTTTTGACAAAGTAATTTTTTTGTCAAAACTCTAGAATTATAATCATATAAGATGTGTTCATGGAGACAACTAAAAATAGTCTCAGAAATATTTTAGTCAAATTTTTAGAGGGATTGAAAATGTTATTTTCTGAGTTTGGAGATTTGATCTTATTGTCCTTCCCATTTAAAAATGAAATTATAAAACAAAACTAACCAGTTAAATTATTCAATTAAATGACTAGCATGCATCTTATTTCCTGTTTTTTAAAAAGCCTGAAATATAGTTAAGTTGACAGGGCAAATAATAGGAAGTATAGGAGAGTTAATTGTTGTTGGGTTCCAAATCAATTTTTTTTCCTCTCTATGGGAGTCAAAAGAACACCTTTGGGAGTTAAAAGAACTCCATGATGTGCAATGTATAAAGTAGCACACACTCAATATTTTTGCTCAGTTGGTGTGAAATCTGGACCTGATTTTAGAATGTATCACTATTCTAAGAGGTTTTCAAGCTAAGGAACATATTTTATATTTTATTTTATTTAGATCATTTTAAAACGGTGCAATTACTCAAAACAGAAAAAATTCACTGAAGCGACATCAAAACAAATTATATAAGCTCGTACACATTACCTTTATCACTATTTGAGCATAATATAAACATTTATGAGCTACATAGTCTCCTTTTCCTGACTGGTTAATCTGATCTCTTATTATTTTCAAACTCCACAATTTTCACTGTTAGTTTCTTTCTCACAGAGCAATGTTATTTTGTAATCAATCAATATTTGTTAATTAAAGTGAAAAGAAATAAATTGAGTTGAAATTTTGTTAACTTTCTATAACTCAATATAGTTATAATTTATCTACTGAGAAACAGTGCATTTTCCTTATGGCTACAAAATTCTGATAATAGTTTTGTTCATATATGTGGATATATATACATATTTGTCTAGTAGGGCTTTCCAGTGGTATGAAATTATTTTATGCTTCTTCATTTATTATTCCTAATATAAAGTTCATATAGATTATTTATTTATGGGTATACCCTCTTGAGCTCCATTTATGTGAAGCAAAATTCTGAAAGTATTGTCAATGAAGAAGAGAACTGATTCATTACCTGTTGGTTTTATTACTACTATAGGCAAGGCATTTAGAAAAATATGAGAAATACCTTAGAGGAACTTTAGGCTCATCACTTTTTATCAGGTCCCGATTTGTTGTCCACATTGGCCATCTCTACTTCCACACCAGCCAGACATTATTACTGTTGCCTTCCTTCCTCCTCTGCCCCATCATCCCTTACACTACTCTCTTGAAGGTAACTAGTAATATTCAAAATGTGAAATAAATGTTATTTTTCTCAGTCATATCCTTCATGTTCTCTCTTTATAGGGGATCAACTCTTGTCTGTCACAATCTCTTCCCTTGATTTAAACTAGCAATATATCATACATATATTGTTTTTTTATGGTTTCATAATTTGGTTTCCTATTCTTTCAATTGCTGGAAAATGTTTTGCTCCAAGTTACTTTCATTACCTGTGTTCTCCTCTTTCTATATACGAGCCTTGGCTCTCCTAGAATTCTTACAAGTTTGGGTGTCAGTCTTTTATGAAGTAAAAGGTTGGGATGCTCCCAAAAGAACAGGAGCATGCTAAGGTGGGATTGAAGCCAATATCATGACTATCTTGTCCTCCTTGCCCTGAAATCTGACTAAGGCTTTACCATCAACCTGGTGTGATAGGTATTTCTAGGATTGTGTCAATTTCTAGATTGATTTCAGGCTGCCAAACCTCTCTGTCTCTTTCTCTCTTGCCCACTTTCTTTCCCTCTCCCCTCTCTCACTATTTCTGGGTACTTGAATCTCATTCTCTTTTTGAGTATTTCCAGTCTCTGAGGAAAAGTGTACTGGGCATCCTTTAATGTGAGAAAACCACGTGAGGCTGGGGAAATGGTGAGATGGAACAGTCTCTGATGTATACACAGGGTTGAGAATAATTAATTTCCTGTCAGCTAGAGTGTAAGCCCTTAAAATACATTGTTATCAAGTAGAATATTTAGAATAGTTTTGTTTCAGTACTGGGGAAAAGATAAACCTAAGCTAAACTGGTTCTGATACTAAGAAAGATTAAAAGCAAGATATGAAAATATCAAAATGTTGGCAAGTATTTAACTATCCCTGAACAAAGCTTAAGAATATTCATAGAAATGAAAAAAAAATTCACCACTCAACAAAGTAAACTTTAGAATATTTGGATCTAATGCAAAATTACAACATGTGCAAAGAAACATGAATATATAATTTTTAATGATGATACAAACTGATTGGAAACAACCCAGAAATGGCACAGGTGATAGAATCAAAAGACAGAGAGGCATTAAAACCATTATTACCCATACATCCCATATGTATAAGAAACTAGCAGAAATAATTAGTGTTTTATGTAGAAACATGAACTATACTTTTTTTAAAGTTCCAAACTAATTTCTACACATGAGAACTAAAATGTCTAATATGAAAAATATAATGGATATTATTTATAGTAGATATTTATACAGTGCAGAAGAAAAAAATAGAACGATATGGTAATAGAAATCATCCAAAATGAAACACAGGGGAAAAAAAGAAACACACACACATACACACACACAGATTAAAGCAATAGTGAGATGAGACAAGTTCAACAGGTCTAATACATATATAATTGGTATACTCCAAAAAAGAGTGAGTTTTTGAAGAAATAATGTCCAAAAATAGTCCACATTTGACTGAGAACAACTTTCCAGGAAATAATAACAGAACACACATTATTTACAAATGCACACAGAACACTTACTACCTAGACCATATTCTAGACCAAAAACAAGTCTCAATATACTTAAAGGTATTCAAATAATAAAAAATATGTTCTTTGAGCAAAATGGAATTAAAATTACCTAGAAAAAACCCACAATACTTTGAAACTTAACATATTTCCAAATAACCTATGGGTTGAGGAGAAATCAAAAGGAAAATTAGAAAGCATTTTGAGTGGTAATGTAAACAGAAAGACCAGCATATCAACATTTGTGTATACATCTAGAGCAGTAGAAGGAATAATATTAAATAGCTATATTAAAAAAGAAAAAAAAATTCTCAGATCACAGCCTTAGTTTCTGTATCAAGATACTATAAGTGTATTAAACCCAAAACAACAGAAGAAAGGAAATAATAAAAATGAGTAGAAATCAATGAGAGAGAGAAAAAATATATAGAAAACCAAAGCTGGTCCTTTTAGAAGAACAAAAAATGTATATACCTAAAGACAGATCACAAAAAATGTCTCATATCTATCCTCTGAGATAAGTACTGTTATTATCCCCATATTACAAAAGAGACAAATAAGGCACAAAGAAATTACATGATTTGTCCAAGACCTCACATACAGGAAGTAGTGGAGCCAGAATTCAAACTCAACTGAATGCCCTGCCTGAGTGAGGGTCTTAAATATATATTATACTATATAAAGTACATTTATATAATTACAAATCTATATCAACTACTATTTGTATAGCTATATAGTTATACAATGATATGATGATATAGCTAATTATACACAGCTAAAATCAATCTCTATACACATTCTGGCACTTTAAAATTTTTAGTATATATTGTGTATCTATATACATTTGCATACACATTTCTTATGTGTACAACTTTATCAGCCTGCTATTCTTATGTTAATACTTTGGGGAATATTTTGACATGCATGCAGAAGACTGAATTTTAATTATTTTGAGATTAATATTTTAATATGTTTCAATTTACGTATATTGTCTTTTCAATTTATATATACTAATATTTCAATTATGTATATTACCTTTTACTTTTGTCATGCTCGAAGAGCCTCTTCCACCGAAGGTTAGAAAGTGAATTTGTCATTTTTAATAGCAATGTTATATCAGTTTTACATAAAGTTTTTAACCCACCTGAAATGTATTTACCTCTGTTTACTACTTGTCTAACAACAGACATTTAATAAATTATCTTCTCTTCTCTTTTGAAATAATATCTCTATATTAAATTGCCATATTTTTTCTTATTTCCTTAGTCTTTCAATTAATCTGTCTACCAAATAAAATACTTGATTTGTATTATATTCTCTCAGTATTTTAAAAGTATTTTCTAAGTTTTTTATGAAGCTATTAGTATCAACCTAACTTAAAAAAACTTCCTATTGTTATTTTTTATTAAGTTCACATGGGCTAATAAATTTAGTGAAAAAAATACATCTTTGCAGTAATATGTTTTTCTGTCCAAGAACAAGTTATACCTCAATTATTGTTTTATTTTATGTAAATCAATGGAATTGTATATTTCTTAAATTTATTTCTAGAAATTTTAATATTTTTGGTTTCTATTACATATGTAATATATTCTTCCTTTAAACTTTATAAACTTCCATTATAAAATAATTACCACCAGTAATCTTATCTAATTCCATAGTTCTTAATAATTTTCTCATTGACTCCACAAATATTCAACAATATAATATAATGAGTAAACAATGATTTTGCCTTCCACCTTTACAAATTCATGCTTAGTATTTATTTTACTTAAAAATGTTAGTAAGCTTATTAATTTTAAGGAGAGTGCTTCTGGTATTTACGGTTAAGAAGGTAGCTAACTTCTATTATTGAAATGTAGATCATTTTATCATGTCATGGAAATTTCATCTATTCTTATTTTATTAGGAATTTGTGTCAAAATTTCCTCAAATGCATTCCAGCTACCATGAAAATGAAGTTATGGTTTTAAAAAGCTTTCTAAAAATATATTGAGCTAGTTCTCACTGTTTCCTAGAATGCACCAACTTTGTTTTGGCATACTATTCCTTACAGTGATGCTAGATTATATTTTCCAATGTAATATTTAAGATTTTTATACTGATATCCACATTTGAGATCCCCTAAATACTCTTTTTTATATTGTCCTTGTCAGTTTAAGCTTCTGTGTTATACTGAATTCGAAAGAGAGCACTGGTATCATCTATTCCTTGGATATTTAATCAAATTAACTAATTATAGGCATACTAAAATATTCATACCATTATTGCAGTGTGCTTCTGGTACTCAGCAAGAATCTCTGCAATATTCCAAAGAGGATTCTATGATCAGTCTTTCCAGACAGACAAAGCAAAAAAACAGCTTACACTAGAAAATGTAAGATGCAAAATGTGGGTGAATGCAATTTTTTGTCTTGGTGTGCTGTTATTCAAATTATTTCTGTCTCTGACATATTTTCTATACCATCATTATATAAGGAAAGTGACAAATATGTTAAATTATGTAACTAATCTTTCATATATCTTTCTATTTAAGTAATTTTGAAAAGCTTCATGTGACATTTTTAATCTAGTAAAGAGAACATAAGAACAAAGTATAAGGTATCAGATCTCCCATGATAAACAAGAACATCATTTTCTTCTCAAAGATACCCCAGGTTAAGAAAGACATTGAATGTGTGGTTCAGGTAATTTGTTAAGTGATATTCTTGTGGTTCACACGCATTAAAAATTATCAATAGTTCCCTCATGACTGAAAGATTTGGTTGAGTAATGTATATTATATTTAAAACTGTGTCTTAAATATTTGACAAATAGCATGAATAAATAAGGGCACAAAGTACTTACTGAGAAAAACTACTTAACCACATAAAATTGTTCGGTGTAAAATGCTTAAATAATTATTATCACATTATTCAGACACATGTCATTTATTATTGAACATCAACCTAAATTTGATTTATAATTTATATTCTGTGGCAAATATTATCTTTAGATAAATTCCAGCAATATTTTCTAAAATAGTATTTGTCAAACAAACATTAATGTATTAATATTAATATAATATCTGCAAAAAGAAGAAAATGTCACAAGTTCAATATCACTTTGTCATGTCTAAAATAGAATTTAGGTACATGTTTTTTTAATATAAAGCCTTGCCAAGATTTCTGGGTGAAGAATTGACTTAATGTTAAATAAGCATCAGAAAATGGCACTACCCTCACAAACATGGTCAAAAGTTAAATAATAAAAATAATTCAAAAAATAAAAAGTATGCCATTTGAGAAATTTAAGCAAAACTACCATAGCAATTAAACTAAATGTATGTGAATGGTCCACATTTTCTTCAAAGCAAATATTAATCTCTTAGCTGTGACTATCTCCTAAAAGCTCCTGTAAGACTTCGGACTCTAAAGAGACCAGAAGAGAAATACAGATCTTTGACATGGCTGCCCTCTACTGATCTAAGATTTACCTTGTTTCAACAAAGGACTTTTACGAACTATTTTTATCTGAAACTTCTAAGTCTTTTATAATGCTGGATTTAAAAAAATCAAAAAAGTGCGATTAAAGTTTGAAAATCCACATAGTAACTTATTACTCATGTGTCTCTCATTTACATGTCAAAATGCAAAGAAGAAGAAAGAAAGAAAGAAAGAAAGAAAGAAAGAAAGAAAGAAAGAAAGAAAGAAAGAAAGAAAGAAAGAAAGAAAGAAAGAAAGAAAGAAAGAAAGAAAGAAAGAAAGAAAGAAAGAAAGAAAGAAAGAAAGAAAGAAAGAAAGAAAGAAAGGAAAGAAAAGAAAAGAAAGAAAGGAAAGAAAAGAAAAGAAAGAAAGGAAAGAAAAGAAAAGAAAGAAGAATGTTATAGCCATCAGAGTAGGTTGCCTCTAGCAAAGACTTCTTTTCCTCTCTTTTTGTAAGCAATCTAAATATCCACTATATATCACAGGAGCTGATTAATGAATTTCATCATTAATCATTAGCTTAGAAAACCTTGAATAAACAAATATTTGTTTGGGATACAAAATGTATAACAATGCCTCTGATATAAATTTAGTAGTGCCAATAATTAAAGAGAGAAACCTAATCATGTGGCTATCGTTCAAAGAAAATACAAAAGGTTATGTATATGTAACTCACATATATAGTGAGAAATGATTCAAATGAAAGCACCACTATCTTGGAGCAAGGAATCAATTTGTTAAAAACTTTTTATCTCAAAGCACAAATATGGTGCTTTGAGGAGACAGAAAATACCAGAAAATAACTTGCTTTAAAAAACTTGGGACTGTATTCCAGATATTGCTCAGTCCAGGAGGTAATAGACATAGATCCAGATCCAGATATAGATATACAGATTTTTGCTTTGTTAAAACTACAGAAGCCTATAAAACTCTTTTCATAATAATCTTGAGCAGGGGTCATTCTAAAGATTTCAGAAAATTCAGGCAGGGAATTGTATTTTGTGAAGTTTTATGAAGGGAGTTATGAATATAAATACACAAAGCAGTATCTCTTCAAACATTGATTCTGAGAAATTTGGAGGAAAATCTGTTATTTAAAGATCAAGCTAAGAGCAGATAGTCCTTTTTTGGGTACCAGTAAATGACAGGTCTGATGTAGGTTGTAGGGGGATGTAGAATCAGAGATGGTTTGGGGTCATGAAGAAATATATTCCAAAGAAGACAAAGCCCATCTGCAATGAGGCAGCCCTCTCACTAATTCTGCCCAAGTGCTGCACAAGTATTTCAAAGAATGTTATGTGATGGTACACTCCACTTGGAGGACATGTATATATTTTTTTGTCTCAGTATTTTTGTAGAGATACTCATCACCTTTGGCAGCCCAAGTGGTTCAGGGAGGACTTTACCATTTTTCAGGATCAAGGATGTGATTCAGCTCCAGTTGAACAACAGATTTCATCTCCTAGTGAGAGTGAATCGTTCAGGGTATAGAAGTGACTCAAGATTAGCCAGTGAGCCTTACCAGATTTTCTCTGGAATAATTAGGAAAAGGGACTTTTTCACAGGGATTGTTGACTTTCCAGCAAGTTTCCCCAGGTTAATGGTAGTGACAAAAATGTACACTGCAACTACTTTTCCCATTAACCTGGGGAAACTTGCTGGAAAGGGGAACAAACACAAAGTAGAACAGAGCCAAGGACTGGAATGAATAATCACAGTTAGATTAGTTGAGATCTTGGGTTCAGGCATTCCTGGAAGATAAGTTCCTGAACTTCCTGATTATATATCCCAATAAATTATTTTTGTTTATGATTACTTTTCCTCTTGATTCATTGAGTATGATTTCTGCCATTTAAAATGAAAATATCTAATAAAACATATTAACGTTAGAATCCAAGAAGCCTTCTTGGAATATCCTTGCTAGGTTCTGAACACTTAAATTTACAATGAAAGTTCTCTTAACCAAACTCCATTCAATAGTTGTGTCAAGCTAACTGACTCTGAAGCGTGACCCATGCATGCATGCCTCATTGCATATTGGAAGCTAGTCAGTACACTCTAATATCCTCACATACTTTAATTAGCATCAAAGCACTATATTCTTAACAACAGTCAGTTGTGTTTGTTCCAAATGCTGTTCATGCCATTGGTGTTCTTCATTGTAATTATAAACTCTAATCAAATGTTAAACTATTAAATATTCTACATGGAAGAGAGTTCATGTTTCTATGAATTCTAAAGATGAATCCATTAGAAAGCTCTAATAGGGATGAGTTGCAAAATAAAGTATCCTAATTAGATACAGGTAAGAACCTGAGAAAAAGAAATCTTCACAAAAAAGTATTATGTCTTCATCCCTTTTAAATGAAATAGTACAAGAATTCATGGATGTAAAAAAAATATAGAGATCTCTAATGTGGATCCATATTCAAAGATGCCTTTGCCTTCCATTAAAATAGGGAATATATGGTAAATATTTTAAAATAGAATGTGTAAGTTACCTGTATGTGATTTTATGTGATTCTCAAATTTTTTTAAATCACTACTTACTGGTCCTAACATGCCAGTACATCTAAATTTTTAGCCTTTTAGAAGGTACCTAAGTTTCAGTTGAATAATGTATACTTTGAGATTTTTTTTTTAATTCTTTAATATAGATTTTAAATGCAGTGAGGACAGGTATAATGTATGGTGTCTCTAGAGTTGTGGTTTTTATATTTGTAAATGCTTACCAATTCAAATACAATTCATTTTCATTATAAAATTCTTTATGTCTATCTGTATATATATATATATATACACACACACACACACATATACATGCACATAGAAATAAATGTTTAGTAAAAATAGTTTCCATTCTTAAGAACAGTAGTAGTAAAATTAATTTGCAAATATTTTTAAATAAATAACATAAAAATATAGTAACGATCTCTTTATGCATATCTATTTTAAGCTGCAAATAGTATCTGACTCATGCATGACTGATTTACATCAATTCTCCACACAGTAGCATTTACTTCATTAAGGAAGTGTCCAAGGGCAAAGAAAACTTCCTGTTTCACTTCTATTATTTTGCATTTTTAATTTTTCTCCACATTTCCAGCCCCTGTTTACTCTATTTATAATACCAGGTCTATGGTGTTGGGATGTTATATGTAGAAGGAGAAAGGGAAGAAGGGATGAAAGGTCATTGCACATGGCTGTACAGGTTATTCATCGCACAGGGCACCTGGCTGCAGGGGTTAGTGTGGCTGAAATCCAGCTCATGGCCCTGTCACCATGGTGTATGCCCTGGCACAGGGCTGCATCTGCTGAGAGAAAGTTGTGTCTTTTCCTAATTTACACAGAGGTGACATATGGTCTGAGAGAATTTCCTTAGCGGCTCCTCACCTCTGTCTTATATTTAAATTGACTCTTCTTTCCCCATCTGTTCTTCTCCAACAAGCCAGGGACCCAACAGTCTTTACCAAATTTACAATCCAAACTCTCTTACACTATGCTTCTCTGTATAATGTACTTAAATCTAATTCAGGATTGTGTGTACCCAAAGACTTACTATTTCATTAAATTACTCTCTATAAGGCCTAAATGATGCAAAAAAGGGGACAGAATGTTATAAGGAGCTTTTGAACTATTTTCTCACTATTAGAGTAATAAAAGTTTTTTTGAAACATCAGTTTAGTGTTTTCCTTTTGAAAGAGCAGGAGAAAAGCATGGGGACTAGAGAAGTCTGGTCAACACCAGAAGCTGAGAAGTAAACATGGAAATTGGTGAAGGGCAGTTAATCCCCAGAGCTCACAAGGCAAATAAGTGGAATGATTGGTACCTAAATTGAGTCTTATAAAAAATTAAGCTCCAGAGTTTTTTGTACTGCCTAGAGTCTCATATGCCTATCTCTGCTAACACATAGGCAGTTGCTTGACTTTTCCAAATACCAGAAAACTTTTTTGGAGAGACAACATAGGGAAAGATTTCCATAATATAAATATAAATAACAAAATATAATGGAGAAAAAAAGACTCATTTTCTCATTAGTCAATTGTAGATTTCAAATATGACATTTACTGAAAGTTAAACTTTTAAGAAAGTAAGTTTCTGGGCTTTAGTTTCTCTTAATAAAGTTTTCCTTTATTAATATAAATTGTGTATGCTTATCTAATAGGGAGGGGTTTTTGAGAAGTAAATAAAACAATATGTGTAAAAGTACCTAGAAAGTAACTGACATCCAGTAAGTGTTCAATGAAAGTTCATTTTTCCCTTACCCAATCAGCTGGATTTCCCAATTTAGAGTCAGGTAACCAATGTAAATATGAAGTTAAAAGAATAACCATTTAGCCATTTATGTTGCTCAGCTGGTCAAAGTGATGGTAGTGGTAGGTGAGGGACACCCTCTCTTTTTCAGAAGCAGAGGAGGATATTTTGCAAGTCCTCCATATACGTAGGGGTAATAAGATTTAACAAGGTTTTGTGTATTGCCCTAGGATCCTAAGCAGCTAATGCTATTTTCTTGGTGGGGTAGAGAGGGTAGGTATTACAGGTTCCAAATATATGATATAAGGAATTTTGTATATATACATATATATAATTTCAATTGATATAAAGAATTATATACACAAAGAAATGAAACAAAATTTCACTATGAATATACTAACAAAAACATATTTGATGATATTTCTATTAACATTATTTCTAAGGTAAATTATTAAAGCTTCTATGATAATTATGGTAGAAGTTGTTTTCAGAAAATGTTAAAAAGAACAATTAAAATTTGCCTAGTCATTAGTACTATCAAAACAGCTTATAAAAAAAATTAAGAAGCTGTAGCTTTATGGGAAAAAAAATAATAAAGTTTCTTGAGTTTAAAAAGAAATTGTAACAGAGAGACCCAAGTAGAAATATTGGATCACACTTAAGTGATCTTCACAAATAAAATTTTTTTTTAAAAGTTGCATAATATGAATTTGTATCTTTAGATGATCAATAACACCATGAATCCTTTAATAGAAATACAAGTTAAAGATGAAGCTGGAAAGTCAAGTGGTAAAAAAGGATGGTAGAAGCCTTGGAATCATTTGCAGATGGCAACCAGAGGGTTAGGGTTTTAATAACCAAACTGAGAGGGAGGGAAAAATTTGTGCTTTACAAGTTAGTGGGTAAGAACAAATACACTACATAATACCAGGACTTTCAAGAAAGACATGAATTATAAATATCTTTCCCTAGAAGAAGCAAGTCATGGAGAAAGTTATGTTTAGCTTGGGCTCTTGGTAGAAAAAAATAAGAAACTCTCCTATGCACATTTATTCATTATAGCTGAACTTACAAAAGACTTGGGAGTGGGGATGGGTGTTTGTGTATTAATACTTCTGGGAAATACTAGGAAAAGTTTGTTATAACTCTGAGATGATGAAATTTGTGCTTGAGAATCCTGCCTTGTGTCTGGAGTAAGTGTTTAGGCTGACATCCAGTGATACACATTCATCTACATAGCAACAAAGTACTCTGGTTGAAATTTAAAAAGCAAAACAAAACATTCAATACAGGTTCATATTTCCAAGGGTGCTAAAAAGTACTGAAAATGTATTTGAAAAGGTCTATTCCATACCATACCCTGAATAATTAAAATGCCTCTCACATTAATTTGTTTCCATTGTTAGTGTCACTATGGCCTTTTACCTCTGCCTCTGTACTACCAAAATAGACTCCTAATAGTTCTCCTGGTTTTTTTTAGTGACTCTTTCCTTTCAACCATCATTCATTATTGTTCTGCTTAATCCATTCCTCTGAAAGTTCTACCTCTTCATGTCTCTTCTATTCAAAAGCCTTTACAGATAATACCACATCAGATATGAAATAAAGTACAAGCACATGAATGAGTCATTAAAATGCTTTGTATTCTCTGTAGGTTTTTACTGAGGTGTAGTTGATATACAGTATTATACTGGTTTCAAGTACACAACATAGTGATTCAACACTTTTCTACAATATACACCTCAATTACTATTATCAACATAGAAAGATATTTCAGTATTATTACTGTATTCTCTATGCTGTACTTTCATCCTCATGACTAATTTATATTATGACTGAGATTTTGTATCTCTTATTCCCTTCACCAATTTCACCCACCCACCCCAACCCATCTTGCATGTTAACCACCAATCTCTATTAAGTGTCCATGAGTCTATTTTTGTTTTATTCATTTGCTTTGTTTTGTTTAGATTCCACAAGTGGAATCTTACGGTATTTGTGTTTCTCTGACTGCCTTATTCCAGATTCTCCATAGCTTTGCCTGACCACCCATTGATCATGAATAAGAACCAGGCTTGAGTTGGGCTGTTTGATCAGCTCTCATGAACCAAGATAAGCAAGTCATGTATTGGCTCATTTTTTCTGCCTGGAATTATCACTCTCACGTACTGTTCTACCATGTCTAAAAAATCCTTTCTCCCATTGAGTTTCTACTGTAACTGTTGGAAAACAGTCATTTAACAGTTATCATGTTAGTAATATATATGTTCAGGAAATACTGAAAGTTATTTTAATGCAAGGTATTTGTGATCCATCTCATTACTTTAAAATCACTCTTTTTGAATTTCTTCCTAATTATTTAAATCATTGAGATCAAAAGCAAAGTTAAACCACCCTGCATAGTAATGAATGCACTGTAGCCACTCACATATTTGATTTTATGTGATTTTTTAAAAAGACATTTCCTTTCATCTCCACAAAAGTAACTGGCACAGTGTTTTGCTCAGAGTAGGTGTTAAGTAAAAAATATTAATTGATTAAATAAAAAAATGAAGAAATTCTGAAGAAAGCATTTATTCACAAGAGATCAACTTTGATAGAATGGACAACCAGAGTTGATCTTGGCCCCCAAGTAGAGAAAATAGACTCATTTAATCTAAATTTAAACAGAAAATAATTTATTAGAAGGTGTTAGGATGCTCTAAGAAGGCCATGAAGACAGGTTTCAAAATTACAGGAAAAAAATAAACCAGTGGGAAAGTACACACACCCACAGAGCTCTTCTAGAGGAAACCTCTCTGCTGCTATTGCATATCACTCATCATTCGAAATCAATGCTAAGAGCAAATTCAGAACCACCATACTTCTGCTCCCTGACTTCTTCCAAATGTTATATAAGCATATCTTTTGGACAGGGCTCAGGGTCATAATCAATATTACAGCTTTTAAAGGGATTCCAGAAGATGTAGTCTTTAGCTTTCTAGCCTTCACAATAGAGAATGACAGGTTATAAGTGTTTGAAAAGGACATTGAACAATATAATCTGCCATAGCTATCATGTTCAGACATTATTTCTTATGGAAATATTTGTAAAAACAATGTGTAGATTTAAAAAGTAGGAAAGAACTTCTACTTGAATTCTATTTATCAGTGATCATTCCACTTCTCATTATCTTATATTATAGTGAAAATTGAGCATAATGACTAAAAATAAAAATTAGATGATAGATTTGGCAAATTTTTACATTTGGTGATTTCTTGAAGAGAAGAGACTTTCAAATTGCATTTAGTTAGTGTTGTCCCTAATTTCCTGCTAATGTTTTTCTTATTTAACATTATTTCAAGTTCAAATTGGCTTTTATTATACCTAGATTATGAATTTAAAACACTGTGGCTTCCCAGTATTCTTAATGATTGACTGGTTGCTATGCTGTAACACCCTTAAATTTCTACTGAAAAATAGTAAGGCAACAAATTTTGTTTTGACAAAGATTTAACAACAAAAGTACATTTCAGAATATTAAGATTTAATGAGTGAATATCGTTTTCCACAAATAGAAAAAATATATGTTCTTTGTTAATGCAACCTACATATACTGAGCAGAAAGTAGTTAAATTATTTGTTACTGGTGGAATTGTTATAACGTTGCTAATGACAATGGTGAAAATAAATATTGTTAAAGGAGGTGAATGACAAGAAAAACTTTACTTTAGTACCAGTTAGTATAACTGAGGGGTAGGATATATAGTAATAGTTGAGGGAAAAAAGGGTGAAGAAGAGAGGAGAGGAAACAAAGAGATTAAAGTGGTGACAGAGAATTATGGTGCTGGGTTAGATGGAATAAGCACACAACCATAACATAGTAAAAATGCTTAAAGTAAGAAACAAGGAGAAAATATTGAACACATCAAAAGAGAAATGGTTCATCACTTACAAGTGAACCCAATAAGATTTACAGCTGACTTTTCATCAGAAACAGTATAAAGCCAGAAGACAAGAAGATAATATATTCAAAGTATGCCCAAAACAAAACAAACAAAAGTCACTATTAACAAAGGATCCTGTGTTCAAAAAAATATATTTCAAAAATAAAGAAAAACATTCCCAGTTAAACAAAACCAGAGGTTATCTTGCTACCATGACTCCTTAAAAGAAATACTAAAGGAAGTTATTCAGGTTGAAAGTATAAATCACGTCAAACAATATTTCAAATCCCCTTGAAAAATAAAAAAGTACCAGTAAAATTAAATATGTACTATAGAAGACAGCATACACACATTTTTCTCCTCCTTTCTTCTCTTAACAGATGAAAAAAGTGTGTGAAAATAAAAAGTACAAAATTCTGGCTTGGGATCTATAATAGAAATGTAATATGCTCTCCAATAAAAGCATAAAGAGGCACACAGGAGCAAACTTATATTGGATTAAGAAAAGGACATCAGATTGTAACTTGAATTCATAAGAATAAATGAAGATGACTGGGCTTAAAGATGACAGTGTGAGAGGTAAGACAGAAACTTCCTCCCCAAACTGCATATAATATAAAAATATACCAAATAAAACTAATCCTGAAAGAGCAACAAAAAAGGCAGCTGCAACAGACTACCTGCATCTGGGATAAAGAGTAAAGTATGGAAGCCACAATCTTGCAGGACGCACGCCCTTCCCCCACCCCACCTAACCAGTGGGAGGAAGAGAAGCAGAGTGGGGAGAGGGTGAAGGCCGAGAACTGCTGACCACCCAGCCGTGGAGATCTGCTCTGGGAACACGAACTACATTACATGGTGCTCTGGAGATTAGTGGGGTTGGAAAGCTAAGACAGGCAGAATACTTGGAGACACTGAGATTAAACCCACTTCTGGATAATGGCTTTCCACAATGAGCTGCTTTGGGACAAAAGAAAGGTGGGAACTCTAAGAAACATCCCAAAAGCAAAAGGGCTGCTAAAGGGCCAAGGATTTCACAGACTTTGCTGCTCAAGATAAAAGGACAGATGAACAAAATTGCCCCGGCACACTCAATACAGTAGGTTGGGAACTTTCAAGAGCTTCAGGCACTCCATTCCCCTAGCTGGCAATGCAGCTCCAAGGGCCCCACTGAGATATTCAGCCTGCTGCTCCTTCCTCAAAGCCAGCACCAGCTTGCAAACCTGCTGCCTGCACCATTGAGACAGGGCAGCCAGAGGGAGTTCCCACGTATAGAGGCTACAAAGGCATAGCACAGAGTCTTCTCCCTGCACAGTAGGCTTACTACCCTGGGAGTGGAGGCAGGAACTGCAGCCAGGAAGCAGGAAAGAGCTCTTTCCTCCTGGCAGGCATCAGCATTGTTCACCTGCAATCTACACCATCACTCCAGGGACTGAGCAGGTCCAGAGAGTAGAGTTGAGGGTCACTACAGGGCTCAGCCTACACAAAGTTATATTACAAATATGAAACATCAAAAGAACCTGGTACAAACCTAAATCCCACAAACACCAGAAAGAGGGCCAAGTGAAACTGAACTCACCAATCTTCCTGAAAAAGATCTCAAAATAAAAATCATAAACTGGCACATGGAGCTTAAGAAAAATATCCAAAAACTCAGGGAGCAATTCAAGAAAGAGATAGGAACTTTGAAAAATACAGCATCTGAAATGAAACATACAATGGAGGGATTTCAAAGAAGGTTAGATAAACTAAAGGATATGGTAAATGAATTAGAATACAAAGAAGCTGAGGAACAGAGAGAAAAAATGATCTCTAGGAATGAAAGAATACTAAGAGAACTGTGTGATCAATCCAAACAGAACAATATTTACATTATAGGGGTACTAGAAGAAGAAGAAGAGAAAAAGGGAAAGAAAGTGTCTTTGAGGAGGTAATTACTGAAAACTTCCCCAATATGGGGAAGGAGATAGTCTCTCAGGCCATGGAGGTACAAAGATCTCCCAACACAAGGGACCCAAGGAAGACAACAACAAGACATATTATAATTAAAATGGCAAAGATGAGGATAAGGACAGACTTTTAAAAGCAGCTAGAGAAAGAAAAAAGATCACATACAAAGGAAAGCCCATCAGGCTCTCATCAGACTTCTCAGAAGAAACCTTACAGGCCAAAAGGGAGTGGCATGATATATTCAATGCAATGAAGCAGAAGGGCCTCAAACCAAGAATACTCCACCTGGAAAGATTATCATTTAAATTTGAAGGATGGACAAAGTCACAGTAATCAAGACAATTTGGTACTGGCACAAGAACAGAGCCACAGACCAATGGAACAGAATAGAGACTCCAAACATTAACCCAAACATATACAGTGAACTAATATTCAATAAAGGAGCTGTGGACATACAATGGGGAAATGACAGTCTCTTCAACAGATGGTGTTGGCAAAACTGGACAGCTACATGTAAAAGAATGAAACTGGATCACTGTCTAACCCCATACACAAAAGTAAATTCGAAATGGATCAAAGACTTGAATGTAAGTCATGAAACCATAAAACTTTTAGAAAAAAACATAGGCAAAAATCTCTTAGACATAAATATGAGTGACCTCTTCTTGAACATATCTCCCCGGGCAAGGGAAACAAAAGCAAAAATGAACAAATGGGACTATATCAAGGTGAAAAGCTTCTGTACAGCAAAGGACACCATCAATAGAACAAAAAGGTATCCTACAGTATGGGAGAATATATTCATAAATGACAGATCCGATAAAGGGTTGACATCCAAAATATATAAAGAGCTCATGCACTTCAACAAACAAAAAGCAAATAATCCAATTAAGAAATGGGTAGAGGAAGACAGTTCTCTAAAGAAGAAATTCAGATGGCCAACAGACACATGAAAAGATGTTCCACATCGCTTGTCATCAGAGAAATGCAAATTAAAACCACAATGAGATATCACCTCACACCAGTAAGGATTGCCACCATCCAAAAGACAAACAACAACAAATGTTGGCGAGGTTGTGGAGAAAGGGGAACCCTCCTACACTGCTTGTGGGAATGTAAATTAGTTCTACCATTGTGGAAAGCAGTATGGAGGTTCCTCAAAATGCTCAAAATAGAAATACCATTTGACCCAGGAATTCCACTTCTAGGAATTTACCCTAAGAATGCAGCACTCCAGTTTGAATAAGACAGATGCACCCCTATGTTTATCACTGCACTATTTACAATAGCCAAGATATGGAAGCAACCTAAGTGTCCATCAGCAGACGAATTGATAAAGAAGATGTGGTACATATACACAATGGAATATTACTCAGCCATAAGAAAAGAACAGATCCTACCATTCGCAACAACGTGGATGGAGCTAGAGGGTATTATGCTCAGTGAAATAAGCCAGGCTGAGAAAGACAAGTACCAAGTGATTTCACTCATATGTGGACTATAAGAAAAAAGGAAAACTGAAGGAACAAAACAGCAGCAGAATCACAGAACCCAAGAATGGACTAACAGTTACCAAAGGGAAAGGGACTGGGGAGGATGGGTGGGAAGGGAGGGATAAGGGTGGGGAAAAAGAAAGGGGGCATTATGATTAGCATGTATAGTGGGGGGGGCACAGGGAAGGCTGTGCAACACAGAGAAGACAAGTAGTGATTTTACAGCATCTTATTATGCTGATGGACAGTGACTGTGAATGGGTATGTGGGGGGGACTTGGTGAAGGGGGGAGTCTAGTAAACATAATGTCTTTCATGTAATTGTAGATTAATGATAATAAAATAAAATAAAAAATAAAAATTAAAAAAATTTGAAGGATGGATTAAACAGTTCTCAGATAGGCAAAAGTTGAGAGTATTTGCTTCCCACAAACCATCTCTACAGTGTATTTTGGAGGGATTCCTAAGGCTAAATAGCTGTCACCAGAGAAAATAAAACCACAGTAAAGGAAGTAGACCAATTCATTACTAAGCAGATGCAAAATAAAATCGCCTACCCCAAAGTCAGTCAAGGGACACACAAAGAGTAAAGAATATGATATCTAATATATAAAGAATGGAGGTAGAAGAAAAAGGAGGGAAAAAAACCCTTTAGATTGTGTTTTTAATAAAGTACTAAATGAGTTAAGTTAGACTGTTAGATAATAAGGAAGGTGCCTTTGAATCTTTGATAACCAAGAATCTAAAGCCTGCAGTGGCAATAAGTACATACCTATCAATAAACACTCTAAATTTAAATGGTCTGAATGCACCACTCTAAAGACATAGAGTTACTGAAAGGATAAAAAAACAAGACCCATCTATATGCTTCCTATAAGAGACTCACTTCAAACCCAAAGACATTCACACAGTAAAAGTGAAGGGATGGAAAAAAGATATTTCATGCAACTAATAGGGAGAAAAAAGCAGGCATTGCAGTATTTGTATCAGACAAAATGGACTTTAAAACAATGAAAGTAGCAAGAGACAGAGAAGGACATTACATAGGGATAAAAGGGTCAATCCAACAAGAGGATATAACCATTATAAATATCTATGAACCCAACACAGGACCACCTACACATGTGAAACAAATACTTAGAAAGCAAAGAAGTAAAGAGGGAAAGGGAATGCAACACATTCATTTTAGGAGACTTCAAAACACCACTCACTCCAAAGGACAGATCAACCAGACATAAAATAAGTAAGGAGTCATAGGTAATGAATAACACATTAGAACAGATGGACCTAACCGATATCTACAGAGCAGTCCACCCAAAAGCAGCAGGATACACACTCTTCTCAAGTGCACATGAAACCTTTTCAAGAATATATATTATACCAAGCCACAAAAAGAGCCTCAGTAAATTCAGAAGAAGAGAAATTGTATGAACCAGCTTCTCAGAACACAAAGGTATGAAACTAGAAATAATTTATGCAAAGAGAACAAAAAAGCCCACAAACACATGGAGCCTTAGCAACATGCTCATAAATAACCAATGGATCAATGACCAAATAAAAACAGAGATCAAGCAATATATGGAGACAAATGACAACAATAACTCAACATTGCAAAATCTATGGGCCATGTTAAGAGAGAAGTACACTGCAATACAGGCTTACCTGAGAAAAGTAGAACAATCCCATATGAACAGTCTGAACTCACAATTAATGAAACTAGGTAAAGAAGAACAAATGAGTCCCAAAGTCAGAAGATGTAGGGACATAAAGTTTTCCAAAAAGTAGAAGAGGAGGGAATACTTTCAAACTCATTCTATGAGGCCAGCATCATTCTAATACCAAAACCAGAAAAAGACATGACAAAAACAGAAATTTACAGATGAATAACCCTGATGAACATAGATGTGAATGTGATGAACATAGAGTATGAAAAATATTTAACAAAATATTAGCAAAACAAACTAAAAAATACATCAAAAAGATCATCCATCATAATCAAGTAAGATTTACTCCAGGGATGCAAGGATGGTAAAATATTTGAAAATCCATCAACATCATATACCATATCAATAAAAAGGAGGACAATAATCATCTCCATAGATACTGAAAAAGCGTTTGACAAAATTCAACATCCATTCATGATAAATACCCTCAATAAAATGTGTGTAGATTGCAAGTACCTCAACATACTCAAGGCCATATATGACAAACTCACACCCAACATCATACTTAACAGCGAAAAACTGAAAGGTTTTCTTTTAAGATCGGGAAAAAGACAAGGATGCTCACTCTCTCCACTTTTATTCAACATAGTACTGGAGGTCCTAGCCACGGAAATGAGAAAAACAAAGAAATAAAAGGTATCCAAATTGGTAAGGAAGAAGTTAAGCTGTCACTGTTTGCAGATGACAGATATTGTACATAAAACACCCTAAAGAACCCACCCCAAATCTACTAGATCTAATATCTGAATTCAACAAAGTTGCAGGATACAAAATCAATATACAGAAATATGTTGTATTCCTATACACTAATGATGAGCTAGCAGAAAGAGAAATCAGGAGAACAATTCCATTCACAATTGCATCAAAAAGAATAAAATACCTAGGAATAAACCTAACCAAGGAGATGAAAGACATATATGCTGAAAACTACAAGACATTCAGGGGAGAAATTAAAGAAGACACTATTAAATGAAAATACATCCCATGCTCATGGATAGGAATAATAAGTATTTTCAAAATGGCCATCCTGCCTAAAGCAATCTACAGATTCAATGCAATCCCTATCAAAATACCAACAGAATTCTTCAATGAACTAGAGCAAACAGTTCTAAAATTCACATGGAACCATAGAAGACCCCGAATAGCCAAAGCAATTTTGAGAAGTAGGAATAAAGCTGGGGGATTATGCTCCCAAACTTCAAGCTCTACTACAAAGCCACAATCAAAACTATTTTGTACTGGCCCAAGAACTGACCCATAGATCAATGGAACAGAATAGAGACCAGATATAAACCAAGCATATACAGCCAAATAATATACAATAAAAGATCTGTGAATATACAAATTGGGAAATGACAGCCTCTTCAACAACTGGTGTTGGCAAAACTGGACAGATACATGCAAGAGAATGAAAATGGATTATTGTCTAACTGCATATACAAAAGTAAACCTAAAATTTATCAAAGACGTGAATGTAAGTCATGAAACCATAAAACTTAGAAGAAAACATAGGCAAAAATCTCTTGAATATAAACATGGGCAACTTTTTTCTGAATGCATCTCCTTGGCCAAGGGAAACAAAAGCAAAAATGAACAAATGGGACTACATCATGCTAAAAAGCTTCTATACATCAATGGACAACATCAGCAGAACAAAAAGGCATCCTACAGAATGGGAGAATATATTCATAAATGAAATATCCGACAAGGGGTTAACATCCAAAATATATGACACCCAAAAAGCAAATAACACTCAACACCCAAAAAGCAAATAACCTAATTAAAAAATGAGCAGAGAATATGAACAGACATTCTACAAAGAAGAATTTCAGATGGCCAACAGGCACATGAAAAGATGCTCCACATTGCTAATTATCAGGGAAATACAAATTAAAACCACAATGAGATATCACCTCACACCACTTAAAATGGCCAACATCTACAAGACAAGGAACAACAAATGCTGGTGAGGATGCAGAGAAAGGGGAAACCTCCTATACTGCCAGTGGGAATGCAAATTAGTTCAACCCTTGTGGAAAGCAATATGGAGGTTTCTCAAAAAACTCAAAATAGAAATACCATTTGATCTAGGAATTCCACTCCTAGGAATTTACCTGAAGAAAAGAAGATCTCAGATTCAAAAAGTCATAGGCACCCTTATATTTATTGCAGCACTATTTACAATAGCTAAGAAATGGTAGCACCTAAGGTCCATCAGTAGATGAATGGATAAAGAATATGTGGTACATATACACTACTGGATATTATTCAGCCATTTGAAAGAAAACAAATCCTACCATTTGCAACAACATGGGTAGAGCTAGAGGGTATTATGCTCAGAGAAATCAGCCAAATGGAGAAAGACAAATACTAAATGATTTACTCATTTTTGGAGTATAACAACAAACCAAAACTGAAGGAACAAAACAGCAGCAGACTCCAAGAAGGGACTAACGGTTACCAAAGAGGAGAGAGGGTCAGGAGGCAGGATGTAGGGGATTAAAGGGTATTATGATTGGTATACCTGGTGTGTGTTGGGGGTTCACGTGGAAGACAGCAAAGCACCAAGAAGACAAGTAGTAACTCTGTGACATCTTACTATGTTGATGGACAATTACTACAATGAGGTGTGGAGGGGACTTGATAGTATGAGTGAATGTAGTAACCATAATGCTTTTCATCTGAAACCTTCATAAGGGTATATATCAATGATACCTTGATAAAAAAAAATAAATGAAGATAACTGGGAATAGTAAATAAGATGTTCAACATACAAGCATAGCTTGGAGATTTATGGTTCAGTTTCAGCCTACCATAATAAAATGAATATTGCAATAAAGTGAGTCAAATGAATCTTTTGGTTTCTCAGTATGTTTACACTATATGGTAGTCTGCTCAGTTCACAATAACATTATGTCCAAAAACAATGTATATAAATACTTTAGGGCTAAAAAATATTAGCCATCATCTGAGCTTTAAGTGAGTCATAATCATTGATCACATATCATCATAAAAGATACAATAATAATTTAAAAATTTGAAATATTGGGAAAATTACCAAAATGTGACACAGAAACACTAAGTGAGGAAATGCTATTGGAAAAACAGTGTCAATAGACTTGCTCAACACAGGGTTGTCACAAACCTTAAATTTGTAAAAACACACCAATATCTGCAAAGTATAGTAAAGTGCCAGGAAAGGTAGGTTTGCTTATAAGAAAAACTATAAATATATATTTGACCCCCTTTCTCACAATTTAAAAGATATAAAGTTATGTAAAATAATCTATTTTTCAGCTTGTAACATATATTGATGCAATATGTTTAAAAATAATAGTACATTAAGGGAGACGTACCAGGGCTGTGGCTCCGCAGGACCCGAGACCCTCCCCCACCTCAGATCAATGGCGGGAGGAAGAGAAACAGAGCAGGGAGGGAGTGGAAGGCTTGGGACTGCTGAATACCTAGCTCCGGAGATCTGAGCTGGGAGCACAAACCTACATTGCATGGTGCTTTCATGAGACTCGCATGACTACCAGGTTGGAAAGTTAATACAGGCAGAGTTCCTGGAGAGACTGGGATTCCGGCTGCTTGTGAAAAGCAGGGATCCATATCTGGCTCCTCTGGGACAAAAACTTATAACTGTGTGCCCGGCCCACTGGCTCAGGCAGTGGAGACAGGCACAGGAGCCAAGAGACGGGGAACAGCTCTTTCATACCCCCAGTGCGGCTCCCCTGCAACCCTTGACATTGCTTCAGGGGCTCAGCAGCTCCAGAATAGAGCTTCTGGACACTAGAGGGCGCCATATACAAACATGAAACGCCAAAGGAACCTTGTCCAGAGTAAAATTGTTAATACAATTCCGAGAAAGATTTAAATGATATGGACCTCGTGACTCTTCCTGAAAGGGAGTTCAAAATAAAAATAATCAACATCCTAATGGAGGTACAGAAAGACATCCAAGAACTCAGGAATGAATCCAGGTCAGAGATCCAATTGTTAAAGAACACAAAGGAGGGTATTAAAAGCAGGTTGGATATGGTGGAGGAGAAAATAAATAAAATAGAAACTAGAGAAGAGGAATACAAAGAAGCTGAGGCACAGAGAGAAAAAAGGATCTCTAAAAATGAAAGAATATTGAGAGAACTGTGTGACCAATCCAAGTGGAACAATATTCGCATTATAGGGATACCAGAAGAAGAAGAGAGAGAGAAAGGGATAGAAAGTGTCTTTGAGGAGGTAGTTGCTGAAAACTTTCCCAATCTGGGGAAGGAGATTGTGTCTCAGGCCATGGAGATCCACAGATTCCCCTACACAAGGGACCCAAGGAAGACAACACCAAGACACATAGTAATTAAAACGGGAAAGATCAAGGATAAGGACAGACTGTTAAAAGCAGCCAGAGGCAGAAATAATATCACATACAAAGGAAAACCCATCAGACTAAGAACAGACTTCTCAGCAGAAACCTTACAGGCCAGAAGGGGGTGGCATGATGTATTTAATGCCATGAAGCAGAAGGGCCTGGAACCAAGATTAACTTATACAGCAAGATTATCATTTAAATTTGAAGGAGGGATTAAACAATTTCCAGACAAGCAAAGCTGAGAGAGTTTACCTCCCACAAACCAACTCTGCAGTCTATTTTGGAGGGACTGCTATAGATGGAAGTGTTCCCAGGGTTGGATAGCTGTCACCAGAGGTAGGAAACTCATGGTAGGAAGGGTGGAGAAGCTGATGGTGAGGCAAATGCAAAATTAAATTGACTATCCCCAAAGCCAATCAAGGGATAGAGAAAAAGTATAGAATCTGATACCTAATATATAAAGAATGAAGGAGGAAGAAGAGGAGGAGAAATAGAAAAGAACCGTTAGATTTTCTTTGTAACAGCATACTAAGTGAGTTAACTTAGACTCTTAGATAGTAAGGAAAGTAACCTGGAACCTTTGGTAACCACGAATCTAAAGCCTGAAATGGCAATAAGTACATACCTATCGATAATCACCCTAATTGTAAATGGACTGAATGCACCAATCAAAAGACACAGAGTAATAGAATGGATAAAAAAACAAGACCCATCTATATGCTGCTTACAAGAGACTCACCTCAAACCCAAAGACATACACAGACTAAAAGTCAAGGGATGGAAAAAGATATTTCATGCAAACAATAGGGAGAAAAAAGCAGGTGCTGCAGTACTAGTATCAGACAAAATAGACTTCAAATCAAAGAAAGTGACAAGAGATAAAGAAGGACATTATATAATGATAGAGGGCTCAGTCCAACAAGAGGATATAACCATTATAAATATATATGCACCCTACACAGGAGCAGCAGCATATGTGAAACAAATACTAACAGAACCAAAGGAGGAAATAGACTGCAATGCATTCATTTTAGGAGATTTCAACACACCATTCACTCCAAAGGACAGATCCACCAGACAGAAAATAAGTAAGGACACAGAGGCACTGAACAACACACTACAACAGAAGGACCTAATAGACATCTATAGACCTCTACACCCAAAAGCAACAGGATACACATTCTTCTCAAGTGCACATGGAACATTCTCCAGAATAGACCACATACTAGGCCACAAAAAGAGCCTCAGTAAATTCAAAAAGATTGAAATCCTACCAACCAACTTTTCAGACCACAGAAGTATAAAACCAGAAAGATACAAGAAAGCAAAAAGGCTCACAAACACATGGCGGCTTAACAACACACTTCTAAATAGTCAATGGATCAACGACCAAATTAAAATGGAGATCCAGCAATATATGGAAATAAATGACAACAACAACACAAAGCCCCACTTCTGTGGGACGCAGTGAAAGCAGTCTTAAGAGGAAAGTATATAGCAATCCAGGCATATTTAAAGAAGGAAGAACAAACCCAAATGAATAGTCTAACATCACAGTTATCAAAATTGGAAAAAGAAGAACAAATGAAGCCTAAAGTCAGCAGAAGGAGGGACATAATAAAGATCAGAGAAGAAATAAATAAAATTGAGAAGAATAAAACAAAAGAAAAAATCAATGAAACCAAGAGCAGGTTCTTTGAGAAAATAAACTGAATAGATAAGCCTCTAGCCAGACTTATTAAGAGAAAAAGAGAATCAACACACATCAACAGAATCAGAAATGAGAAAGGAGACATCATGATGGAACCAACAGAAATACAAAGAATTATTAGAGAATACTATGAAAACCTATGTGCTAACAAGCTGGAAAACCTAGAAGAAATGGACAACTTCCTAGAAAAATACAATCTTCCAAGACTGACCAAGGAATAAACACAAAATCTAAACAAACCAATTACCAGCAAAGAAACTGAAGCAGTAATCAAAAAACTACCCAAGAATAAAACCCCTGGGCCAGATGGATTTACCTCGAAATTTTATCAGACATACAGGGTAGATGTAATACCCATTCTCCTTAAAGTTTTCCAAAAAATAGAAGAGGAGGAAATATTCCCAAACTCCCAAACTCACTCTATGAAGTTAACATCACCCTAATACCAAAACCAGGCAAAGACCCCACCAAAAAAGAAAACTACAGACCAATATCCCTGATGAACTTAGATGCAAAAATACTCAATAAAATATTAGCAAACCGGATTCAAAAATATATCAAAAGGATCATACACCACGACCAAGTGGGATTCATCCCAGGGATGCAAGGATGGTACAACATTCGAAAGTCCATCAACATCATCCACCACATCAACAAAAAGAAAGACAAAAACCACATGATCATCTCCATAGATGTTGAAAAAGCATTCGACAAAATTCAACATCCATTCATGATAAAAACCCTCGGTAAAATGGGTATAGAGGGCAAGTACCTCAACATAATAAAGGCCATATATGATAAACTGACAGCCAACATCATACTTAACAGTGAGAAGCTGAAAGCTTTTCCTCTGAGATCGGGAACAAGACAGGTATGCCCACTCTGTTATTTAACATAGTACTGGAGGTCCTAGCCATGGCAATAAGACAAAACAAAGTAATACAAGGAATCCAGATTGGTAAAGCAGAAGTTAAACTGTCACTATTTGCAGATGACATGATATTGTACATAAAAAACCCTAAAGACTCCACTCCAAAACTACTAGAACTGATATCAGAATACAGCAAAGTTGCAGGATACAAAATTAACACACAGAAATGTGTGGCTGTCCTATACACTAACAATGAGCCAATAGAAAGAGAAATCAGGAAAACAATTCCATTAACAATCGCATCAAAAAGAATAAAATACCTAGGAATAAACCTAACCAAAGAAGTGAAAGACCTATACCCTGAAAACTGTAAGACACTGTAAAGAGAAGTTAAAGAGGACACTAACAGATGGAAACTCATCCCATGCTCGTGGCTAGGAAGAATTAATATCGTCAAAATGGCCATCCTGCCCAAAGCAACATACAGATTTGAGGGAATCCCTATCAAATTACCAACAACATTCTTCAACGAACTGGAACAAATAGTTCAAAAATTCATATGGAAACACCAAAGACCCCAAATAGCCAAAGCAATCCTGAGAAAGAAGAATAAAGTGGTGGGGATCTCACTCTCCAACTTCAAGCTCTACTACAAAGCCATAGTAATCAAGACAATTTGGTACTGGCACAAGAACAGAGCCATAGACCAGTGGAACAGACTAGAGACTCCAGACATTAACCCAAACATTTATGGTCAATTAATATTCAATAAAGGAGCCATGGACATACAATGGGGAAATGACAGTCTCTTCAACAGATGGTGCTGGCAGAACTGTACAGCTACATGTAAGAGAATGAAACTGGATCACTGTCTAACCCCATACACAAAAGTAAATTCGAAATGGATCAAAAACCTGAATGTAAGTCATGAAACCATAAAACTCTTAGAAAAAAACATAGGCAAAAATCTCTTGGACATAAACATGAGCAAATTCTTCATGAACATATCTCCCCAGGCAAGGAAAACAAAAGCAAAAATGAACAAGTGGGACTATATCAAGCTGAAAATCTTCTGTACAGTAAAGCATACCATCAATAGAACAAAAAGGTACCCTAAAGTATGGGAAAATATTTTCGTAAATGACAGATCCGATAAAGGCTTGACATCCAAAATATATAAAGAGCTCACTCACTTCAACAAACAAAAAGCAAATAATCCAATTAAAAAATGGGCAGAGGAGCTGAACAGACAGTTCTCCAAAGAAGAAATTCAGATGGCCAACAGACACATGAAAAGATGCTCCACATCGCTAGTTATCAGAGAAATGCAAATTAAAATCACAATGAGATATCACCTCACACCAGTAAGGATCGCCACCATCCAAAAGACAAACAACAAATGTTGATGAGGTTGCAGAGAAAGGGGAACCCTCCTACACTGCTGGTGTGAATGTAAATTAGTTCTACCATTGTGGAAAGCAATATGGAGGCTCCTCAGAATGCTCAAAATAGAAATACCATTTGACCCAGGAATTCCACTTCTAGGAATTTACCCTAAGGATGCAGCACCCCAGTTTGAAAAAGACAAATGCACCCCTATGTTTATCACAGCACTATTTACAATAGCCAAGAAATGAAAGCAACCTAAGTGTCCATCAGTAGATGAAGGGATAAAGAAGATGTGGTACATATACACAAGGGAATATTATTCAGCCATAAGAATAAAAGAAATTCTACCATTTGCAACAAGATGGATGGAGCTAGAGGGTATTATGCTCAGTGAAATAAGCCAAGCGGAGAAAGACAAGTACCAAATGATTTCACTCATCTGTGGAGTATAAGAACAAAAGAAAAACTGAAGGAACAAAACAGCAGCAGAATCACAGAACCCAAGAATGGACTAACAGTTACCAAAGGGAAAGAGACTGGGGAGAATGGGAGGGTAGGGAGGGATAAGGGCAGGGAAGAAGGAAGGGGGTATTATGATTAGCATGTATAATGTGGGGGGTGGGGGAAAGGGGAGGGCTTTGTAACACAGAGAAGACAAGTAGTGATTCTACAACATCTTATTATGCCGATGGACAGTGACTGTAATGGGGTTTGTGGGGGGGACTTGGGGTAGGGGAGAGCCTAATAAACATAATGTTCTTCAAAAAAATATAAATAAATAAAGCAACAAGAACAAAAATTCTATCAAGCTTTTGAATAATTAATTAAATCTCTCTGAAACTTCATACAATATACATTACTAAAGTAAGATAAGACACATATCATTATGTTTTGGAAATCATACTTCTGCTAATTCTAACATAGATAGTAAAAATGCAATTTGAGCTACATTCCCTACTTTTTCTGATAATAATTCAAAATAAATCTTAAGTCGAGAAGTATTACATCTAATGCTTCTCCTCTTTGATATATGAAGTTTGTCACTACTATAAAAGAAAATAAGATTAGTTTGACAGCACTTATTCTTCACCCAGGTATGATTATTTATAAGAGCCATAGTATTTCAGAGCTGAAAGAGCCTTTGAAGATTAACTAGTGAAATTGTCATTCTTCTCTAAGCAGATCAATGATTTCTAAAACTGTGTAAATATAATCAGTATATATTTATATGTTTTGGAATCAGTGAAAAAATAATGTTACTTTTGATATATTTGATATAATCATAGATTGTCCAATGCAATAGATTCCACCATGATTTTTTTAAAGATATTTACCAAAAAGAACTTGAACCTAGCATTAATTTAAGAAACTATGTGTCATGTAAGTTCCTTCTTAACTCTGACACTAAGTTTAAATATTTTAGATTGATATTTTAAACTGACACATATTTTATTCATCATTCGTAATAAAATAAAAACACAAAATTATTCCCCTTTTCCAAACGACCTATTCTTGTGGCTCACATGATTGAAAATATCTTTGATTGTGGCTTCTGTCCTTCTTTTTAATCAACTTAAATCTTAATGTCCTGATAGATAGCCAAGACTGAGATACTATTTTTTTTTTATACAAAACAGCCCTGGAAGTGAGGCACAGACCAAAATTTGGTATTTCTGATACAAAAAGGGGAATTCATGATAAATTCAAAACATCCACATTTTAAAAAATTGTTTCTATACAATAAATGCACTAATTTAGAAATGCTCAATTCCCAACTCCTTACAAGCCCATTTATTACTCATTTTTCATATTGCACCTTATTAGGGAAAATATTTCATGAACAAAAATGCAACATGACTAAAATTCAATTTATGTAAGTAAGAGAAAAAGTATATATTGGGCTAAACGGGCTAAACACTGTGTTTAAAAAAATGATAGATAATGTATGAAAACAAACACTGGAAAGAATTTTGTAACAAAGTCAGGAAAGGCCGTTTATAGTTTTAACCAAATTTAACAGTGTTATTATGGAATCTTAGTTTTTGAAACAGATTTGTCTCTAATGATATTTACTTTTTTCTAATAAGAGCACCCTCTGTACGGTGCTATGATGAACATCACTTTCTTATTATATAATGACTCTCAAAGGATATCTTAGCCAGATTTCATAGCTTCTCCACCATATTTTTTGGTAACAGTCACATTATTGATTTTACAATTCAGACCCATTCTTTTGAGAACCTTAACCTAATTTGGAAATGTTCTCCTCCTCCTGGCACCACCACATCCCTCACTTATGGCATATAAGTGCACATACTTGCAATGGAAGTATTTATTTCAAACACTTCCTCTTCCATTATTATCTGTGTATTAGTTTCTTCACTCTTTGGGAGGAGAGCCAGGCAAGGGTGCAAACCTCTCTCTTGTTTGTGGCTCTCCTGTGAGGCAATAGTGATTCCTTCCTAAAAGAGATCTAAGGCTTTGACCCACCCACCACTGCTCCTCCTATGTTGATGTCTAGTCAGTTTGGGAAGCTCTAACAAATATTGTAGATAAGGTGGTTTAGATAACAAACATTTATTTCTCACAATTTTGATGACTGGGAGTCCAAGATGAGGTGCCAGTGGTTTCAATGTTTGGTGAGATCCCTTTCCTGTTTGCAGCCAGCTGCCCTCTTATCGTCACATAGCCAAGAGAAATAGGTCATTTCTCTCATGTCTCTTCTTATAAGGGAACTAATCCCATTCATGAGGTTTCCACTCTAATGACTTAATTATCTCCCACAGGTCCCACTTCCAAATAGCATTGCATTGGGAATTAGGTTTTCAACATATGAATTTTGAGGGATATAAACATTCGGTCCATAGCAGTTGGTATATCTTATTTAGTAGACTCTCATAGACAACTTGTACAAAAAGAATCAATGCCACCTTCACTTTTTGTGTACACATAACCAGGAAATGTATGCTTTGTTGCCATGCTGAATATTGGAAATACCCTTATCTTGGCCTCACCAATTCTCTATATTTATATTTTCCACTGATAATGTGTAGGACAAGTGCAGATAAGCTAAATTGTTCCTTAAGTAGGTATTCAACCAGGAGAACAGGAATAAGACAAATCAAACCTCTCAGTGCATTTCTCCTTTTCAGTTTGGTCCTTACACTGACTCTCAGTGGGGCAAGAAGTTTAGGACTATGGGGAAATAGAGAGGGATGGGGAAGTAAGGCTGGTTCTGAGAGCACTCTCCAAGCCAATACTGTATTTTTTTCAATCATAATGTAACTTGGTCACAGGATGGTAGTACAGCACAGAGAGTATAGTTAATGATTCTGTGACATCTTCCTATGTTGAGAGTGACTGCACTAGCTGGGGTGAGGATTTAATAGTGTGGATAACTGTTGAGACACTGTGTTGTATAACTGAAATCAATATGATTGTATATTAACTATACTTCAATAATGAATGATCATTAATAAAAAATGGTGATAATCTAAATGTCCAATTCAGAGGCAAAATTAATCACAGAAACACTCATATGAAGAAATATTATATAAAGCAATAAAACTATGAAAAATTACAAATTCTAATAATGTTTCTTAAGAAAACAACCCAAAATTACATTAAACTCACCATGACCGGGAGGAAATGTTTTCCATTTAGTGAGTGCAGCTAGCTCATATATAGATAAAGTAGGCCACTCCTTATAATATGGACACTTATGAATTAATTTCACCTTTTCTTTATTTTCAAGTTTTATTTCTTCCTGAAAAGAAAGTTATTTTTATATTAGGTAATGAAAAATTGAAAAAAAAGGATAGCAGATAGAAAATGACAGTAATACAAAAATAAAGGTTATATAAATGTAAATTAGTATAAAATACATTTGAATTTTATAGAAGCATCATTTATGAACACATAACCATACTGAAAATTTTATCTTCAGATCTGCTGCTAAAATTATAATTTCCTATGTTTTATAAGACTAGTAGAATTCTATAAATGTTTTACCATTTTTTCAAAACCCTGTCATAATCAAAACTAAACTCAGAAATTGTATTTGATAATATCAAATAAGTGATACTGATATTCTGAAACAAAAACAAAACATACAAAACAATTATTTGAAAGCCAGCCACTCTGAAACCAGGAATTTGGAAGGAAGTTGAATTCTGAGAAACTCATCTGTACCACTAACACTCAGCATCATACCTTAAGAAACCCTATTAGAGACCTAAGTCAAGAAGATGGATGTCTCCCCATCTCCTTCACCCTGAGCACCCAACCATGCAAGTGCCCTGTAGCGCCTGCACCAGAGCTACACCCTATCAATAGAAGCTGCAATAGCAGGATGATGGGGGCCTCCCAACACTATCATTTCTATAAACTTCCTCTGCCATCTAGGGGAGGAGAGATAGGAAAGAGAAAATTTTGGATTTGATTAAAATAGGATAAATTGTTAAACTTGAAAGAAATAAGTTACTTCAATGCAGCAGAATTAGGGGGTCAGCATTAAGCTGTGATCACCTATTCAGGCAACTCTCAGTTTTGATGCCTGTTTGTAACTGTGAAATAGTATTCCAATTACTCCCAAGTATTTCTTTTCCTATAGTACACTGCAGATATTTAGAGATCTACCTGGTGTTTCTAATACATGGCATGCTCTTGCTGCCCAAAACATACATTTGTTGAATTAATGAATTTTAAAGTTATGGAAAGCCAAAAGTGCTCAAAAATATACATAAGACAAATCTATAGAGACCCTTTTCCACTTCAACTATCCATCACCATCAAAGTGATTATTATAATCAAATAAACCACATTTTTATGGTCTCCAGGTCAAGGCAAATTAAATAACAGAGATAAGGACATCTTCTGCCTAGAGAGGCAAAACTTAGCTTGAATTTATACCCATAATGTGTTAATATACAGATTAGATATAGTCATACCGATTTTAACTTTGCATAATCCTTTGCAGGGATTTTGAGAATTTCACAGTTTTCTTCTGTCACCACTGAGTACTGCTTTGTTTTTGATTCAGTCTGAGCTGTAACTTCTAGGGTTCCAAAGGTACTCCATTGACCAAGCTGTAAAAATACCAAAGGCAACTTAAAGTTCATTATCACTCACCAACATAAAAATAGCAGTGAGGGTGATAGGAGCAGTCTAAGAATGCAAGAAGAACTGTAAGTCAACTCCCAAATATATGGAAGAAAGCAATCTAAACAGGCTTGCACGGATGTCTTATTTCTGCCCAATGTCCCTTCCCCAAAGCAAAAAAACATTTCCATTTTTCTTACTAGCATGAAGAAAATAACATAAAAATATATCTTCTGTTTTATTCATTGATTCATTTTAAGTACCAAAATAGTGCTTGGTATATACTAGTCATTCAATAGGTATCTGTTGAAAGATGAAGAATGTAGTACACTTATAAACATGGCCTTCTGTTTATTTTATTATCGTCACATGTTGGTAGTTGCTATATTTTTTCAATAAATATAGCAGTTTTGAAATCTGGCACCATTATAAAGCTATTTAAATGACTTACAATTCAATTTTTCTCACTTTTTTGGAAAGCATTCTTTAAGGCTATGCAGATATTCCTATTTTGTTGAAGATAGCAGGTGGAGATGCACAAAAGGAAGTTCTAAATTCACTTCTAAATTCTCATGTTATTTTACTGAAAATTAAGTTGATAGCAAACTTTATTGGGAAGTAATGTGTTCCCCATGACTAAAATTTTTAAATCCTCTCTAATAATACATGTCCCAATCTGCCTCTGAATAATAAGAGTTGGCAGATCCAGCAAGATTTCTTTTCAATAAAAACATCATTTTGAGATTTGTTTTAAACTGCATTTTACAAAAATGAACTTTTCTGGAAAACAGAAGACTTTTATAGGTATAATTTTTGTTCTTTTATTTTTTTCAATGCTTTTACCTTCCACTCATTTACACATTAAGCAAGATCAATAACTAAAATTAGAACTACTATATTTCTACCAAGGAAAGGTCTTGTTCTTAACCTTGTGGAACATATTTTATTTTTTTCTAAGAGGTTAAAGAAGCAGACAGAGAAAATATAGTGCCTCTCTAAATTAGAAGTTCATAGCCCATGTCCAAGGATGGAGTTTTAGAAGACTCTAAAACTCCTATTATACTATGCCACCATGTGTGATTATTAATAAATTCCCTTTTTTCTGGAATGAGTTTCTATAACCTTCATTAGATTCCCAGAGGTATCTATGTCTCCAAAGAAGGTTCAAAAACACTGTTCTGAGTAGAACATATTAAATTTCCCTAAGATTTTAAAGAGCTTACGTAGAAAGCACAATCTTATAACAAAAAATGTTGTACATTAAGAAAGGGATAGGAAGATGCTACACTTTATAATCTTCAACATACTTCAGGAGGATTTGCACCACACTGGGGATATGTTGTGATCTCCAGAAGATAGAAGCAGAATCTAACTGAATGTGAGGACAGTCTGATTGGGACCTGACACCCATTGGCTGAGAGATTGGTCTGCTTGTCTAGATGAGAGTTCCCTGGGTACATTCATTCCAAACCTGTATGCTGAGTCAACAAGGAAGATGTTTTCAATTATAGAAAAATACTTGATATTTTAGAATTATACAAAAACTTTGCACTCTAATAAAACCTACAAATCAAGTTGATTTATAGATAAAGTCAGTAAATATCTCTTTAAAAGGTGGCTAAATAAGACTTCTTATTATGTCCCTTATGCATCTTGCCAAGAAAAGTCTAAATATCATAGTGGATCAGAGAAGTAGAAGTTTTTTTTATTTCTTCTAAAACAGAGTAGTTCACTCAAACATTCTGAAGACATCTCCACCTCCACAATTGTTCATATGAAACACTTGACTGCAATATCTAGCACACTGCTTACATGAATTCCACCCAGTTTAAGATCCAGTTTAAGTCACATTTTCTTTCATAAAGAAACCTGGATCACCCCATTACCCCTCATATTTTTAAGAAATTATGTACTCTATTGCTTTGCTCTATAACATGAAATGCACCCATAAAGGGCACTCTAAAAAATTAATGACAATATATTACTATCTTAAAACTGTGAGGATAAAGAAATGTATTTCCCTCCCTCTAATATAGGGAGACTTTCAGCAACAAATGAACCTCAGTTGCACAATCATTACTTGGTGCCACTTTAAAATCAGTAGTATTCTGATCAAACATCCTTAAGTTTAAAAAGACCAATTGCAAAAAATTAATGTATTTTTTAGGTAAATGTTGAACTTGGTATACAGAGTTTATATGATGCCTTGCCTACTTCCACTGTGGTTACAGAACATAATCAGTTGAAATTTGATACTTAAATGTATGCTCTAGCATCAAATCAATTCTGAAAATGTTCCCCAAGCACACTTACAAGGAATGTACTTACTCTGCAATTGTTTGCAACATTAAATAGAGGTTTGTTAGATCAGGTTTGTTAACTACATTGTGCTGAATTTCTGTATCTCAGGAATTTTTTTATCTTGTTCTTTAACAGTTACTCAGTGCTGTCTATTAAAATCTCCCACTATAGTTGTGGATTTGTTTCTTCTTTTTCTCCATCAACATTTGCTTTATATATTTTGAGGTAATAATTTTTTAGCACACATAAATTTCAGACATATCATGAAATAGCCTTCTTTAACTTGAATGGTGCTTTGTGATGAAGTTTACTCTGAGTATAACCACCCCAGCCTTCTTATAGTTAATGTGATCTGGTTTGTCATCGTCCCTTATTTTACTTTGCAACTTCCTATATCTTTGATTACAAAGGATGTTATTTTTACCTACTCTGACAATCTTTGTTTATTAACTGAAGTACATAGTCTGTTTACCTTTAATGCAATTACTGATATATTTGGGTTTAAACCTGCCATCTTAATATTTGCTATTTTTCCCATTTTTTTGTGTCATTACTTCTCCTTTATTGCTCCATTTTAAATTAATCAAATATTATTCTATTATATCTTGTTTTAGCTAAGTATATATTATTTATTTATTTATTTTGGTTATTCTATTAATTACAAACTGTATCTATTTTATTAGACTGTACTCTATAAATTATTTCTTCCACTTTCCAGAAAAACAAGGACTGAAAATTCTTCAAGTCTATTTATCCTATCCTCTTTCTGTTTATTTTATATATATTTAGCTTCCAGGTACATGTAGAATTCCACAGGTAAAGCACTACTTTTTACAACCAAGTAATATTTAGAATAACCACATATGCACCAAGTTTTTTTGTTCTTCAGTCCTTTCTACATGCTTGTACTTCAATTTGGGATGATTTTATTTCTGTCTGAAGTTCTTCCTTTTGGTATTCCTTTCATTTCTTGGATTTGCAGTTCTCCTAGCAATGATATCTCTCTTATTATTTGTCTGAACACATATTTATTTTGTCTTTATTTAAAAGGATATTTTCATTGGTTGTCGAAGGCTAGGTACCTGTTACTTTTTGTCAATACTATTAAGAATGTAATTCCATTGTGTTCTAAATAATTATCTTTTAAGATATCACTAAAATTTACCTTTGAACAAAATGTGTCTTTTCCATCTACTTCAACTTTAGGTTTTCTGACTGTGGCTTTCATTAGTTTGATTGTTATGTGTCCAGGTGTGATTATCTGGTTTGTAATTCATACAGCAACTTGAATCTGTTGATATCTTGGGAAAAAAAAATTGTAACCAGTGTTTCTTTGGGCAATACCAAATATTGGTTCAGTCCCATTCTTAGTCCTCCCTTTCTTGGATTTTTATTATTACATGCTTGACAGAATTTTTCATCATCTTATCAATCTTATGCTTTTTATTATGGGCTTTATTTGCTTGTCCTTGTCATCCCTGTATGAAGTGACAAAATCATTCTACTGAACTACGATATGATATGCAAACCTTTTCTCACGAAAGACAGAAGGTGGAGATTCTGGCAAGGTAATCGGGAACTTCTACATAATTTAGTGCCTGTTATAGGAAAGATACTCTGAACATCCTAAATCTGGTTTTGGCTTTCTTTTCCCAAAAAACAAGAGAAATCAGATGTCAACTTCTTAACATAAGGAAGGAATTTGTAACATCCAGCAGAAATATATCTCCCCTCTCTCATTATTTTCATTGTAATTAATGAGGTTGAACTATTCATACACAGTAAATGCTAATGCTAATGAGAAGAATGTATTTAGCATAGATAGCTACTTTTCAGGTTACATTTGTCATGTGTGTGTGTATGTCCGGTTTATTTTTCTGTCAATTGAATTCCTTTTGGAAGTTATTTTTAAAAGCTAGGAATTTTCTAGTTCATATTAAAAATATATCTAGGAGGGTAGGCAAGGGGTGGATCAGCAAAAAATAAAAGTACCTGGAGAACTCACAGGAAATGTACTCCTGATAAAAGTGTCACACTACTCACAATACAAAGTCTCCTGAACAGCCTAGACTGCTTTCTATTAGTACCTGAGCACAGCATAGCTGATAACCATGAACTAAATTTCATATGGATGTTAAGCATTTCCTCTGCATCCATTTTTCATGTTTCAGAGAAACCAACTCATGTAACACCTTCAGCCCTGACTGCAACAGTCTCCTTTTCTTGTTCTGTTAGATTTGGACTTCCAGCTTTATGCTAAAGATATATAACATTTTTCTCTATGTCCTCAGAAGGTACTGATTGACTAAACTGAATCCAAAGGAGTCACCCAGCATGATTCAGCACTTTCATGAATCTAATTTGGAAATACTGAATGTTGCATTCAGTCAGAGGTAGATTTCAAAAACTAAACCAATTAATTAAAAAATAACATTTGGGCAAATAAAACATATTTCATAATTTTCTAAAAGTTGTGCTCCATTAGTATTGCTGACTGGTTATAGATGAGAAAAGTCATTTTTCATATCACTATTATTTGATATTTACTTTGTTATTACAAGGGAAAAATTTATCTGATATGAGGAGTGTATCATTCAACCACTACAGATAATTAGCCACCTAGTAAAACTGCTCTTCCATACTGAGATCTTATACTCCAAATATATGAGTGGCATAGCCACAATAATTTAAGAGTAAGAACTAGGACTAAATATATTTTTATATTATAATATAAAATTCAATGTAAATTGAAGAAAATGCTAGTATCTACTTTAAATAATAATAAACTTTAAAAATCAGCATGTAAAACTCAATAAAAAGTTAATGGAGCATACGTTGAAATGCATACTTTATATATTCATATTTAATACGTTCAGTAGCTATTGGAGTTATAAAATCTAAAGTGCCTTACTGGATTAACATCATTCATCTGTTTTATCATTTAATTATTTTTAAACTAACTGCTCTAATTTGATTTGATATAAAAGAGGATATATTTTAATAACTTCATGTAGCAGACTCTTTATAATAAACCAGAAACCCTAATTTCTGACTTATATTCAAAATAGAACATTTGCAGAACATAACACTGATTTCAGTAACTCATATTTTCATTTATTCTATACTTAATGTGTTCTTATAAAGAAGATTCAGTTGAATAAGCTTCAATATGAAGTGAAATAACTGGGTCAGCCTAGTCGTAGTGTGAAAATAATTTAATATTGACATTTTTGCCTATGGCTAAATAAGTATTTTGAATTGCATTTTAGGCTTTTCCATATTCACCATTAAAGAACTACAAGCTTCTTAACTATCCTTTCTACTTTTATAATTGTATAGCCTATTCTATAAACTTTTCAATGTATAGTAAGCATATAAAAACAATGATAAAATAAGTCCCTGTGTGCCCACTATCTGGCTGAAGCCAAATTTTCTTATTTCGATAGACATAGCCATTACACTAATTATTAGGATAAAATTTGTCATAGTATAATTGTATGCAACCCTAAATATTATGGTATGGGTTTGGTTATTCACATTATTTAAAATAAAATCAGAGTAAACATTGTTCTGTGTTTGCTAAAAATTACCTTTTTAAATGCAACCATGTTAATGTAATCCATTCATTTTACATTGCAGCATGACTATACTCAAATTATCTATTCATTATTTTGTTACGGAACACCTGTGCTGTTATCAGTATTTGGCTATAAAACAATGATGACATAAGCATTACTGTATATGTTTCCTTACTTCACATATGACTATTTCTCTAAGACACATACGTAAAAATGCAATTTCTGTGCTATAGGATGTGTTAGTACTTTAACATCTAATAAGTTTTCCAAAATGTGAGTTCTAAGTTGTACCCCTACCTACAGCATAAATGCATTCAATGTCTGTTGCTGCACAAATTCTCCAACATTTTGTATTGACTAATATTCAATATTTTCTAATTTGATAGTAATATTAGTGATTGTACTTTTTAAAAATTTACATTTATTTTAAATGTAAAAATTATTTACTGTCTATTTCCTGATTGCTAGTTGTACAGCATCTTTACATGTGTCAACTCCTTAATTCATAGTTTATCTGTGAAAGATTGATTTATATATTTGTATTTTTCATTATATTTTCCTTTTAGATTTATAGATAATTACATATTCCAGATAATAATCCTTTGCCATTTGTATGTGTTGAAAATTTCTTCACCCAATGTATACCTTGTCTTTTCATTTACTTAGGGTACCATGGGATGAACAAAATGTTCTTAATTTTAAACAAATACACTTATAGTTTACTTCCATAAGTACATATTTAAAAAGTTTTTGCTATAATGAATCCATGAAGAAATTCTGCCATATGATTTCTAAAATGTTTGAGTTCATTCTTTTTAAAATTAAGCTTGTGATTCCACATTGATTTTATGTAAAATGTGAAGTAAACATATAATTTTATCTTTCTATCCACAATAGATAACCAGTTGCCTTAGTGCCTATTACTGAATTATCCCACCACTTTCCCCACTGTTCTTCATGGTACTGTTTGATCTCAAGAGTGCTAATACATGTGGATATAATTTTTGGACTCATTCATCTGTGAGACTCTATTTGGCTATGAAAACACTATATTAATTACATAATGTTATTCTAAGGACAAGCACCCCTTCTTCAAATGTCTTCTTTAGGAATATCTAAGGTATTTTTAGCCTTTTGCTCTTTCGTATAAGTTTTAGGACCTCCTTGTCAAGTTCCACAGGAGACTGAATTTTTTCATTGGAATTCGAGGAGACCTATTTTGGGAGAATTTGCATCTTAAAATATTGAATGTTGCTGCCCATGAACACTGTGTAACTATACTTAAATCTTTTCTTTTATCTTTTAATGAAAACAATGTTCTCAAAAAAGTATTCCAGTAATTCTGATATTTTTTCTAGAGTACTAAATATATTGTGTAGCTATTTAAATTGAATCTTTTTAATAATGTTATTTTCTGAGTATTATTTATACTTCTGTGAATTATTTTATAGTCAAATCAATATTTACACGTATTTACAATAATGTTTTATTTCAGTCAATTCTTTAGTTGTTTTCATTTTAGAGAAGGGGCTGGAAAACTGTTTTATTATAGCAAACAAGAAACCAAATATTTTCAGTTTTACAGACCATATAGGCTGTCATAACTATTCAACTCTGCCATTATAGAGTAAAAGCAGTATACAACAAATGGGTGTTGTGTCCTAATAAAACTTCATTCATAAAAAAGGCTGTGGTCCAGATATTGCCCATGGCTTGAGTTTGCCAACCTTGAATCTAGGACTTCATTCATATTATGAAGTTCCCATATTTTTTAATTTTAAAACATATAAATAATCATGCCATAATATGTGTGAAAATTATTTTTTAATATTTAAATAGAATAATGATAATACAATTGGCACTTGAACAACATGGAGTTAGTGGCACTAATCCCCCATAGAGTTGATTATCTGCATATTATATTTGTCTCTCCAAAAACTTTACTATAGCTTGATATTGACAAGAAGCCTTACCAATAACATAAACAGTTGAGTAACACATATTTTGTGTTATATAGATTATATACTGTATTCTTACAGTAGCATAAGCTAGAGAAAAGTTTTCCAAATTATTCCAAATCTCAAAAAAATTTTTTCTTATATATATTGAAGATATTCACATATAAGTGGGCCTACAGCATTCAAACCTATGCTGTTAGAGAGCCAACTGTATTTTATGTGACATATGGTATAAAAGAGTATTACAAAGATAAGTTATTTGTGAAATTTAAATTTTAAAAATTATAGTATCAAATGCTTTTTAATTGGCACATTTCCTCCTGTAATAGCCCCTCTGCACCCTGTAAATATTTTACATTTAATTTTCTTTGGCCTTGGAAATCAGGTTTCCAGGCTTTGTATATTTATATATTAAGTATAAATAAACTATGTTAGGTAAACATCAATTAAACTCTTTTAGAAGTAAAGTATAAAACTTGGAAATTTTGCTTGCTTTGGTAAATTTAATGGGTCTGTTATAAGTTCCTTTGGTTTGTCACTCTACTAATGGTATAGAAGAAACTGACAGATTTAGTTTTTTTAGATGAGATATTACTGCATGTGAATATAAACCAAATGTTTTAGAATACAATTACATACCTGAGTTTATATGGAAACAGTTGTATGTGCGTATATTTGTTTATACATTGGTTGAGTAAAATCTTAGTCACCTCTTTAAGAAATCATCACCATGCAAAACATACTACAATGGAGGTTTACTAAAACTTTCAATAAACATGTTCTTACTGAATGTGATTATTGTAGTCAGTTGCATGTATATTTTGTCCAGCTTTATTTATGCAGATTAATTTCTGAAGATGGTAAAAGCAGTTTCTTAAAACAGAATTTGGAAAAAAAATAAGCCACAAAAATTAATTTCCAGTACTATTATACATATACACATACAATTTTCATACAAATGAGAGGCTTATCAAAGAGAAGTAAAAATATGATAAACACAGAGGAAAAATCCTCAGAAATATTAGCAAACTGAAGTAAAAACTGCATTAAAATAATTATTCACAATGACCAAGTGGGATTTATTCTAGGGATGCAGGGATGGTTTAATATTGTCAAATCAATCAACATGATACACCAGATTAACAAAAAGGATAAAATCCATATGATCATCTCAACAGATGCTAAAAAAGTACTTGAAAAAATTCAACATTCATTTATGATTTTAAAACTCTCAACAAAATGGTATAGAGGGAAGATACCTCCACATAATAAAAGACCATATATGACAAATTCACAGCTGCCATCATACTCAATGGTGAAAAGCTGAAAGCTTTTCCTCTAAGATCAGGAACAAGACAAGGATATCCACTCTCACCACTTTCATTCAACAAAGTACTAAAAGTCCTAGCCATGACAATCAGACAAGAAAAAGAAATAAAAGGCATCCAAATTGATAAGAAGTAATATCGTCACTATTTGCAGATGATGTAATACTATATTGAGAGAACTTTGAAAACTTCACCAAAAACTACTAGAATTAATAAATGAATTCAGTAAAGTTACAGGATACAAAATCAATATACAGAAATATGTTGTGTTTTTATATACTAATAATGAACTGACATAGATAAATTATAAAAACATTCCCACTTATAATTGCATCAAAAAGAATAAAGTACCTAGGAATAAATTTAACCAAGGAGGGGAAAGACCTATACTCTAAGAGCTATAACACACTGATGAAAGAAATTGAAGATGAAACAAATCAATAGAAATTTATCTCATGCTCATGGATTGGAGCAATTAATACTGTTAAAATGTCCATACTACTCAAAGCAATCTACAGATGCAGTGCAATCCCTATCAAAATGCCAATGCCATTTTTCACAGAACTAGAACAAATAATCCTAAAATATACATGGAACCAGAAAAGACCTTGACAGCCAAAGAAATCTTGAGAAAGAAGAACAAAATTGGAGATATAACACTCCCATATTTCAAACTATACTACATAGCTATAATAAAACAGTATGATATTGGCACAAAAATACATATATAGATCAGTGGAATAGAATAGATAACCCTTATATAAACCTTCACTTACTTGGTCAATCAATGCACAATGGAAGCAAAAATATACAGTGGAGATAAGACAGTATCATAAATAAATGGTTGGAAAAACTGGACAACTGCATGCAAAAGAACAAAACTGGGGCGCTTTATTACATTACACACAAAAATAAACCTAAAATGGATTAAAGACCTAAATGTAAGAACTGAAACAGTAAAACTTTTAAAAGTAACATAGGCAGTAAACTCTGACATCAACGTTAGCAATTTTCTTCTGGATTTACTTATCCAGGCAAGAGAAACAAAAGAAAAAATAAACAAGTGGGAATACATCAAACTAAAAAGCTCCCATACAACAAAGGAAACCATCAACAAAACAAAAAGTCATCCCATTGAATGGGAGAAGATATTTACAAGCGACATATCTGATAAGGTCTTATATATCCAAAATATATAAGAACTTGTATAATTCAACCCAAAAAACCTCACAATAATCAGATTTTAAAATGGGCAGAAGATCTGAATAGGCATTTTCCCAAAGAAGACACAGACAGCCAACAGACACAAAGTGCTCAACATCAGTAATTATCAGGAAAAAGGAAATCAAAACCACAATGAGATATCACCTCACACCAGTCAGAATTGCTAGTATCATAATGACAATAAATAAATGTTGGCAAGGATGTGGAGAAAGGAGACCTTTGTGCATTGGGCACAGCCACTGAAGAAAACAATACAAAGGTTACTCGTAAAATTAAAAATAGAACTACTATACAACCCAGTAATCACACTTCTGGGTATTTACCAAAAGAAAACAAAAAAACACTAATTAGAAAAGATACATGTTCCCCTATGTTTAGTGCAGCATTATTTACAATAGCCAACATATGGAAGTATCCTTAGTGTCTATCAATAGATGAATGAATAAACATGATATTTTATATATATAATGGAATATTATAACACATAAAATTATGTATTATATAATATAATATGTAATCTTATAATATATAATGTAATATATATTCAATTATGATATATATTAGAATATTACTCAGCCATAAAAATAATTAAATCTTGCCAATTGCAGCAAAATGGAAGGACCTAGGGTGTATTATGTTAAGTGAAATAAGTCAAATGCCATATGATTTCACATATATCTGACATTTATAAAAGAAAACAAATGAACAAACAAAACAACACAGACTCACAAATGAAGAGAACAAACTGGGATTGCCAGGGGGAGGAAAAGGTGAAATAGGTGAAGGAGATAAAAGGGTACAAACTTCTAATTACGAAATAAATAAGTCACAGGGATAAAAAGTATAGCATGGGAAATATAGTCAATAATATTGTAATAACTTTGTATGGTAACTGCACTTACCATGGTGAACATTACATAATGTATATAATTGTGGAATCACTATATTATATACCTGAAACTAATACATGACATGTCACCTATACTTCAATAAAAGTAAATAAGTAAATTTTCCATAAACAAACAAACAAAATGCTCAGGAGTATTAACATATTCAAGGTAATGACAGGACGGTAAATTAATAAAAGAAATGTTACACAAACATTTTTAAAAATAAAAAGTGAATTGTGGTCATCATAAAATTCACAAGGACAATAAAGTAAACATAAATATTATTTTTAATTGAAGAAAGTCAGGATTGGTTCCACTACATGCCACCATGATTCTGATCATTCTTTTCAGGTGATTTCATACGATGAACACATTAAGAGTTCCACTTAAACCAAGGAAATTCAATCCCCATTCTCAAAGCAGGGGTTGGTGCTGACTTTACACTCCCACAATGAGCTTTGCTGACTTTAATCATCCTAATCATACATTAAATTGAAGCTATCAGCTTTATTTCCAGCCATCCCCACTACATTATCATCTCTCCACGGCTGAAACAATTTCTTAATTTATCTCAATACCAAATACATAATAGGAGTTCAAAATTGTCTGTGGAACTGAACAGACCATAAGGACAATGCCAAAACATAGTCATCTATCAGTACATCAAGGACCTTTTAAAGTATTTAAAGATTTTGGGTGCTAAAGCAGTAAATTTCATGATGATCTATCTCAAGTGGTATAACTAAGCTGTAAGTTTATATCCCTGCCTTTGACTAGGGCATACATTAATGGGATTCTTAACAGAAGGGAAAGAAAAGAATTAAATCTATAACTAAAAAGTAATGTTTTTAAATGACAGGAGCATATCCTGAGACCCAACTGGAATGTTTTTGCCATTCTGATTCTAGTTTTTTATCTTTTAATAATCTAAAAAAGAATGTTCAGACTTCCTCTGTACTCTGTTTAATAGAGAATTTATTGTGGACAAAGCATAGTTCTTGAACTCTGACTTAATGTACTTGGATTTCTTGCCATCAGTAAGTGGAAGAGAAGCACAAACTTCACATCTTTGATACTGTAACAGATACCCTGACACCTGTGGTAAAAACTAATGTATTAGGAATATGCTGGTCACCAAGGAAATGCTTTTCATTGTCAAACCTAGTCCTATAGGGAAAAAAATGGTGCTTGGTCTTCATAGTATGTCTATACTCAGATACATCCAAATAACTGGCAATTTAACTTTAAATGCTTCTGGAGGAAGACATGGGATAGTAAGAAAGCACTATTACAAAGACCTTGGGGTGAATTAAAATGTCAAAGTACACTTGAATAAAACATTAAAGTTGTTTGCTGCTTCAACAAGTCAGAAGAATCAAGTAACTCTTGGGGAAAACTGCACTAGGAAAGCAATTTGATGGAAGAACTTCTAGCACAACATAAAGCATAAAGCCAACTTGGAAGAATTTATTATTATGTGTTTTCACAAGCTGTCTCTCAAAAATCTCAAAAGAACACTTTAAAGATTTATGGTGCTGGTGGAGATAGAATTTGCTATATTGAACAAAATAAAAATCATTTTTGTTTTTCTGGTTTTTGTTTTTTATTTTCAAAATTACTGATCTTTAGACCTGGAAAGGAAGAACATTGGTACTCAAACTCTTAGCTAAAAGAGGACAAGAAAGGGTGGATTTGTTAAAGAGGAAATAAACTTCTGGCAAATGTGCAATACTTGCAATGGTGAACTTTACCAGCATCAATGTGCATGGCATTCTGTGACTGGGTGAGATATTATCTGCATAAGACTCCATATCTGGCCCAGGCGAGAGCCACCCAGTATACTTTGATTCAAAATGTGAAATTATGTGGTTGTTTAAGAATTTTTTTTATTTTCTTCACATGGTCATAAATATAAATTTAAAATTGTTATTGATCACATTATAAGAAAATTGATATTTTTATATACATATTAATATTATAATATCAGTCCATTTTGTATTATTCTATTTAATAAAGACATAAAATACTTCCTAATACTAGAGTACTATGCTCAGGACTTTACAGATAATAGTTCACCAAATCCTCATAACAACTCTATGATGTGTTTGTTAATATCCTCATTTTTTAAATGACAAAAATAAGACAGAAGGCTAAGTAACTTTCCCAAGTTCACATAGCCAGTAAGCAACAGAGCCAATATTGGAACTCAGGCAGTCTGGCTTCAGAGGCTGAGATAATTCAATCACTTCTCTGTGCTACCTGTGCATGCTCAGAGTCACGCAGGGAAAAGACATCTAATGAATGCTGAAAAATGATAACTAGAGATAGTCAACTTCTCATTACTTAAAAAAATCAATTGTACTTACAGATGTTTCAAAAATTTAAGAGTCTTAAATCTATGAATTAAATTACAGGAACAAATTATTCTAAATGCTTTATCTATTCTCTGATCCTTTCCCTCAAATAACTGTAATCATGTCTTTTCTCTTTATATCATTAGGTCTACTTTCTTGCATAGATACAATTTGATCAGGTTATTAACAGTAAATAAAAGTGATTAACTACTCAGTAAATTTTTGACATGCACAGAATTTATTTCCTATAACTCCTGCATATTATTTCTACTGTGGCCTATTCTCAATCTTCCATGCTTCATCCCTTCACTAACCTCAAACTGTCTTTTGGCTCCTTTTTCACAACTATTGGGCCCCAATTACTTTTTTTTGAGACTAGTTTTTTTAAGATAAATTTTAGATTTACAATAAAATTGAGAGGAAGGTACAGAAATTTCCCATAAATGCTTTTCCCCCACATAGCATATTCTCCAACAGGATCAACATCACTCACCAGAATGGCACATTTTTTAACAAGAATGAACCTAAATTGACACATAATAATCACCCAAAGTCCATAATTACATTATGGTTCACTCCTGGTTTGGCATGTATCTATCATTATAATATCATACAGAGTATTTTTACTGGCCTAAAAATCTTTTGTACTTTCCCTATTGATCTTTCCCTCTCCCACTACTACCTCTGGCAACCACTGATTTTTTTAAGTTCCCCATAGTTTTGTCTTTCTAGAATGTCATATAGTTAGAATGATACAGTAGGTAGCGTTCTCTGATTAGCTTCTTTCACTTAGTACTATGCGTTTTAGATTCTTCAATGGCTGGTCATGGCTTGATAGCTCATTTATTTTTATCACTGAACAATATTCCATTGTCGGGATACACCACAGTCTATCCATTTACCTCCTCTTATTCCTTCCAAGTTTTGGCAATCATGAATAAAGCTATTATAAACATCTGAGCACAAGGTTTTATGTACAAATGTTTTCAAATCCTTTGGGTAAATACAAGGAACACAATTGCTGGAACATGTGGTAAAAGTATGTTTACTTTTGTAAGAAAACAACAAACAGTTTTCCAAAGTGGCTGTATCCTTTTGCATTCTCACAGCAGTGCATAAGAGTTCCCATTACTCTACATGCTTGTCAGCATTTGGCATTGTTAGTTTTCCAGATTTGGACCATTCTAATAGGTGTACAATGGTACGCCATTGCTGTTTTAATTTGCACTTCCAAGATGACATATAATGTGGAGTATCTTTACATACGTTTTTTGCCATCTATATCTTTTTTCAATGAAGTGTCTGTTAAGGTTTTGGGTGCATTTTTTAATCAGGTTGTTTTCTTATGGTTGAGTTTTAAGGGTACTTTGTATATTTTGGAAAACAGTCCTTTACTAGATGTATCTTTTGCAAATACTTTCTCCCATTCTGTGCCTGTCTTCCTCTCTTGATACTGTCTTTTGCAGAGTAGAAGTTGGTTATTTTAATAAAGTACGGCCTATCAATTATTTCTTTCACAGACATAATCTTTGGTGTTGTATCTAAAAAGGCATCACCATAGCCAAGACCATCTAGATTTTCTCCTATGTTATCATCTAGGAGTTTTATCATTTTGTGTTTTACATTTAAGTGTGTGACCTATTTTGAGTTAATTTTTCTGAAGGGTGTGAATTCTGTGTCTAGGTTCATTTTTTTTTGCATGTGGATATCCAGTAGTTCCAGCACCATCTATTGAAGAAACCACCTTTACTCCTTTATATTGTCTGCTTCTTTGACAAAGATCAGTTGTTGACTAGATTTATGGGACTCTACTGTATTCTGTTGCATAGATGTGTTCTTTTGCCAAGACCACACTGTCTTGATTCATGTAGCTTTATAGTAAGTCTCCAAGTAGCATCAATCCTCCAACTTCCTTTTTCTCCTTCAATATTGCATTGGCTATTCTGGATCTTAGGCTTCTCCATATAAATTCTAGAATCAGTTTGTTGATAAATATAAAATAACTGCTGGGAATTTGATTGGGATTACACTGAATGTACAGATCAAGTAGGGAATAACCTACAGCTTGGTACTATTGAGACTTCCTATCTTAGACATGGAAAATCTCTCCATGTATTTAGTTTTTCTTTGTTTTTATTCATCAGAGTTTTATAGTTTTCTCCACATAGATCTTGTATATATTGTGTTAGATTTATGCCTAATTATTTCATTTTGGGGAGTTCACAAACTATATGATTTGTATTTTTAATTTCAATTTCCACTTGTTCACTATTGGCATATAGGAAGGCAATTAACATTTTATATTAACCTTGTACCCTGCAACATTGTTACTTTATTAGTTTTTTTGTCAATGTTTTCAGGTTTTCTACATAGATAATCATATAGTCTGTGACAAAGACAGTTTTATTCCCTCCATCCCAATTTGTGTATCTTTTATTTCCTTTTCTTGCTTTATTGAATTAGCAAGGACTACCCATATAATGTTTAGAAGGAATTGTGACATCCTTATACCTGATCTTAATGGGAAAGCTTTGAATTTCTCATCACTAAATCTGTTGATACATGTAGGTTTTTTGTAGGTAGTTTTAATTAATCTGAAAAAGATCCTTCTTTTCTTAGTTTATTGAGAGTTTTGACCATGAAGGGGTGTTGGGTTTTGCCAAATGCTCTTCTTGTATCTATTGATATGATCATATGTTTTTTTTCTATTTTATCCTATTGATGTGATGAATAACACTGATTTTCAAATATTTAATCAATCTTGCATAATGGGGATAACGCCGCTTGGTCACAATGTATGATTCGTTTTATACTTTTTTGGATTTGAACTAGTATAAAGTACCTTGTATTAACAAAACTCTCTTAATTTCTCCCTCTCATCTTTGCATCATTGTTGTCATTCACTTCACTTATACATAAGCATAGCCAAGCACATATATATTCATAAACACACAAAGTCAAAATACAGTGTTGCTTTCATTTTGAACAGTCTTATTTGTTAGATCAGTTAAGAAGGAAAAAGGTTTTTGTTTTCACTTATTCCTTTTCTGGTCTTCTTCCTTTCTTCTAATTAGGTCTGAGTTTCTGATCTATATTATTTCTTTTCCTTTTGAAGAATTTCTTTTAACATTTATTATAAGGCATGTACATGAGAAACAAATTCCTTCAATTTTCATTTGTCTAAGAAAGTCTTTAATTCTCCTTCATTTTGAACAATACTTTCTAGGTAAGAAATTCTAGGCTGGTGGGTTTTTTCTCTGAACATGTTAAATATTTCACTCCTTTCTCTTCTTGTTTTCATGGTTTTTGAGAAATCAGATGAAATTCTTTGTTCTATACATACAGTGTTTTTTTCTTCTGGCTTCTCTCAGGGTTTTTTCCTTTATCTCTGATTTTCTTTAATACAAAAATGAAGTGCCATTGTGTAGAAGTGCTTTTGCTTTTTGTTTGTGTGCAGTTATCCTGCTTGGTGCTCACTGAGCTTCTGGATCTGTGATTTACTGTCTGACATTAATTTGGGGAAACTCTTAGTCATTATTGTTTCAAATATTCTTCTGTTCCTTTCTCTTTTCCTTTTCCTTCTAGTATTCCCATTATACATGTTATATCTTTTATAATTGTCCCATAGTTCTTGAATATTCTACTCTATTCTATTCTGCTTCTTTTTTTTTTTTTCAGTCTTTGTTCTGTTTACTTTTCTGTTTTGGAGATTTTTTAATGAAATATTCTCAAGCTCAGAGATTCTTTCCTCAGCAGTGTCTAGTCTGAAAATAAGCTCATCAAAGGCATTCTTGACTTCTGTTACAATGTTTTTGACCTCTAACATTTCTTTTTGTTTCTTTCTTAGGATTCCCATCTCTCTGGTTACATTGTTCAATGATTCTTACATGCTGTCTACTTTATCCATTATAGCCATTGGCATATTAATTACAGTTGTTTTAAACTCCTCATCTGATAATATCAACCATGCATGTCTTGTTCTGATGTTTGCCTTTTTTCTTCAAATTGTGTTTTTCCCTTTCAGTGTACCTTGCAATTTTTTCCTGATAGCTACCATGATGTACTGGGTGAGAGGTACTACCAAAACTGGTGTTTAATAATGTGGTGGTGAGGTGTGTGTGTGTGTGTGTGTGTGTGTGTGTGTGTGGTGGATGGGGAAAGTATTCTATAGTTCTGTGATTAGGTGTCAGCCTTTTAGTGAGCCTGTCCTTTTGGACTGTGAACTTCACAAGTGTTTCTCAGTTTTTCTGCCTGGGTGGAACAGGATGGCTAGAGTGGGCTAGTTTGGGCATTTCCCTTTCCCCAGTTCAGTTAGGCTCTGGTAATACTCCAGCAGGTTAGGCACTGGTTAATTAGTTTTCCCTGATGGCAGGCCTTGTTAAGAACCGAGTAACAAAACATAAATAGACTCAAAGACACTGAGAAGTGATTGGTGATTACCATGGGGGAGGGGTTGGGATGTGTGAATCAAATAGATGAAAGGGATAAAGAGGCACAGAATCTCAATCATAATATAAATTAGTCATGGGGAAGAAAGTACAGCATAAAGAACATAGTCAATAACTCTAACATCATCCTATGTTGATAGATAGGAACTACACTTGTGAGCATTTAATATTGTAATTAGCTGTAGAGTACTATGTTGTATACTTAAAACTAATATAATACTGTATATCAACTATACTTCTATAAAATGTGATAGTAAGAAAAATAAAAAGAAAGAATAGAGTGTTGTGTTGTATTTTAAAATATTTTACTTCCCCCTCCCCTTGCCAAAAGCCCCAGGAAATTTTTCTACTTTACTTTCCTTCTTCTCTAGACCTGCCTTTTATTCATTTACATCTGAATTTCCCAAACTTCACACACACACTAGATGCTTGCTCATTTTCATTTCATTACTTAAACCAGGATTCTTCACAGAAAATGTGTGTACCCTCTCCCTTTCTTCATAGTAAAATCTTACTTGCCCTTTAAAGTTACCACAAGCTCCCCATTATCAACAGGCATTATTTGAACCTCAGTCAAAAGTAATCTCTCCCACCTCTGACATCCTTTAGAATATTTTGTCCTTCAGTTAGCACTTGATTTGAGACTATCTTATATTTTTAATTTGTATGTGTACCTATATTTAGTCTCCAACTAGAGGCAAGAAAAAAATTCCTCTAAATTCGGGATTCCCTACAACATCTAACAGAACTTTATAAATAATGCATACTATACTTTAAATTTGAGAACTGGAATAATGTTAAATTCATTTTTGTTTCTCCAGTACTCAGCAATCAATACATAGAAAAATGTGGGTGCTTATTTAAGGTTTGTTGAGTTAGCTATATTAAAATTACCAGTGAAAGAATAAAATATGCACTGCTATTAACTTATTCCCTAAGTAAAATAACTAATTGCTCCTCTGATTATAAGAAGTTTACAGAGTATAGATATGAAATTGTCTTTCTTCATATAAATATGATCATTGAAATAAAAATAGACTTTGAATGTTAAAACTCTCACTATAATAAAATATTGAAAGTCAATTATCATTGTTTGATGTTAAATAATCAATTTCATAGAATTAGATATTAAGGAAAAGTAAACTTTGTTTCATGTTTAAATAAACATGAAAAAAAGTAAGAAGTAAAAACTCTTTCATTTTTCCTACATAAGACCTACCATCTTTTGAGTTACAACTGAACCACATTTATTATAATAATAAATATAACTCTGGTTTACCAGTATGGAAAAAAATATAAATGAATGTCATAAGGAACACCAGGGACTTAATCTTGTTTAAGTGTCTTTATGTATACATTGTTCTTATCAATTAATGTGGGAATATATGAAACTGCTCATCAGGTATTATAATCAAGATGGATTCCACAATGATGTTTTTGAAATCTATCTAATACCCCACTTCAAAAATACTTTCTTCAAAGAACCTTACCCAGAAGTATAATATTAAAAGGATAAATAAATACAGAGGAGTTCTTGATGTAAGATGTGAGAACTAATGTGGGGAGCTGTTAAATATTCTACTCCAAACTACTGATGGTCCGTGGTGGTCTCAAAATGACAAAACAGTAAAATTAGAAATGTAGTGTGATGGGACATATTTACAGCCATCTGTTGTTGAGTAGTAACGCAGAATTTGGAAAGAACAAAAGCTAAATGGTGCCTAAATGGAAGTGGTCAATCCAATTTCTAAGAAAGATTGTTATGTTACAAAAACACCAGCCATGTTTACACTTAAAATACCATAATGTCACAAAAATTAGGGAATTGAAATTACATTAATGGTCTCAGGGGTCCAGTTTTCATAAAGAAATTTTCTGACCTTCAGAATTATTTAATTTTCTAGCATAATGTCAAACTAATTCCTGAGAATTTTGTCTCAGAAACACATTTGTCTACTCAACAGCACTTCCTCACTCCTGCCATACTTGTAATTTTGTTCAGGCATCAGGATTCACAGTGTCCAGAGATCATGGCTGAATCTTGATTGTCCTGAGCTTATAATGGTAATCAAATTCACCTGTATCAATTTTGAGTTGAAGTTTGGACTTTTTTAGTCCATTAGTGATGCTATAACAAAATACCAGAGATTTTTTGGCTTATAAACAGCAGAAATTTGCTGCCCACACATCTGGAATCTGGAAGTCCGAGATCAGGGTGCTAATATCTTCGAGTGAGAGCCCTCTTCTGGGTTGCAGACTTACTGCTGTAACCTCACAGGTGGAAGGGGGTGAGGGATCTCTCTGGAGTCTCTTCTATAATGGTATCAATCTCACTCCGGCTTTGCTCTCATAACCAAATTACTTCCTAAAGGTACCACCTACCAATACCATCATTTGGGGGGTTAGTATTTAAACATAAGCACTTTGAGGGATAAGCATTAAGGTATAACATTCAAATCATAGCAGGGACCTATGACCCAGTCTAGCCAATGAGACAGAAGTGATAGTCTGAGCCTTCTGTGGATTTTATGGAGATGTTTTCTTCACTGATAAAGGACACTGATGAAGAACCATCCCCCATCCCATGCCTGGAATAGTGACAAGAATTGAGGAGCAAATCTGAGGGGAAAAAACCAGGATTCTAGTGATAGCAGGATAGAAAGATGGGGGAGTCATCACTGAGTCCAAGTGATATCACTGTGGCCCTAAATTAACTAACTCTGAGCCATCTATATCCAGACTTCCTTTATATGACATAATAAATGTACTTATTGATAAGTCATTATTGAACAGGGTTTGAATTCAAAACACATTTGAAACTCTTAACTGATGTAGAGTTTAAGACCAAATTCACTAACCAAGTTTCATGAAATGGATTTCAACTGTAAGAAGAAAAAAATAATTCTATATTCAGAAGCAACAGAACATACTCAAAGTTTATGTTAATGTCAACAATTCTGACAGTTACTGGTGTCATCTAGTTTGCTAAAAAATAAATCTAAAGCCTCTCATTCCTAGTATTCTCAATGACAGAAAGAGATCACAGAAATTATGATTGGGGAAATGAAAAATATATGTATATATAAGCTTATTTGGAAAATTTACAGAAGAGGCATGAGGGTGCATTTTTCACATCTTATCACCATTTTGCATCTGTTAGAAAAATTTAAAAATAAAAATAGTAATAGTTTTGGAAAATTTTCTTAAGATGAAATAGACACCAAAATAAAGCAAACCTATAGCTATGAGACATTAGTCCAAGAATCTGTTGGACTTTTAAAAAGTGACCCTGTTTTACCTGAATAATTATATTTATATAATAGTGTAAGTTTTAAGAGTGATCCTTACAATTACGATATCTATTTACTCTCCCAAAATGTATATGTGGGATGCCTTCTTCTGCTTAACTCTCTAATGAGAAAACTCATTTTTAGAAAAAAAAGCGTAATCTTGAAAACAAGAGATGGATGATGCAGGGGTGTTCATGTGGTGGTGTTAGTGTATCAGGGGCATTTGTGTTAATAATTTTGGTGAAATAGAGAGCAAGTTACAGACACACGGAAGGAGGAAGGCTGCTTTTCTAATACCTTTTCAGGAAGTTTGTAATGACAATCTGCAATAGCACAGCTGCTTGAAAGACCTTGGACAGATTAACTATGTTAATAGTTCACAGAAGTGAACTGCTCCGTGAGACAAAACAAATAAAAGAGTCTCAGAAACCATTAAATAAAAATGTAAGCTTTAGGTGATGATTTTGTGTCAATGTAGGTTCATCAATTGTCACAAACGTACAGCTCTTGTGAGGGATGTTGTCAACTGGGAGGCTAAGTATGTGTGGGGAAAGGGAGTACGTTCCTCTCAATTTTGCTGTAAACCTAAAATTGCTCTAAAAAAATTAAAGCCTTAAAAAATAATAAACTTTCTTAAGCAGATATGACAGAAGCAAAAGAGTTTCTGGACTCAAAAATAAACACAATTTATCAAATTTAGCATATTTTTAGAGGAACTGAAAAAAAAACTGAATTTGTAATCTGGAAATTAAATAGAAGAACCTTTATATTACAAAGAGCAAAGCTGCTAAGAAATAGAAATCATGAGTGAAAAAAAGTGGAAGAAATATCAGGGAGACGCTGTATGCAAATTCTGAGATTTCTCAAGAAGGAAAAGGAGAAGCAACAAAGATGAAAATGTGATTAGTAGGACATACAACTGTAGAGAGCGGTACTTAAATGATAGCCTTCCAAAAGTCAGACTGTCTAGGTTTGAGTCCAAATTCCACCATTTTTAAGCTGTATATTTCTGAACAATTTACTTGATTTTTCTTACCTTGGCTTCTTCCACTATAAAACACAGTAAAAATAATAATACGTATTTACAGTTGTTGTTTTTATTAATATGAATAAAAATATTTAAAGACTTAATCCCTACCAAGAATTTTAATTAAACATTTAGCACATAGTAAGCACTCAATAATTATTAGCACACTTATCATTATATGGCTATTAAAAATGGGAATGTAAACGTTACAAAAAATAATTATAAATAGTAAACCTTCCAAAAATACTTCTTAGAAAAGAAACATTTTTACATGTTCATTTTGAAAGTATATAATGTAAGGCAAAAACCCTTAATACTATTAGCATAGTTTCATTAATTCACAATGCACTGGATAATTTCAATAGAAAAGTTTCAGAATTAGACAAATCATGCAGACAAAAAAAATGTAATAATAGTAGTATAATGATACAGCCAACATTTTTAAAACCTTTAAAAAATAATTTCTAATTCACAAAGGATATAAACACAAATTACAATTACTTAGAAATAAGAGGTAGTATTGAATCAATAGGACTCCCAATTGAAAACCTATAAAGTTACTTTGTTAACCATGTGAAAAAATATACTTCTATCTTCAAAAGCTCTAAATATAAAAATAATTTCAAGAAACGTATGGATTGAAAATATTTTTTAAAATATATTTTAATAGAATCATGGTGACAAACTCAGATGTTTTTAAGGTAGAAACCAATACATTTGACTACATAAAAATTGATTTATCTGTAATGATAGAACCATAAAGCATGAACAATGTAATATATTGGAAGTTCATATTTGCAAAAGTTGAATCATTACCTAAACTCAATGATCTTATAAATTAATAAGCAGTACAAAAGATAAACATGAGGAAAGTGAGCAAAATATGAAATCAGGAACTTCACAGAAAACATATATTCATAAACCAGAAACTACATTTATGTTTCTACATCTAAATAAGTTTCACAAGATTACCACACGTATTTTAAATCTTACATAGATTTGAAATTGTTTATCATTTAAGCTCCATAATTCCACTATTTAAAAAGTGAGAATAATCCAAGCCAGACTTACCAAGAAAAAAAGAGAATCTACACACATAAAGAGAATTAGAATTGAGAAAGGAAAAATCACTACAGACACCACAGAAATACAAAGACTTATTAGAGAATACTATGAAAAATTATATGCTAACAAATTGGATAACCTAGAAGAAATGGACAACTTTCTAGAAAAATACAACCTTCCAAGACTGACCCAGAAAGGAACAGAAAATCTGAACACAACAATTACCAGCAAGGAAATTGAATCAGTAGTCAAAAATCTACCCAAGAACAAAACCCCCGAAGCAGATGGCTTCACCACTGAATTTTATCAGACATTTAGAGAAGATCTAACACCCATCCTGCTTAAAGTTTTCCAAAAAATAGAAGAGGAGGGAGTACGTCCAAACACATTCTGTAAATTCAGCATCATTGAAATACCAAAACTAGGCAAAGAAATCACAAAAAAAGAAAATTATAGAACAATATCCCTGATGAACATAGATGCAAAAATACTCAACAAAATATTAGTGAACCAAATTCAAAAATAAAACCAAAAGACCATCCAACATTATCAAGTGGGATTCATTCCAGGGATGTAAGGATGGTACAACATTCAAAAATCGATCAATATCATACACTACATCAATAAAAAGAAGGACAAAAATAACATGATCATCTCCATAGATGCTGAAAAAGCATTTAACACACATTCATGATTAAAAAGACTCATCAAAATGGGTGTAGAGGGCAACATAATAAAGGCCATATATGGCAAACCCACAGCCAACATCATACTTAAAAGTGAAAAGCTGAAAGCTTTTCCTCAAAAAATAGGGAACAAGACAAGTATGTAGTTTCTCCCCACTTTTTTTCAACGTAGTACTGGAGGTCCTAGCCACAGCAATCAGACAACACAAAGAAACAAAAAGGTATCCAGATAGGTAAGGAAGAAGTTAAACTGCCCCTGTTTGGAGATGACATTATATTGTACATAAAAAACCCTCAAGAATCCACTCCAAAACTACTAGATCTAATATCTGAATTCAGCAAAGTTACAGGATACAATACACAGAAATCTGTTGCATTCCTATACACTAATGATGAACTAACAGAAAGAGAAATCAAGAAAAAAATCCATTCACAATTGCATCAAAAAGAGTAAAATACCTAGAAATAAACTTAACCAAGGAAGTGAAAGACCTATACCCTGAAAACTACAAGACACTCTTTAGAGAAATTAAAGAGGACACTAACAAATGGAAATACATCCCATGCTCTTGGGTAGGAAGAATTAATATTGTCAAAATGGCCATCCTCCCTAAAGCAATCTACAGATTCAATGCAATCCCTATCAAAATACTGACAGCATTCTTCAACAAACTGGAACAAATAGTTCTAAAATTCATATGGAACCACAAAAGACCCCCAATAGCCAAGGCAACCCTGAGGAGGCAGAATAAAGCAGGGGGGATCTCACTTCCCAACTTCAAGCTCTACTACAAAGCCACTGTAATCAAGACAATTTGGTACTGGCACAAGAACAGACCTATAGACCAATGGAATGGACTAGAAAGTACAGATATTAACCCAAGCATATATGGTCAATTAGTATACGATAAAGGAGCCATGGATAAACAATGGGGAAATGACAGCCTCTTCAACAACTGGTGTTGGCAAAATTGGACAGCTACATGTAAGAGAATGAAACTGGATTACTGTCTAACCCCATACAGAAAAGCAAACTCAAAATGGATCAAAGACCTGAATTTAAGTCATGATACCATAAAACTCTTAGAAGACAACATAAGAAAAATCTCCTGAATATAAACATGAGCAACTTTTTCCTGAATGCATCTCCTCAGACTAGGGAAACAAATGAAAAATGAATAAGTGGGACTATATCAAACTAAAACGCTTCTGTACAGCAAAGGACACCATCAGCAGAACAAAAAGTTAACCTACAGTATGGGAGAATATATTCATAAATGACGTATCTGTTAAAGGGTTGACATCCAAAATATATAAAGAGCTCACGTGCCTCAACAACCAAAAGGCAAATAACCCAATTAAAAAATGGTCAGAGGATCTGAACAGATACCTCTTCAAAGAAGAAAATCAGATAGCCAACAGGCACATGAAAAGATGCTCCACATCGCTAATCATCAGAGAAATTCAAATTAAAACCACAATGAGATATCACCTCACATCAGTTAGGATGGCCAACATCCAAAAGACAAGCAACCACAAATGCTGGTGAGGATGCGGAGAAAGGGGAACCCTCCTACACTGCTGCGAGGAATGTAAATCAGTTCAACCATTGTGGAAAGCAGTATGGACATTCCCCAAAAAGCTCAAAATAGAAATACCATTTGACCCAGGAATTCCACTTCTAGGAATTTACGCTAAGAATACAGCAGCCCAGTTTGAAAAAGACAGGTGCACCCCTATGTTTATTGCAGCACTATTTACAATAGCCAAGAAATGGAAGCAACCTAAGTGTCCATCAGTAGATGAATGGATAAAGAAGATGTGGTACATATACACAATGGAATATGATTCAGCCACAAGAGGAAAACAAATCCTACCAGTTGCAACAACATGGATGGAGCTAGAGGGTATTATACTCAGTGAAATAAGCCAGGCAGAGAAAGACAAGTACCAAATGATTTCACTTATCTGTGCAGTATAAGAACAAGAAAAAACTGAGGGGACAAAACAGCAGCAGACTCACAGAACCCAAGAATGGACTGTTACCAAAGGGAAAGAGACTGAGGAGGGTGGGTGGGAAGGGAAGGAGTGTCGGTCCCTCCCTGCCTCTGAACTGCAGATAAGGAAGGAGACACGATGAGATTATCAAAGATCTGAAAGAACCAGCCAGGGGACTCGAGGCTTAACAGCAAAAGAGTCGCGCTGAGAGGGCACCTCTCATATTTATTGATCAAATGATTGTTAACAACAATAAAATTCTGTATAGGGGACTCAATACACAATCATTAATCAACCGCAAGCCTAACTCTCAACAGTCTCCAATCTTCTGAAGTATAACGAACAAGTTCTTACGTGGTGAAACAAGTTCTTACATAGTGAACAAGTTCTTACATGGTGAACAGTGCAAGGGCAGTCATATCACAGAAACTGTTTTGGTTTTGATCACGCATCATAAACTATAAACTATCAAGTTAGATATGATTATTGATTTATACTTGATTTATATGTGAATCCCACAAGGAGAATGGGAGTAAGGGGCATTACGATTAGCACACATAATGTAGGGGGGGTACAGGGAAGAAAGTATAGCACAGAGAAGACAAGTAGTGACTCTATAGTATCTTACTATGTCAATGGACAGTGATTGTAATGGGGTATGTGGTGGGGACTTGATAATGGGGGGAATGTAGTAACCACAGTGTTGCTCATATGACTGTATATCAATGATACCTTAAAATATATATATATCTTGCCTAAGGTAGTCAAATGAGAAATAGACTTTTAAAAAAATGATCAGGAGGAATATAAAAGAAATTGAAAACTTTAATTTTATTGAATGAATGTTTTTGAAATGAGATATGTGAGCTAATGCTTACATGTGAAGTGTTTTTATTTCTTGATGTTATTACAAAAGCATTGGTAGACAGATTTAATATGTACCAATAAACATTTTCTCCTATATTGCTTTTATAACAGAAAAGCTGTAGTAACATCTTATAGACACTTTTTACTCCTTCTCTAATTTATTTTCAAATAGTAGTAAATTGTCTATGACCTAATGTTTATTTTTAGTTACACTATACATTTTAATTCTGTTAAAGTAAAAGGCCACATGTAGTAATGATAAAAAATATTTTCATTGTAAATAAATCACAAACTATTTGTATTAAATTTTTAAATGACTGGAGATGCAAGCTGATAAATTTCAGTCCCGTTATTACAGCAAAAATATTTCCTGAGTGACTTCCCAGTTTTTAACTTTTAATATTCTAATATTTACATTTCACTTTTAAGAACAAAATAATTGCATGTATCTTAAACATATCAATTTTGATAAAATAAATGAAGTGTAAAAAGGAACTTTGAATCAATGAGGATTAAATCCTCTGTCATTGGCAATTTAAATTGACTCAAAACTCATTTCACAGTTCATCTTTGAAATTTTGAAGGCTCTTTCTAATTAAATTAAACTGGATTAATTTAATTAATTAAAAAATTTTGAACACCTTAAAAGTTCCTTGAATACTATACTAGGCATCAGGAAAAAATAAGGACCCTAACCTCAAGGAAGTGACCTTCACCTTGGGGGTTGAGACACACATCTGGGGAGATTGACATTTAAGCTCGCAGCAGAGAACTATTCAAGACAGTCTATGAATAAATGATATAAGAGATGGAGAGAATCAGTAAAAGTCTGGACAGGGAGTGAATCCTTGAAGAGTGTTTTGATATGGAGAAGCAAGAAAAATGAAGGCAAGTGACTCATGAACAGTATACCCAGAAAGTCAGGCACCACCCATTCTCACAATCTGGAGGCAGAGGATTTAAACATCCTGAAGATAAATTCCTTTCATACATGACTTTGCCTTTACTCTTCGGGATATCATAATATTCTGCTTGGCCAGATTTAAAAATTGATTGCAATCAATTCCCATTTGAAATTATTGGTTGAATTTTATTCTGGATATATAAAGTAAACTGCTACTTAACTGCCATTTAAAAAGACGTATCATTTCTCCAGTGGGAAAAACCATTTATCAATGCCTCTGAAGTTCCCCCAAATTTTCTTCAAATTTTTGATAAACCCTGAAATGTATTGGGAAGTATGACTGAGATTCTCAGCTAAGAAAGATACAATGTGTATTAACACAAGTTAGAAATATTTTGCAACTGAAAATTTGAAAAATTGGGATTCAAGGGCTGAGTGATTATCTTGGTCAAAATATTTTCACTCTAAAGGTACATACATACCAGCAGCAAATTGGTTCACCAAATTACAAAACTCCTCCCCCAACTCAGTTCTCACTCACACAGCTTGTTATTGATTGACTAGCTAAGAATTGCTATAAGCCAATAAAGAAGATCTTCAAGAGGGAAGTTATTCCCATAAAATATAGTAATTAATACAAATATCAACAATTAAATTTAAGCAATAAACAATTAAATTATGCACATGTGCTTATTATCTCTGGTTAACCAACTTACATAATTACAAAGGGAGGTAGAACCATTGCCTTTACCTATTTTAACAAGAGTATGAATGGTATAATTATAGATCCAAAAATGATTGCAAATAAAAATAATTTTGTTTCCTTTATGCACTGGTACTGGTATCATATTATTTAAACTATCTGATTTGTGCAGGCACAAACTAAGAATTTAATCACTATGAATTTCATGCCTCATAATATTACTCCTGGATCACACTATTGATAATATAATTATTCTTTTTTTCATGTACCGAATAACATGATAGATACTTCTATTACTATTCTTTCAAAAATATACCACATACAAATTATGTTAAATGCTATTGTGGGTACAAGTCATTATGCATGATTTCAAGTAGTGTTTCAATAAGTATGAACTCCTTAAACCTCAGATTCAAAATTCTCTACTCTCCTACTTATTTTTCCAGCCCTATCTCCAAAATATTTTCTTAAAGGAATTTATCATTCTAGTCATATAATTAATTCATTGACACCAAAAAGATTTTGTGAATTCTGACTTAGTTTTCCTAACAGCACTTTGTAACCATGGAGAATGCATTTCCTTATCTGCTCTGTCTATCCATTTTAAATTTAATCTTTTCAATGTATCTTCTTTATTTATTGCCTCCTAAAAGCTACTACATTCTCCTTAAAGTTCAAATATCAATTGCTGCCTACACTGTTTATTTGGCAATTCATATCTATTACTAATGTATAATAATCAAAGCAGAACATTAATTAAACCTTTATTTTGTGTTAAGAACTTTAATGAATCAATTAACCCTCAAAACAGTGTTATGAAGACAATATTGTTAACACTGTTACTACCACTAAATCTGCCTTACTGATAGAGAAACACATCTTTAGAAAAATTAAGTTAAGTGTCCAAAGTCAAATGGCCAGTAAATAGCAGAGCCAGAATTCAAGCCCAGGATTGTCTCATACCAAGTTTTGTGCTCTTTTATCATCACTTTTATTGTTATTTCAAATTACACTTAGTATTTCCCTTGTCCTTTACTTTCTCTCTCTAATTGGAGAATAGTTCTTTCTTAATATGGCTGTACAATGGTGTTCAATATGTTCTATTAGCACATGAATATCTACAGAGAAATTTACTTCTACTTGGTAAGTAGTGAAGTGGAATTTTGAAGATTGTAACAAAGCTAGCTACCCTTAGCAAAACTAAATTGTGGATTGAAAGCAAATAATTAACAATGACTGTTATGCACAATAACCATGTAAAATAAGATCCAATGGTGAGTTTCAAGATTATGGATTATCCATATTTCCCAACTGGAAAACTGAAAAATCTTCCTTATAACCTAACCAGTACAAACATAAGTTCTAATAAGTTACCTAGTAACGCAAAGTGGGACTTGTTATGTAGCTGACTCAGTCGATTATGGAAGCATGAGATTCACTGGTCACAAGAAAGGGGAGAAAAGGAAAAGATGTAGTGTGTCTATATTGTATATAAGCTTCTCTTCAAGTTTAAATCATCTGAAAATGTACTTGAGAGGCAAATGTTCTTAAGAAGGAATGAAAATGAAAATACTTAATTCCTAACACATTGAGTAAAATCATTACTGAAGAAGGCCAATTGCATGTGTCATACCTGGGGAATACTCTTCCCAGTAGAATTTGATTTGGTAGACATGTTTTAGGGCTTTTCAGTAACATACTGACTGACTCTAGACTAGTGGTCATAGTGAAATTTGGAGAAGTTAATTATCCTGCAGGAAGTAGCAATATTCTTAATAATTTTTCTTCACTTGATTCAATAATAATAATACACTATTATCTATTAATTCCATATCCTATGCCAGAAATAGGGTTGTATCTTCTCCTTTAATCATCACAAAATTTCCTGAGGTATGAACTATTATTCCCATTTTATAGATGAAGCAATTAAGTCTTAAGTAACTTGTCCAAAGGAGCATGCTAAATAAGTAGAAAAACAAGGGAATCTTGATTTAAAAAGCTGATGCTAAATAGCTATGCTACACTACTACTCTTAGGGCATAGGTCTGCACTGCCATACACACAGGCAATGGCAAATCAAAAGACAAAATTGTATTAAATTAGCTCAACACAGCTAAGCATGACCATCAGAGTGACCATAATGGTTTAAGTTATTACCTTACTAGTATAATATTAAATACCTAGTATCATATAAGAATGTACACTGAAGGTGAATATTCACACATCAGCAAAGATGTATTTCCTTTTGGTTTCATAGCACTTACAGGTTGCTAGCTTCAGAGACCACTAAGCTTACTTAGATGCCCAAACATCATTTTAGTCTACCTTTAGCCAAATTCTTTAATGGCAGCATTCTCAACCACTACAACACAGGACAAATGTTTCATACTTCCTCTTTGTCACTGTCTCACACAAGTGTGTGTGAACACTTGTCACTCAGTGACCTGGAACTCTGATTTTAAAGTCTACCCTAAAAGTTATTTCAAGTCATTTTATTTTAAAGTTTTGATCCAGAAATCAACATGTTTGCTTAGAAAGACAGGAAGCCTTCGTGATTAAGAATATGTGCTTTAAAAATCAACAAACCTGGGTTCCACTTCAGACTATTTGGGTATGTATTAGCTGTGTGACCTCAGACAAGTAGTTAAAGTCTTAGTTTTGCCAAAGATAAAATTATAACTCATAAAGTTATTGTGAAGATTGTCTGAAATAATCTATAAAAGTCTTAATTTAGTACACACTTAGTACCAGTATATAAACACTCATTAAATAATACCTGCAACTACTATTTGTCTTTCTCATCATCATCATCATCATCATCATATGACTAGAGTATTAACCATATCTACTTCTTAGTCTCATCTAGTACTGTAATGAAGCCAATTTATATGTTATAGTTTATAAATTATATTTAGCAATACAAATAACACTGGCTAAAGATAGACTAAAATAACAAAACATTCGGTCCTATATTTAACAATAACAATATTATTTTAAAACCTATACTTTTATTAATTTTTTAAAACATTATGTATTTTTATTAATGTACAAGTGATCTTAATTAAATTCACATTTTCCATGAATAACCATCTCACACACAGGTTTTTTTCTCTTGTTCAGGAGCTGTAGAGTGGATGGAAATGTCTTGGAATTTAAATATAAGGAGATGCCCTCTCGCTTAACAGACTCTTCCTAATTCTCTCTTTTTCAGCTGCCCACTGTAGCTTTTTCCAGTTTATAGGATCCCAGTGATTAAAGGAAGAACTCATGTTTCCTCGGTGTTAGATGAGCCTGTGAGCCTAGATTCTAGAGAAGAGCCCTGCCATTAAAAAAAAAATTGCACATCAAAACCCATATCACCTGCAAAGGTCTAAATTAAGTCTCTGTATATTATCAGTTCTCATTGTTCCCTTCATTGTAGTTAGTAATATAAACAACAACATGTTAGGTTTTATTTTAACAAGAGTAATATTTTAAAACCTATACTTTTTTAATGTTATAACTTCTTTGGAGAACTATTAAGAAATTTCATAAAAAGTTAAATATATGCCTTCTCTATGAATCAATAATTTCATTCCTAGGTATTTATCTGAGAGAAATAAAACATTTGACATTAAAAAAAATAGTTGTGAGGAAGGGGCGGAAGATGGCGGCGTGAGTAGAGTAGCGGAAATCTCCTCCCAAAACAACATATATCTATGAAAATATAACAAAGACAACCCTTCCTAGAATAAAGACCAGAGGACACAGGACAATATCCAGACCACATACGCACCTGAGAGAACCCAGCGCCTCGCGAAGGGGGTAAGATACAAGCCCCGGCCCCGCGGGAGCCGAGCGCCCCTCCCCCCAGCTCCCGGCAGGAGAAGAGGAGGCAGAGCGGGAGGGAGACGGAGCACAGGGCTGCCGAACACCCAGCCCCAGCCATCCGGGCCAGAGTGCAGGGCGCTCGATACTAGGAAAACAGGGCAGCAAGAACAGTGAGCAGGCACTGGAGGCTGGGCGACAGAGGGCATAAGAAAAGCGCGCGACCATTTTTTTTTTGCATTTTTGCTGTTTTGTTTGGGCGAGCGCTTTTTGGAAGTCTTAAAGGGATAGGGACCCCAATACTAGGGAAACAGGGCAGAAAGACCAACCGGTGATCAGAGGCCTGAGGCTGGCACCGGAGAATAAAGAAAAACGAACGACCACCTTTTTTTTAATTAAAAACTTTTTTTTTTTAATTAAAAAAATTTTTTTTTCCTTTTTTGTGGTGGGCGTTGTTTTGTTTTGGCGGGTGCTTTTTGGAAGTCTTAAAGGGGCAGGGCGGGTCACTTAATCCAGAGGTAGGGAATCCGGGATCTCTGGGCACCCTAACCCCTGGGCTGCAGGGAGCAGGGAGGCCCCTTACGGAGATAAATAGCCTCCCAGCAGCTCCTGCTCCAACGTGACTCCACCATTTTGGAGTAGCTGCCCGAGCCAGGCCACGCCCAGAGCAACAGCGGAGATTAACTCCATAGCAGCCGGGCAGGAAGCAGAAGCCCTATCTGCGCGCAGCTGCGCAGCACAAGCCACTAGAGGTCGCTGTTCTCCCAGGAGAGGAGGGCCACAAACCAACAAGAAAGGAAGTCCTTCCAGCCATCACTCATCCCAGTTCTGCAGTCTATTCCTATCATCATGAAAAGGCAAAGCTACAGGCAGACAAAGATCACAGAGACAACACCAGAGAAGGAGACAGACCTAACCAGTCTCCCTGAAAAAGAATTCAAAATAAGAATCATAAACATGCTGACAGAGATGCAGAGAAATACGCAAGAGAAATGGGATGAAGTCCGGAAGGAGATCACAGATGCCAGAAAGGAGATCGCAGAAATGAAACAAACTCTGGAAGGGTTTATAAGCAGAATGGATAGAATGCAAGAGGCCATTGATGGAATTGAAATCAGAGAACAGGAACGCATAGAAGCTGACATAGAGAGAGACAAAAGGATCTCCAGGAATGAAACAATATTAAGAGAACTGTGTGACCAATCCAAAAGGAACAATATCCGTATTATAGGGGTCCCAGAAGAAGAAGAGAGAGGAAAAGAGACGGAAAGTATCTTAGAAGAAATAATTGCTGAAAACTTCCCCACACTGGGGGAGGAAGTAATCGAACAGACCACGGAAATACACAGAACCCCCAACAGAATGGATCCAAGAAGGGCAACACCAAGACACATAATAACTAAAATGGCAAAGATCAAGGTCAAGGAAAGAGTGTTAAAGGCAGCTAGAGAGAAAAAGGTCACCTATAAAGGGAAACCCATCAGGCTAACGTCAGATTTCTCAACAGAAACCCTAGAGGCCAGAAGAGAATGGCATGATATATTTAATACAATGAAACAGAAGGGCCTTGAACCAAGGATACTGTATCCAGCACGACTATCATTCAAATATGACGGTGGGATTAAACAATTACCAGACAAACAAAAGCTGAGGGAATTTGCTTTCCACAAACCACCTCTACAGAACATCTTACAGGGACTGCTCTAGATGGGAGCACTCCTAGAAAGAGCACAGCACAAAACACCCAACATATGAAGAATCGAGGAGGAGGAACAAGAAGGGAGAGAAGAAAAGAATCTCCAGATAGTGTATATAACAGCTCAATAAGCGAGCTAAGTTAGGCAGTAAGATACTAAAGAGGCTAACCTTGAACCTTTGGTAACCACGAATTTAAAGCCTGCAATGGAAATAAGTACATATCTTTCAATAGTCACCCTAAATGTTAATGGGTTGAATGCACCAATCAAAAGACACAGAGTAACAGAATGGATAAAAAAGCAAGACCCATCCATATGCTGCTTACAAGAAACTCACCTCAAACCCAAAGACATGTACAGACTAAAAGTCAAGGGATGGAAAAACATATTTCAAGCAAACAACAGTGAGAAGAAAGCAGGGGTTGCAGTACTAATATCAGACAAAATAGACTTCAAAACAAAGAAAGTAACAAGAGATAAAGAAGGACACTACATAATGATAAAGGGCTCAGTCCAACAAGAGGATATAACCATTCTAAATATATATGCACCCAACACAGGAGCCCCAGCATATGTGAAACAAATACTAACAGAACTAAAGGGGGATATAGACTGCAATGCATTCATTCTAGGAGACTTCAACACACCACTCACCCCAAAGGATAGATCCACTGGGCAGAAAATAAGTAAGGACACGGAAGCACTGAACAACACAGTAGAGCAGATGGACCTAATAGACATCTATAGAACTCTACATTCAAAAGCAGCGGGATATACATTCTTCTCAAGTACACATGGAACATTCTCCAGAATAAACCACATACTAGGCCACAAAAAGAGCCTCAGAAAATTCCAAAAGATTGAAATCCTACCAACCAACTTTTCAGACCACAAAGGCATAAAACTAGAAATAAACTGTACAAAGAAAGCAAAGAGGCTCACAAACACATGGAGGCTTAACAACACGCTCCTAAATAATCAATGGATCAATGACCAAATCAAAATGGAGATCCAGCAATATATGGAAACAAATGACAACAACAACACTAAGCCCCAACTTCTGTGGGACACAGCAAAAGCAGTCTTAAGAGGAAAGTATATAGCAATCCAAGCATATTTAAAAAAGGAAGAGCAATCCCAAATGAATGGTCTAATGTCACAATTATCGAAATTGGAAAAAGAAGAACAGATGAGGCCTAAGGTCAGCAGAAGGAGGGACATAATAAAGATCAGAGAAGAAATAAATAAAATTGAGAAGAATAAAACAATAGCAAAAATCAATGAAACCAAGAGCTGGTTCTTCGAGAAAATAAACAAAATAGATAAGCCTCTAGCCAGACTTATTAAGAAGAAAAGAGAGTCAACACAAATCAACAGTATCAGAAACGAGAAAGGAAAAATCACGACGGACCCCACGGAAATGCAAAGAATTATTGGAGAATACTATGAAAACCTATATGCTAACAAGCTGGGAAACCTAGGAGAAATGGACAACTTCCTAGAAAAATATAACCTTCCAAGATTGACCCAGGAAGAAACAGAAAATCTAAACAGACCAATTACCAGCAACGAAATTGAAGCGGTAATCAAAAAACTACCAAAGAACAAAACCCCCGGGCCAGATGGATTTACCTCGGAATTTTATCAGACATACAGGGAAGACATAATACCCTTTCTCCTTAAAGTTTTCCAAAAAATAGAGGAGGAGGGGATACTCCCAAACTCATTCTATGAAGCTAACATCACCCTAATACCAAAACCAGGCAAAGACCCCACCAAAAAAGAAAACTACAGACCAATATCCCTGATGAACGTAGATGCAAAAATACTCAACAAAATATTAGCAAACCGAATTCAAAAATACATCAAAAGGATCATACACCATGACCAAGTGGGATTCATCCCAGGGATGCAAGGATGTTACAACATTCGAAAGTCCATCAACATCATCCACCACATCAACAAAAAGAAAGACAAAAACCACATGATCATCTCCATAGATGCTGAAAAAGCATTTGACAAAGTTCAACATCCATTCATGATAAAAACTCTCAGCAAAATGGGAATAGAGGGCAAGTACGTCAACATAATAAAGGCCATCTATGATAAACCCACAGCCAACATTATATTGAAGAGCGAGAAGCTGAAAGCATTTCCGCTGAGATCGGGAACTAGACAGGGATGCCCACTCTCTCCACTGTTATTTAACATAGTACTGGAGGTCCTAGCCACGGCAATCAGACAAAACAAAGAAATACAAGGAATCCAGATTGGTAAAGAAGAAGTTAAACTGTCAGTATTTGCAGATGACATGATACTGTACATAAAAAACCCTAAAGACTCCACCCCAAAACTACTAGAACTGATATCGGAATACAGCAAAGTTGCAGGATACAAAATCAACACACAGAAATCTGTGGCTTTCCTATACACTAACAATGAACCAACAGAAAGAGAAATCAGGAAAACAACTCCTTTCACAATTGCATCAAAAAAAATAAAATACCTAGGAATAAAGCTAACCAAAGAAGTGAAAGACTTATACTCTGAAAACTACAAGTCACTCTTAAGAGAAATTAAAGGGGACACTAACAGATGGAAACTCATCCCATGCTCGTGGCTAGGAAGAATTAATATCGTTAAAATGGCCATCCTGCCCAAAGCAATATACAGATTTGATGCAATCCCTATGAAACTACCAGCAACATTCTTCAATGAACTGGAACAAATAATTCAAAAATTCATATGGAAACACCAAAGACCCCGAATAGCGAAAGCAATCCTGAGAAAGAAGAATAAAGTAGGGGGGATCTCACTCCCCAACTTCAAGCTCTACTATAAAGCCATAGTAATCAAGACAATTTGGTACTGGCACAAGAGCAGAGCCACAGACCAATGGAACAGACTAGAGAATCCAGACATTAACCCAGACATACATGGTCAATTAATATTTGATAAGGGAGCCATGGACATACAATGGCGAAATGACAGTCTCTTCAACAGGTGGTGCTGGCAAAACTGGACAGCTACATGTAGGAGAATGAAACTGGACCATTGTCTAACCCCATATACAAAAGTAAACTCAAAATGGATCAAAGACCTGAATGTAAGCCATGAAACCATTAAACTCTTGGAAGAAAACATAGGCGAAAACCTCTTAGACATAAACATGAGTGACCTCTTCTTGAACATATCTCCCCGGGCAAGGAAAACAACAGCAAAAATGAGTAAGTGGGACTATATTAAGCTGGAAAGCTTCTGTACAGCAAAAGACACCATCAATAGAACAAGAAGGATCCCTACAGTATGGGAGAATATATTTGAAAATGACACATCCGATAAAGGCTTGACGTCCAGAATATATAAGGATCTCACACGCCTCAACAAACAAAAAACAAATAACCCAATTAAAAAATGGGCAGAGGAACTGAACAGACAGTTCTCCAAAAAAGAAATACAGATGGCCAACAGACACATGAAAAGATGCTCCACATCGCTAATTATCAGAGAAATGCAAATTAAAACTACAATGAGGTATCACCTCACACCAGTAAGGATGGCTGCCATCCAAAAGACAAACAACAACAAATGTTGGCGAGGCTGTGGAGAAAGGGGAACCCTCCTACACTGCTGGTGGGAATGTAAGTTAGTTCAACCATTGTGGAAAGCAGTATGGAGGTATATCAAAATGCTCAAAACAGACTTACCATTTGACCCAGGAATTCCACTCCTAGGAATTTACCCTAAGAACGCAGCAATCAAGTTTGAAAAAGACGGATGCACCCCTATGTTTATTGCAGCACTATTTACAATAGCCAAGAATTGGAAGCAACCTAAATGTCCATCAATAGATTAATGGATAAAGAAGATGTGGTACATATACACAATGGAATACTACTCAGCCATAAGAAAAGGGCAAATCCAATCATTTGCAGCAACATGGATGGAGCTGGAGGGTATTATGCTCAGTGAAACAAGCCAAGCAGAGAAAGAGAAATACCAAATGATTTCACTTATCTGTGGAATATAAGAACAAAGGAAAAACTGAAGGAACAAAACAGCACCAGAATCACAGAACTCAACAATGGACTAACAGGTACCAAAGGGAAAGGGACTGGGGAGGATTTGTGGGTAGGGAGGGATAAGGAGGGGAGAAGTAGGGGGGTATTAAGATTAACATGCATGGGGGGGTAGGAGAAAAGGGAGGGCTGTACAACACAGAGAAGGCAAGTAGTGATTCTACAACATTTTGGTATGCTGATGGACAGTGACTGTAAAGGGGTTTATAGGGGGGACCTGGTATACGGGAGAGCCTAGTAAACATAATATTCGTCATGTAAGTGTAGATTAGTGATACCAAAAACAAAGCAAAAAAAAAAAAAAAAAAAAAAAAGGGGCAGTTCCTGTGTGGTAACCTCCAACAAGTTCTACACAAGGGTATAAAGGGCATATAAAAGTGTAGGCAAAGGGTCTGTTTGTGTTTATACAGAGGATCAAAGCCTAATTGGGCTACCCCGAAAATGAACTAAGATACGATATGAAAAAGAACTTCCAACATCTGCACTCTCTGGAAGACTCATGCCAGAAGATGATCATCAAAAAACCCCAACAAAGATCCACGCACTGCTACAGCTGTAGATGCACTCATCCCACCAGTTCCTGGACTTGCCATGGGAATGAGGAAGGAGATATCTAAGCTGGCCTGTGCATACAGTAAAACAACAAATTTGACTGGATCTATACTGTTGGAACTCAACCAAGAATTTGGAGAAGTGCAAATTGTAGCGCTCCAAACTCTTACAACTACAGACTATTTACTGTTAAAAGAACATATGGCATGTGAACAGTCCCCAGGAATGGGTTGTTTTAATTTGTCTGATTTCTCTCAGACTGTTCAAGTTCAGTTGGACAATATCCACCATATCATAGATAAGTTTTCACAAATGCCTAAGGTGCCTTAATGGTTTTCTTGGTTTCACTGGAGATGGCTGGTAATTACAGATATGCTTTGGTTATGTAACTATACTCCTATTATGTTAATGTGTGTGCGCCATTTAAGTAGTAGCTTAAAACCTATATATGCTGAGGTTACTCTACAAGAAGATTTGTCAAAGAAATAATCAATCTTCCCATGTTTTCTTCCGCCTGCTTCTTCTATAGCTTTTCTTCTTCCTTCCTAATTACAACCCTTAAATAGAATTCGTGCCTCATATCAAATTTACCGAGTATCATAACTCCTCCAAGTGGTAAAGATACCTCAAGACAAATGCTGGGCATAGAAGCCACAGGGCATAAATATGCAAAGAAGTAAAAAGCTAACCTTTTCAAACAATAAGGCTTCTCTCTCACTTACCAACTTAACATTTCCCTGTATGGCTCTGGAAGATGACTGGTTAGCCAGAGACAGGTAAGATTCCTCAAGGGAGGAACAACCTAAGACAGGCACAGTCACAGGGGGGCCATCAGGTGAGAAAATGGGGATCAAAAGAGGTGAGGCTTATAACTTCCCCCTCCTGTTCTGAGAGAAATCTCCTGCATACATGGATGTTTTATTGCCCTTGTCTAGCTTGGATTAACACATAGTCTACAGGCACACACCTGATCATCTATATTTGCTCTCTTATAACACTAAACTATGTTTTCTACCTTTATCTTGTATCTACCTACCACTTCAGCATTTTATTAAAAATAATAATAATAAAGAGAGAAATGTGGTATCCACATATAAATCAAGTATAAAAATCAAATGAATATTCATATTTGAACTGACTGTTTAGAGGTGCATAATGCATGAACAAAACTGAAAGCTTCTGTGATGACTGCCCTTGTAATGTTCACCATGTAACTTATTCACTATGTAAGAATTTGTACTCCATGTAAGAACTTGTTCATTATGCATCAGAAGATTGGAGACTGACGAAAATTAGGCTTGGGGTGGATTAATGATTGTGCATTGAGCATTGACCGCCCCTATACAGAATTTTATTGTTGTTAACAACCATTTGATCAATAAACATGAGAGCTGCCCTCAAAAAAGAAAATATATATATACATATATATATATATATGTATATATATATAAACACACTTCCAATTGTAAAATAAATAAGTAACCGGGATGTAATGTATAGCATAAGGAATATAGTCAAAATATTGTAACAACTTGGTATGGTCATAGCTGGTACCTAGAATTATCATGTATATAAATGTTGAATCACTGTGTTGTACTTCTGAAACTAATGTAATACTGTGTGTCAACTACCCTTCAATAAAAAATAATTATCCAGGAAAAAAAAAAACATTAGGCTGAGTAAAAAAGCCAACCACAAAAGACCATATATTGCATGGTTCCTTGTAAGTCTATAGAGTCTATAGAGACAAGTCTATAGAGACAGAAATTAGATTATTTGTTATCTAGGACTGTCACAGATGAGGGATCTGAAGGTGACAGATAAAGGGTACAAGAATTCTCTTTGAGGTGATAATAATGTTCTAAAATCGATTATGGTGATGCACATCTCTGAATACACTAAAAATGTTGAATTGGAAACTTGAAATGCATGAATTGCTTAATTATGTGAATTATATGTCAGTAACACTATTATAAAAAAAAGAGAATTAAAGACTCCCATCTCCAAAAAAAAAAAAAAAAAAATCAGACAGAGGCAGAAATAAGATCTCATACAAAGGAAAGCCCATCAGGCTAACATCAGACTTCTCAGCAGAAACCTTACAGGCCAGAAGGGAGTGGCATGATGTATTTAATGCCAAGAAGCAGAAGGGCCTGGAACCAAGATTAATTTATACAGGAAGATTATCATTTAAATTTGAAGGAGGGATTAAACAATTTCCAGATAAGCAAAAGCTGAGAGTGTTTACCTCCCACAAACCATCTCTGCAGTCTATTTTGGAGGGACTGCTATAGATGGAAGTGTTCCTAGGGTTGGATAGCTGTCAACAGAGGTAGTAAAATCATGGTAGGGAGGGTGGAGCAGCTGATGGCAAGGCAAATGCAAAATTAAATTGACTATCCCCAAAGCCAATCAAGGGATAGAGAAAAAGTATAGAATCTGATACCTAATATAAAAAGAATGAAGGAGGAAATAAAAGGAGAGGAAATAGAAAAGAGTCTTTAGATTGTGTTTGAAACAGCATACTAAGTGAGTTAAGTTAGACTCTTAGATAGTAAGGAAAGTAACCTGGAATATTCGGTAACCATGAATCTAAAGCCTGAAATGGCAATAAGTACATACCTATCGATAATCACCCTAATTGTAAATGGACTGAATGCACCAATCAAAACACATAGAGTCACTGAATGGATAAAAAAACAAGACCCATCTATATGCTGCTTACAAGAGACTCACCTCAAACCCAAAGTCATGCACAGACTAAAAGTCAATGGATGGAAAAAGATATTTCATGCAAGCAATAGGGAGAAAAAAGCAGGAGTTGCAGTACCAGTATAAGATAAAATAGACTTCAAAACAAAGAAAGTAACTAGAGATAAAGAAGGACATTACATAATGATAAAGGGCTCAGTCCAACAAGAGGATATAACCATTATAAATATATATATATACATATATATATATATACCCAACACAGGAGCAGCAGTATATGTGAAACAAATACTAACAGAACTAAAGTAGGAAATAGACTGCAATGCATTCATTTTAGGAGACTTCAACACACCATTTACTCCAAAGGACAGATCCACCAGACAGAAAATAAGTAAGGACACAGAGGCACTGAACAACACACTACAACAGATGGACCTAATAGACATCTATAGAACTCTACATCCAGAAGCAACAGGATACACATTCTTCTCAAGTGCACATGGAACATTCTCCAGAATAGATCACATACTAGGCCACAAAAAGAGCCTCAGTAAATTCAAAAAGATTGAAATCCTACCAACCAACTTTTCAGACCACAAAGGTATAAAACTAGAAATAAATTGTATCAAGAAAGAAAAAGGCTCACAAACACATGGAGGCTTAACAACACGCTTCTAAATAGTCAATGGATCAACGACCAAATTAAAATGGAGATCCAGCAATATATGGAAATAAATGACAACAACAACACAAAGCCCCAACTTCTGTGGGACGCAGCAAAAGCAGTCTTAAGAGGAAAGTATATAGCAATCTAGGCATATTTAAAGAAGGAAGAACAAACCCAAATGAATAGTCTAATGTCACAATTATCAAAATTGGAGAAAGAAGAACAAATGAGGCCTAAAGTCAGCAGAAGGAGGGATGTAATAAAGATCAGAGAAGAAAAAAAAAATTGAGAAGAATAAAACAGTAGAAAAAATCAATGAAACCAAGAGCTGGTTCTTCAAGGAAATAAACAAAATAGATAAGCCTCTAGCCAGACTTATTAAGAGAAAAAGAGAATTGACACACATCAACAGAATCAGAAATGAGAAAGGAAACATCACGACAGACCCAACAGAAATTCAAAGAATTATTAGAGACTACTATGAAAACCTATATGCTAACAAGCTGGAAAACCTAGAAGAAATGGACAACTTCCTAAAAAAATACAACCTTCCAAGACTGACCAAAGAAGAAACACAAAATCTAAACAAACCAATTACCAGCAAAGAAATTGAAGCAGTAATAATCAAAAAACTACCCAAGAACAAAATCCCCAGGCCAGATGGATTTACCTCGGAATATTATCAGACATATAGAGAAGATATAAAACCCATTCTCCTTAAAGTTTTCCAAAAAATAGAAGAGGAGGGAATACTCCCAAACTCATAGTATGAAGCCAACATCACCCTAATACAAAAACCAGGCAAAGACCCCACCAAAAAAGAAAACTACAGACCAATATCCCTGATGAACATACATGCAATAATACTCAATAAAATATTAGCAAACCAAATTCAAAAATATATCAAAAGGATCATACACCAAGACCAAGTGGGATTCATCCCAGGGATGCAAGGATGGTACAACATTCGAAAATCCATCAACATCATCCACCACATCAACAAAAAGAAAGACAAAAACCACATGATCATCTCCACAGATGCTGAAAATGTATTCGACAAAATTCAACATCCATTCATGACAAAAACTCTCAGAGAAATGGGTATAGAGGGCAAGTACCTCAACATAATAAAGGCCATATATGATAAACTGACAGCCAACATCATACTTAACAGTGAGAAGTTGAAAGCTTTTCCTCTGAGATTGGGAACAAGATAGGTATGCCCATTCTGTTCTTTAACATAGTACTGGAGGTCCTAGCCATGGCAATAAGACAAAACAAAGAAATACAAGAAATCCAGATTGGTAAAGCAGAAGTTAAACTGTCACTATTTGCAGATGACATGATATTGTACATAAAAAACCCTAAAGACTCCACTCCAAAACTACTAGAACTGATATCAGAATACAGCAAAGTTGCAGGATACAAAATTAATGCACAGAAATCTGTGGCCTTCCTATATACTAACAATGAGCCAATAGAAAGAGAAATCAGGAAAACAATTCCATTCACAATAGCATCAAAAAGAATAAAATTCCTAGGAATAAACCCAACCAAAGAAATGAAAGACCTATACCCTGAAAACTATAAGACACTTTCAAGAGAAATTAAAGAGGACACTAACAAATGGAAACTCATGCCATGCTCTTGGCTAGGAAGAATTAATATAGACAAAATGACCATCCTGCCCAAAGCAATACACAGATTTTATGCAATCCCTATCAAATTACCAACCACATTCTTCAATGAACTGGAACAAATAGTTCAAAAATTCATATGGAAACACCGAAGACCCTCAATAGCCTAAGCAGTCCTGAGAAAGAAGAATAAAGTTATGGGGGAAACTCATTCCCCAACTTCAAGCTCTACTACAAAGCCATAGTAATCAAGACAATTTGGTGCTGGCACAAGAACAGAGCCACAGGCCAGTGGAACAGATTAGAGACTCCAGACATTAACCCAAACATATGTGGTCAATTAATATTCGATAAAGGGGCCATGGACATACAATGGGGAAATGACAGTCTCTTCAACAGATGGTGCTGGCAAAACTGGACAGCTACATGTAAGAGAATGAAACTGGATCACTGTCTAACCCCATACACAAAAGTAAATTCAAAATGGATCAAAGACCTGAATGTAAGTCATGAAACCATAAAACTCTTAGAAAAAAACATAGGCAAAAATCTCTTGGACATTAACATTAGTGACTTCTTCATGAACATATCTCCCCAGGCAAGGAAAACAAAAGCAAAAATGAACAAGTGGGACTATATCAAGCTGAAAAGCTTCTGTACAGTAAAGGACACCATCAATAGAACAAAACGTTACCCTACAGTATGGCAGAATATATTCGTAAATGACAGATCTGGTAAAGGCTTGAAACCCTAAATATATAAAGAGCTCATGCACCTCAACAAACAAAATGCAAATAATCCAATTAAAAAATGGCAGAGGAGCTGAATAGACAGTTCTCTAAAGAAGAAATTCAGATGGCCAACAGAGACATGAAAAGATGCTCTACTTCACTAATCATCAGAGAAATGCAAATTAAAACCACAATGATATATCACCTCACACCAGTAAGGATCGCTACCATCCAAAAGACAAACAACCACAAATGTGGGCATGGTTCTGGAGAAAGGGGATCCCTCCTACACTGCTGGTGTGAATGTAAATTAGTTCAAACATTGTGGAAAGCATAATGGACGTTCCTTAAAATGCTCAAAATAGACTTACCATTTCACCCAGGAATTCCACTTCTAGGAATTTACCCTAAGAATGCAGCACTCCAGTTTGAAAAAGACAGATGCACCCCTATGTTTATCACAGCACTATTTACAATAGCCAAGAAATGGAAGCAACCTAAGTGTCCATCAGTAGATAAATGGATAAAGAAGAGGTGGTACATATACACAATGGAATATTATTCAGCCATAAGAAGAAAACAAATCCTACAATTTGCAACAACATGGATGGAGCTAGAGGGTATTATGGTCAGTGAAATAAGCCAAGCAGAGAAAGACAAATACCAAATGATTTCACTCATCTGTGGAGTATAAGAACAAAGGAAAAACTGAAGGAACAAAACCACAGCAGAATCACAGAACCCAAGAATGGACTAACAGTTATCATAGGGAAAGAGCCTGGGGAGAATGGGAGGGTAGGGAGGGATAAGGGCAGGGAAGAAGAAAGGGGTATTATGATTAGCATGTATAATGTGGGGGGTGGGGGAAAGGGGAGGGCTGTGCAACACAAAAAAGACAAGTAGTGGTTCTACAACATCTTACTATGCTGATGGACAGTGATTGTAATGGGGTTTGTTGGGGGGGTTCTTGGGGTAGGAGAGAGCCTAGTAAACATAATGTTCTGCATGTAATTGTAGATTAGTGATAACAAAATTTTAAAAAGCAATTAAATTTTAAAAAAAAGAATGTTCACATAGAAAATGGAAGGAAGAATTTGATCTGTGTCATTTCATTCCTTAGGCCAATATGACTGGGTACCAAGATAAATCCTCTCTATTTTTCCTTCCACTGAGGGTAAGGAGGAACAGGGTAACCCCAGCAATCTTCACCTCTGAAGACCCCACAGCCGTTTCCCTGAGGACTTCCACAGTATGTGCTAACACGTGTCTAGCTGCTGAAGGTGATGGAGACCGCACTGCTGTTCCTCCCTGGAATTAGAGTCATTGTGCACCCTCCCAGAGCCAGCATCATGTGGCCTCCTGTGTCTTGGCCCATGCATACCCTGGACCCAGCAGCACCACCACATGCATGCCCAACCTAGAGAAGAGAGACAGAAAGAGATAGAAAGCTTACTTAAAGAAGCAATGACCAAAAACCTAGAGAAGGAAACAGACATCAAGACTGAAGAAGCCCAAAGAACCAAGGAAATTGACTATAAAGAGGTCTTACATCAAGAGATATAATTCATTCTTCAAAAGACAAAAGAAAAAAATAATTTTGAAAGCAGAAAGAGGAAAGCAATTTGTCACATTAAAGGGAAATGCCATAAGATTAGCAATAGAATTACTCAAAGTACTGGAAGAAAAAAATTGCCAATGACTATGCCTGCCAAAGGCATCCCTTTAAAATGAAAGACAAAGGCTTTCTAAGACAACAAAACTAAGGGAGTCACTACCACTACACATGCCCTAGATGAACTGCTAAAGAGATTTCTTCAAATTGAAACAAAATATGCTAAACAGCAATGAGAAAGCATATGGAAGCATAACTCTCCCTGGTAAAGGTGAGTATATAGTGAAATAGAGCATAATATAACACTATAATAATAGTGCATACATTTCTTCAAACGCTAATATAAAAGTTCAAAGACAAAAATAATAAAAATAACTATAACCACAAAATGTTAATGACCACAAGTATGTAAGGAGGAGCAGTGAAAGTGTAGAGTTTTTGTATGTGATTCAAATTACCTCATTATCAACCTAAATGGAGAAACTTAATTACAAGATACATGCAATCCTTGAGGTAATCACGAAGAAAAATCTATATTATATATACAAAGGATAAAGAAAAAGGAATCAAAGCAAATCACTAGGGAAAAAAATCATCAAATAACAAAGGAGGACAAGAGATCATAACAACACAAAACAGAAAACAATAAAATGGCAAGAGTAAATCTCACTTATCACTAATTAATTTCAATATAAATAGGTTGACTCCATGATAAAAAGATACAGAGTGGCTGAATGGATAGAAATGAAACAAGAACCATCAATATCCTGTTTATAAAAGTCTCACTTTAGATTTAAGGCCAAACATAATAATAAGAAACCCAATAGCCACATTAATAGCAGAGAGAGCAAGAAGGAAATAGCTAACTGTAAATCTTGGGGAAAAATCCCAGGGCAAAATACCTTTGAAACTGAAATCAAAAGGGAGAAACAAAGTTAAGAAACCTGTTTCTTTCTTACAAGCAATCGTACCATATCTCTCTATTGACCAGGCTGCAGCAGAAGACAGGGCTCCACGCAACCTCTCTGGTCCAGATAAACCCTTGCACACCCTTGTAATTACCTATTGATATGTAGATGACTAATGCTATCCATCCCTTGGAAACACCTATTGATATGCAGGTGCACCAAAGCCATGCAAGAGATTCTGGAAATACTGCAATTTTACCCACACAGACTTAACACCATAGACCAACTGGACCTAATAAACATGTGGAACATTCCCACCAACAGCAAAAGACTATAATTTCTTCCCAATTGCACAAAGAATATTGCCCAGGATAGACCACATGTTAGGTCACAAAAAATTCCTTCATTCTTTATTTTTTTAAATTAAGGTATCATTGATAGAAAATGTTATGAAGGTTTCACATGAGCAACCTTGTGGTTTCAACATTCACACGTTATCAAATCCCCCCACACCCTACTGCAATCACTGTCCATCAGAATAGTAAGATGCTATAGAGTCATTATTTGCCTTCTCATTGCTATACTGCCTACCCCATGACACACCTATACTGTGTGTGCTTTTTATAATGCCCCTTAATCCCTTTCTCCCTCCCTCCTTACCCACACTCCCTGACCCCTTCCTTTTGGTAACCACTAGTCCCTTCTTGCAGTCTGTGAGTCTGCTGCTGGTTATTTTTATTTTAAGTATTATTGAGATATAATTGACATACAATAAACTTGTACATATTGAATGTACACAACTTGATGAGTTTGGACATTTGTACATATGACATATGTACCTGTAAAGCCATTACCAGAATATCAAAGTAATAAACATATCCATTACCTTCAAAAATTTCCCTGTGTCCTTTTGTGTATGTATGTGTGTTAAGAACATTTAACATAAGATGTACCCTCTTAACTTTTTAAATGCATAACACAGTATTGTTGACTATAGCAAGATGTTTTATAAATAGAATCAATGACTTTAGGAAAACAGTATACAAATAATTGAAGTCTGGGTAACATGGACCCATTTGTTGAGAAGCTGAATAAACAGTTTTTGGGGAACGATAATATTAGTTTATTGGGTTTGCAGTGCCTGTAGATACCCAAGTGGAGGAGTCCAATAGACCACTAGAATAGTGGAACTGGAGCTCAAGAGAAATGACTGGATTAGAAATCTAATTTAGTAACTGAGCTCCTCTTTCATTAATGGTGGACTGAATAATCTGTCCAGTCAGTGAGTTGGAGACAACAAAAAATGTTGAAGGAAATACTTTTGCAAATTAAAGAACTAATAAGACAGTACAATGTGTTCTTTCACATATAGCAACAATAATAATATTATACACAGCAGTAATAGTATAACTCCATTCAGTTTCCAGGACCTGTTTCCAATGTGTAATAAGTATGTGGGAGGGGGTCTACCCACACATAACACCAAGCATTCTCAAATACCAGCAGGGTGTCCAAGAACTCAATCCAGTTCTGACGCTATCTGCCCAAAGACAGCACCAGATTACCCAGGGTGAGGGCTCCATCCTACAAGACTGCCCTCCACCCACCAGTCAAAATGCCCATCGCGAGATGCCAGTCGCAAGTTACCTGTGCTTCTGACTGACAAGCTACATATAGGAGGTTCCAATGACCTCCCCCTTAGGTTCGATAACTTTGCTAGAACCCCTTAGGCTCATACAACTCAGGAAAACACTCACGTTTACCAGTTTAATAAAGGCTACCATAAAGAGTACAAGTTAACAGCCAGATGAAGAGATACATAAGGCAAAGTCCCAAGTAAAGGAACTTGTATCCTCGTGGAGCTTGGGGCCTGGCTCGGTGGCACATGGAGGCACTCTGGTTCAGAAGCATAAAAGCTCTCCCTGACTGAGAAGCAGGATCTAAGAGAGCAGAGGGCAATAAGCACTACTCAGGGGTTTTTGTGAGGGCTTCACCACATAGTCATAATTGACTAATTATTGGCCATTGGCTGACTTCAGCCTCCAGCCCCTGCCCTTGAGTGGAGTCCAAAAGTCTCTCATTAACATGACAAGACACCCATTTTACCTTAGACTCTACAGTGTTTTCAGGAACTGTGGATGCAGAAAAAATATACCTAGAAAGTAGATATCTGATCATATGAACTACCATATATATATTTCTTATGACTCATTATATCACAGACAGTGAGGAATTACTGGTGTGAGAGCATGAAAGGATAGGAAAGCAGAGAGGTGAGACCAACAGTTTGACTGCTTTTCCCCTAGGGTCATTAGGTGATCCAGAATTGATGAAAAAAAACAGGCTGTGTGGAGCAAGTGAGTCCACAATTTGAGTTCAAATGTCCCCAAAGGTGAGAACCCTAGTAAACCACCTTACTGTTTTGTGTTAGGATCCTGAAAGGCTGCACTCCTAGGGAAAAGCTGGAGTAGGTTGAACCAGAAATAAATGGAAAACCCACACTAAACATATTGAAAAAACAAAATTAATAACCAATTGATGGGTTTAACATCAAGTTAGAACTGACTGGGGAGTGAGTAATGAATTGGAAGAAAAGACAGAAGAAAATGCCCAGAATGAAGCATGGATAGAAAGGAATGAAAATAAAAAGAGAGGGCTAGAGAGTACAGGGTACTGTGAGAATCTGACATACCCTTATTCACCCAGGAAGGAGAGAATAATTGGGTAGAAGCAATATTGAAGAGATAACTGGCTGAGAAATTTTTCTTTTTATTACGGTATCATTGATACACACTCTTATGGAGGTTTCACAAGAAAAACAAAGTGATTATTAAATTCACCCTTGCTATTGAGTCCCCCCCATAACCCATTGTGGTCAATGTCCATCAGTGTAGTAAGATGTCACAGAGTCCCTATTTGTCTTCTCTGAGCTACACTGTCTTCCCCGTGAATCCATACACACCATGCACACCAATCATGATACCCCACAATCCCCTTCTCCCTCCCTCCTCAAGCACCTTCCCCCACCCCTCCCCTTTGGTAAGCTGTCTCTTCTTGGAGTCTGTGAGTCTGCTGCTATTTTGTTCCTTCAGTTTTGCTTTGTTGTTATACTCCACAAATGAGGGAAATCATTTGGTACTTGTCTTTCTCTACCTGGCTGATTTCACTGAGCATAATACCCTATAGCTCCATCCATGTTGTTGCAAATGGTAGGATTTGTTTTCTTCTTATGGCTGAATAATATTCCATTGTGTATGTGTACCACATCTCTTTATCCATTCATCTACTGATGGACACTTAGGTTGCTTCCATTTCTTGGCTATTGTAAATAGTGCTGCAATAAACATAGGGGTGCATATGTCTTTTTGAAACTGGGATCCTGTATTCCTCAGGCAAATTTCTAGGAGTGGAATTCCTGGGTCAAATGGTATTTCTATTTTGAGATTTTTGAGGAGACTCCATACTGCTTTCCACAATGGTTGAACTAATTTACACTCCCACCAACAGTGTGGGAGGGTTCTCCTTTCTAAGCATCCTTGCCGACATATGCTCCTTGTCTTCTGGATGTTGGCCATCTTAACTGGTATGAGGTGATATCTCATTGTGGTTTTAATTTGAATTTCCCTGATGATTAGCAATGTGGAGCATCTTTTCATGTACCTGTTGGACATCTGAATTTCTTCTTTGGAGAGGTGTCTGTTCAGATCCCCCACCCATATTTTAATTGGGTTATTTGCTTTTTGGGTGTTGAGGTGTTCGAGCTCTTTATATATTTTGTATGTCAACCCCTTATCTGATATGTCTTTTACAAATATATTTTCTCAACTATATGATGCTTTTCTTTGTTCTGCTGATGGTATCCTTTGCTGTACAGGAGCTTTTTAGCATGAAGTAGTCCCATTTGTTCATTTGTGCTTTTTTTCCCCTTGCCTGAGGAGATATGTTCAGGAAAAAATTGCTCATGTTTATATTTAAGAGATTTTTGCCTGTGAATTCTTGTAAGAGTTTTAAGGTTTCATGATTTATATTCAGGTATTTGACCCATTTTGAGTTTGCTTTTGTGTATGGAGTTAGAAAATAATCCAGTTTCATTCTCTTACATATAGCTGTCCAGTTTTGCCAACACCAATTGTTGAAGAGGCTGTCATTTCCCCATTGTATGTACATGGCTCCCTTATCGTATATTAATTGGGAGTATATGCTTGGTTTATATCTGGGCTCTCTAGTCTGTTCCACTGATCTATGGGTCAGTTCTTGAGCCACTACAAAATTATTTTGATTGTGGCTTTGTAGCAGAGCTTGAAGTTGGGGAACATAATCTAAGAGCTTTATTCCTACTTCTAAAAGCTGCTTTGGCTATTCAGGGTCTCTTGTGGTTCCATATGAATTTTAGAACTATTTGTTCTAGTTCACTGAAGAATGGTGTTGATATTTTGATAGGCATTGCACCAAATCCACAGATTGCCTTAGATAGGATGGCCATTTTGAAAATACTAATTCTTCCTATCCATGAGCATTGTATATATTTCCATTCATTGGTGTCTTCTTCAATTTCTTTCATATGTGCCTTACTGTTTTCAGCGTATAGGTTTTTCACCTCCTTGGTTAGGTTTATTTCTAAGTATTTTATTCTTTTTGATGCCATTGTAAATAGAATTGTTTTCCTGATTTCTCTTTCTGCTAATTCATCATTACTATAAAGGAATGCCACCAATTTCTGTACATTAATTTGGTATCCTGCAACTTTGCTGAATTCAGTTATTTGTTCTAGTAGTTTTGGGTGGATTCTTTAGGGTTTTTTAAGTACAATATCATGACATCTGCAAACAGTGACAGTTTAACTTTTTCCTTACCAATGTGGATGCCTTTTATCTCTTTGTGTTGTCTGATTGGTATGGCTAGGACCTCCAGAACTATGTTGAATAAAAACAGTGAGAGTGGGCATCCATGTCTTGTTTCCGATCTTAGAGGAAAAGCTTTCAGGTTTTCCCTGTTAAGTATGAAGTTGGCTGTGGGTTTGTCATAAATGGCCTTTATTATGTTGAGGTAGTTACCCTCTATATCCATTTTCTTGAGAGTTTTTATCATGAATAGATATTGAGTTTTATCAAATGCTTTGTCAGCATCTATTGAGATGATCATGAAATTTTTGTCTTTATTTTTGTTGATGTGGTGAATGATGATAATTTTCAAATATTGTAAGCTTCTTGCATCCCTGAAATAAATCTCACTTCATCAAAATGGATGATCTTTTTGATGTATTTTTTAATTCAGTTTACTAACATTTTATTGAGTATTTTTGCATCCATGTTCATCTGGGATATTGGTCTGTAACTTCCTTTTTTTATGGTGTCTTGGTCTGGTTTTGATATTAGAGTGTTGCTGGTGTCATAGAATGAGTTTGGAAGTATTCCCTCCTTTTCTACTTTTGGAAAACTATGGATTATAGGTATTAAGTCTTCTCTGAGTATTTGATTAAATTCAGTGGAGAAGCCATCTGGTCCAGGGGTTTAGTTCTTAGGTAGATTTTTGATTACCAGTTCAATTTCAATGCTTGTAATTGGTCTATTCAGATTTTCTGTTTCTTCCTGGGTCAGCTTGGGAGGTGGCATTTTTTTCTAGAAAGTTGTCCATTTCTCCTAGGTTACCAATTTGTTAGCATGATTTTACACAGTGTTCCTTAATAATCTTTATTTTTCCATCTGTAGTGATTTTCCTTTCTCATTTCTGATTCTATTTATGTGTGTTCACTCTCTTTATTTCTTAATACGTCTGGGTAGAGGGTCTATATATTTTGTTTATTTTGTCAAAGAACCAGCTCCTGGTTTCATTAATTTTTTTCTATTGTTTGAGTCTTCTCCATTTTATTTATTTCTGTTTTAATCTTTATTGTGTCCCTCCTTCTACTGACTTTGGGCCCCATTTGTTCTTCTTTTCCTAGTTTCATTATTTGTGAATTCTGATTGCTCATTTGGGATTGTTCTGCTTTCTTGCGGTAAGCCTGTAGTGTAAGCCTTTCTTCTTAGAACAGCCATCACTGCATCCCACAGATTTTGGGGTATTGAGCTGTTTTCATTTGTCTCCATATACTGCTTGATCTGTTTTTATTTGGTCATTGATCCACTGGTTATTTAAGAGAATGTTATTAAACCTCCGTGTGTTTCAGTGCTTTTTTTATTTTGCATAATTTACTTCTAGTTTCATACCTTTATGGTCTGAGAAACTTGTTGACACAATTTCAATCCTTCTGAATTTACTAAGGTTCTTTTGTGACCTAATATGTGATTTATTCTTGAAAATTTTCCATGTGCACTTGAGAAAAATGTGTATCCTGCTGCTATTGGGTGGAGGTGGAATGTTCTATAGATGTCTGTTAAGTCCATCTGTTCCAATGCTTTGTTCATTGCCGCTGCCTCATTTTCTGTCTGGCTGAATGTCTTTTGGAGTGAGTGGTGTGTTGAAGTCTCCAAAAATGAATGCATTGCAGTCTATTTCCCCCTTTTGTTTTATATATTTAGGTGCATGTTCATAATGTTGATATCCTTTCATTGGACTGACCCTTTTATCATTAAATAATGTTCTTTGTTTTGTTACTTTTTTGTTTTGAAATCTATTTTTTTCTGATATAAGTACTGCTACTACTGCTTTTTTTCTCCCTCTTATTGCATGAAATATCTTTTTCCATCCCTTTACTTTTGGTCTATGTATGCTTTTGGGCTTGAAGTGAGTCTCTTGTCGGCAGTATATGGATGGGTCTTTTTTATCCATTCTGTAATTTTATCCAACTGATTGGTACATTCAGTTCATTTATATTTAGGGTGATTATCAATAGATATGTACTTATTGCCATTGCAGGCTTTAGATTCATGATTACCAAAGGTTCAAGGGCAGCTTCTTTACTATCTAACAGTCTAACTTAATTGCTTCATTGTGCTATTTCAAACACAATCTACATGTTCTGTTTTTTCCCTCCCTTCTTTTTTTGCCTCCTCCACTCTTTATGTACTAGGTGTCATATTTTGTACTCTTTGTGTATCCCTTCACTGACTTTGTGGGTAGTTGATTTAATTTTGTATTTGCTTAGTAATTAATTGGTTTACTTCCTTTGCTGTGGTTTTATTTTCTCTGTTGGCAGCTATTTAGCCTTAGAAGCACTTCCATTTAGAGCAGTCCCTTTAAAATATACTGTAGAGATAATTTGTGGGAGGTTAATTCCCTCAACTTTTGCTTATCTGGAAATGGTTTAATCCCTCCTTCAAATTTAAATGACAGTCTTTCCAGGTAGAGCATTCTTGGTTTGAGGCCCTTTTGTTTCATTGTATTAAATATATCATGCCACTCCTGCCTGTAAGGTTTCTGCTGAGAAGTCTGATGATAGCCTGATGGGCCTTCCTTTATACATGACCTTTTTTCTCTCTCTGGCTGCCTTTAATTCTCTCTCTTTATCCTTGATCTTTGTCACTTTAATTATATATCTTGGTGTTGCCTTCCTAGTGTTCCTTGTACTGGGAGATCTGTGCACTTCCATGGCCTGAGAGACTATTTCCTCCCCCAGGTCGGGGAAGTTCTCAGCAATTAATTATTTCCTGAAAAAGACTTTTTATCACTTTTTCTCTTTTTCTTCTTCTGGTACCCCTACAATGCAAGTATTGTTGCATTTGGATTGGTTGCCGAGTTCTCTCATTATTCTTTCATTCCTAGATATTCTTTTCCTTCTCTGTGTGCCTCACCTTTTTTGATTTTCTGTTCTCTAATTTCTATTTCATTTACTGTCTACCTCATCTAATCTACTTTAAGCCCCTCCATTGTATGTCTCATTTGAGATACTGTATTTTTCAAAATTTCTCTCTTTATTGAAATCTTCCCTGAGATCTTGACTTTTTTTGTATCTCCATGAGCACATTTATGATTTTTATTTTGAAATCTTTATCATGAATATTGCTGATTTCTGTTTCACTTAGCCCCCTTTCTGGCATCTGCTGAATTTTTGTTTGTACAAATTTTTTTTGCCATTTCATTTTCCTAGTGATTCCTATGGAATAATAACTTAGTATAGGCAGTGCCCAGAAGCTCTAATCTCTGGAGATACCCAGCATATGGACAATGCTGGGGTCACAGGCAAGTGGCACCCACACCTTCTGGGAGGTAAGAGCTCTTTCCTGTCTGGTCAGCTGCAGTGTCTGCATCCACTGCCAGGTTTAGTGGGCTGAGCATGTAGGGAGGAGCCTCTGCGTTATACCCCTGTATCCTCCATAGTTGGGACCACTGTTCAGATTGCCTGGCACAATGGCAGGGTCAGCAGGTATGCAGACTGGTGCCTGCTGGAAGAAAAGAGCTGCAGACTGCATATCGCAGTGGGGCACCTCAAGGCTACATTGCCAACCAGGGAGATGAAGAGATTAAAACTCCTGAAAGTTCAAAACCTGCTGGGCTGAGTGTGCCAAGATGATTTGTCCACCTGCCCTTTCTCTTGAGCAGCAAGCTCTGTGTAATCTTTGCCCCTTTAGGACCTCTCTTGCTGTTGGGAATTCTTTCAAAGTGACTGCCTTTCTTTTGTCCTGGAGCAGTCAGTTGTACCATACATGTTCTCCACAAGCATCTGGAATCTCAGTCTGAGTATTCTGCTTGTCTTTGATTTCCAACCCCACTAATCTCCAGAGCACCATGTAATGTGCATTTGTGTTCCTGGAGCATATATCCAGGGCTGGGTGTTTAGCAATCCTGGTCTTCTACTCCTTCCCTGCTCCATTTCTCTTACTCCCACCAGTGAGCTGTGGTGGGGAAAGGGCTTGGGTCCTGCCAGATTGTGGCTTTGCTACTTCACCCTTTTCTTTGAGGTCTTCTCTTTTCCCCAGATGTAGGCAGTCTGTTTGGCAGTCTTCAGGTTACTCTTTCAAAATTAGATGTATCTGCTGTATTTCTGTGTTACATGTGGTTTTGGGAGGAGGTTTCTGCCTCACTTCCCATGCCATCATCTTTCCCCCCCTTTGCATATAACATAACAGTTTTTAATAAAGGTGAGATCAAAATCATTCTAAGTATATTTTCAAAAAAATAGAATGAAAATAAAAACCAATAACAATAAGAAAATGATTTTAAAAAGTAAGGGAAAGAAAATAAGTAACATGGGTCAAATGAGAAATAAAAAGGAAATTTAAAAAAAGTCTCCACACAAAAAGAAGAAAGCACCATTTACCAACCTTAAGCTATGCAGCAAAAGCAGAAGTTTATATGATAAACAATTGTATTAAAAAATATTTCAAATAAATTAACTTTACATATTGAGGAACTAGAATAAGAACAAAATAAGTCCAAAGTTAGCAGAAGGAAGAAAATAATAAAGACTTTAGCAGAAATAAATCAAATACAAAATAGAAAAATAATAGAAAAAATAAAACTAAAATGTTCTTATAGATAAAATTGACAAACTCAGCCTAGGAAAAAAGTCTTGAACAAATAAAATCAGAAATGAAATAAGACATATTACAAAAGATGTTTCAGAAATAAAAAAGATCATAGAAGACTAATATGAATAATTTTACATCAATAAACTGGATAAATTCCTAGAAACATACATCCCACCAAAAGTAAATAAAAAAGAAACAGAAGCCTGAGATGAAAAACAAACAAGTTAATTAAATCAATAATCAATGACTTCACAAGTAATTATAAAAGTCATTCAAAGAAGGCTCAATACCAAAACATCTCAAACTCTTTCAAAAACAAAACAGGAGAAGAAGAATCACTTCCAAACTCATTCTATGAAGCCAACATCATCCTGATACCAAAGCCGGACAAAGACACCACAGGAAAAGAAAACTACAGACCAATATCTCTTAGAAACATAGTTGTAAAAATACTCACAAACTGAAAAAATGAATTCAACTACATGCTAAAAGGATTATGCATCACAATTAAGTGAGATCTATTCTTAGGATGCAAGATTGGGTCTGTATTTGTAAATTAATCAATGTGATACACCCCATTAACAGAATTAAAGATAAAAACCGTATGATCAGCTCAATACAGAAAAAAATCATTGTACAGATCCAACATCCATTTATAAACACTGAAAAAAATAACTACGGAAGGAATGTACTCAAAACAATAAAGGCCATATGCGAGAAACCCACAGCTAACATCATAATCAATGGAGAAAAAACTGAAAGCTCTTCTTATAAGATCCAGTACAAGGCAAGAATGCCCACTCTTGCCACTTCTATTCAATATAATGAAGTTCTAGAAAGAAAAATTGGAAAGGTAGGCAGATGAGGAGGAGCGGGAGGAGACATGTGTGGTTCAGCCTTGCTAGGACATAATGGGACAGGACTGGGAATATTTGAGGACAAGAGGCAGAAATGAAACAGGGTGCTGAAACTCAGTGATGAAAGAGGATTCAAGATGGCAGCATGAGAGATGAGACAGAGAACTCCTCCCAAAACCACATATATTACAAAAATATAGTTAATACAACTAATTCTAAAAGAGCAACATGAAAGAAGGCTGAACCAGACTGCATATACCTGGTGAACATAGCAGATGTCACAAAACAGGGTAACGTACAAAAGCCTTGATCTGGTGGGATCCAAGCCCTTCCCCCACTCCAGCGAACCAATGGGAGGAAGAGAAACAGAGCTGGGAGAGAGTGGATGCCTAGGACTGATGAACACCCAGCCCTGGAAATCCGCTTTGGGAGTACAAACATACATTGCATGGTGCTCTGGAGATTAGTGGGGTTGGAAAGCTAAGACAGGTGGAATACTTGGAGAGAATGGGATTCCAGCCATTTATGGAGAACACATATCCACGTCCAGCTGCTCTGGGACAATGGAAAAGGTGGCGGTCTGAGAGGCTTTATAGCAGCAAGAGGGCTGCTGAAGGGGTAGGGTTTGCACAGAGCTTGCTGTGTGGGAGAAGCAATAGGTAGACAAGGTTATCTGGGCATGCTCTGCCCAGCAGGCTGGGAAGTTTCAGGAGCTTCTGGTGCACTATCACCCTGGCTGGACACTCAGCTCAGAGGCCCCTCACTGTGATAAGAAGCCTGCTGCACATTCCTCCTAGCCTACCAGCACCACCTCACAAACCAGCAGTCCCTGCCCTGGTGTCAGGCTAGCCAGAGGGAGGCCTTGCCTATGGCAGCTACAGAAGCAAAGCGCAGAGGCTTACACCTGTGTGCTCAGTCCACCGGTTCTGACAGTGGAGACAGGTACTGCCATTGGGAAGCAGGAAACAGCTCTTTCCTCCCCACAGACACAAGCACCTCTCCCCTATGACTCCCAAACATCACTCCAGGGCTGAGAAGCTCCAGAAACTAAAGATTCTGGGCACTAGAGGGTGCCACATACAAATATGAAACATCAAAGGAGCCTGGTTCAATAACAATATTGCAAAAAAACAAAAAAAAAGGCCAAATGAAACTGAACTCACCAATCTTCCTGAAAAAGAGTTCAAAATAAAAATCATAAACACACTCATGGAGGTACAGAAAAATATTCAAGAACCCAAGGATAAATTTGGGATGGAGATTCAAACATTAAAGAGTTCCATATCTGAAATGAAACATACAATGGAGGGATTTAAAAGCAGATTAGATGTAATAGTAGAGATGGTAAATGGAATAGAAATTAGTAAAGAGGAATACAAAGAAGCTGAGGCACGGAGAGATAAAAGGATCTCTAAGAATGAGACAATATTGAGATAACTGTGTGAACAATCCAAACAGAACAATATTCACATTATAGGGGTATCAGAATAAGAAGAGAGACATAAAGGAATAGAAAGTTTCTTGGAGGGGGTAATTGCTGAAAACTTTCCCAGTCAGGGGAAGGAGTTAGTCTCTCAGGCCATGGAGGTACACAGATGTCCCAACACAAGGGACCCAAGGAAGACAACACCAGGAGATATAATAATTAAAGTGGCAAAGATCAAGGATAAAGACAGACTTTTCAAAGTAGTTAGAGAGAGAATAAAGACCACATACAAAGGAAAACCCATCCAGCTATCATCAGACTTCTCAACAGAAACCTTACAGGCCAGAAGGGAGTAGCATGATATATTTAATACAATGAAATAGAAGGGCCTCAAACCAAGAATACTCTACCCAGCAAGGTGATCATTTAAATTTGAAGGAGGGATTAAACAATATTCAGATAAGCAAAAGCTGAGAGAATTTACCTCCGACAAACCAACTCTACAGGGCATTTTGGAGGGACTGCTGTAGATGGAAGTGTTCCTAAGGCTAAATAGCTGTCACTAGGAGAAATAAAACCACAGCAAAGTAAAACAATTAATTACTAAGCAGATACAAAATCAAATCAACTACCCCCAAAGTCAATCAAGAGATAGACAAAGAGTACAGTGTATGATAGCTAATATAGAAAGAATGGAGGAGGAAGAAAAAGGAGGGAAAAAAAAAAGAACCTGTAGGTTGTATTTGTAATAGCATACTAAATGGGTTATATTAGACTGCTAAATAGTAAAGGATTTACCCTTGAATCTCTGGTAACCACGAATCTAAAGCCTGCAAAGGCAATAAGTACATACTGATTGATAATCACCCTAAATGTAAATGGTCTGAATGCACCAATCAAAAGACTAAGAGTCACTGAATGGATAAAAAACAAGACCTGTCTATATGCTGCCTAGAAGAGACTCACTTCAAAACCAAAGACATACACATACCGAAAGTAAAGGAATGGAAAAATCTATTTCATACAACTAACAGGGAGAAAAAAGCAGGCATTGCAGTACTTGTAACAGACAAAATAGACTTCAAAACAAAGAAAGTAACAAGAGATATAGAAGGACATTACATAATGATGAAGGGGTCAGTTCAACAAGAAAATATAACTATTATAAATATCTATGCACCCAACACAAGATCACCTACATATGTGAAACAAATACTAACAGAATTAAAGTGGGAAATAGAATGCAATGCACTCATTTTAAGAGACTTCAACACACCATTCACTCCAACAGACAGATCAACCAGATAAAAAATAGTTAAGGAGACAGAGGCACTGAACAACGTATTAGAACAGATAGAATTAACAGACATCTACAGAACACTCCATACAAAAGCAACAGGATACACATTCTTCTCAAGTACACAAGGAACATTTTCAAGAATAGATCATATACTAGGCCACAAAAAAGCCTCAGTAAATTAAAAAAGATAGAAATTGTACCAACCAACTTCTCAGATCACAAAGGTATGAAACTAGAAATAAAGTACACAAAGAAAATGAAAAAGCCCACAAACACATGGAGGCTTAATAACATGCTCCTATATAATCAATGGATCAATGACAAAGTAAAAACAGATCAAGCAATATATGGAGACAAATGGACATTTAATTTCCATTTGCAATATATGGAGCAAAATAATTTAACAACGCAAAATTTGTGGGAAGCAGCAAAGGCCATGCTAAGAGGAAATTATATTGAAAGAAAGTAGAACAAAGCTGTAGGCATTATACTTTCTAATTTCAAACAATACTACAATGCTATAGTAATTTAAACAGTATGGTACTGGTATAAAAACAAGCATATTAATGGAACAGAGTAGAGAGACTAGAAATAAACCCCCACATATACAGTAAACTAATATTTGAAAAGGTTACTAAGAACAATTAAAGTAGAAGGGATAGTCATTCAACAAATAGTACTGGGAAAAGTTATAACCATATGCAGAAAAGTGAAATAGGACCCTTATCTTACACCACTCAGAAAAAGTAACCTGAAATTAAAGACTTAAATGTTTGATCAGATACTGTAAAACTCCTGGAAGGAAGCATAGGGAAGAATCTCATTGGCATTGTTCTTACCAATGATTTTATTTTCATATATAATACCAAAAGCACAAGAAATAGAAACAAAAATCAGTAAGTGGGATTCATCAACTAAAATACTTGTTCATAGCAAAAGAACCAACCAATCAAATGAAAAGGCAACCCATATGAGAAAATATTTGTAAACCATATCAGATAAAGGATTAATATCCAAAATATAAAGGAACACAAACAACTCAATAAAAACAAGCAAAACGTACAGTTTAAAAAATGCACAGAAAAATTAAATAGATATATTTCCAAAGAAGACATACAAATGGTCAACAGGTACATTAAGAGATGCTCAACATCACTAATCATCAGGGAAATGCAAATCAAAACCATAGTGAGAAATCTTCTCACACCTGTTAGAATGGCTATCCTGGAGAAGACAAGTGATAATAAGTGTTGGCAATAATGTAGAGAAAAAGAACTCTGAAACACTGTTGATTGGCCATACAAATTGGTTCAGCCAGTATGAAATTTCCTTAAAAAAAATAAGAAATAGAGAAACCAGGGAAGATGGCGGCGTGAGTAGAGCAGTGGAAATCTCCTCCCAAAACCACATATATCTATGAAAATATAACAAAGACAACCCTTCCTAGAATAAAGACCAGAGGACACAGGACAATATCCAGACCACATCCGCACCTGAGAGAACCCAGCGCCTCGCAAAGGGGGTAAGATACAAGCCCCGGCCCGGCGGGAGCTGAGCGCCCATCCCGCCAACTCCCAGCGGGAGAAGAATAGGCAGAGCGGGAGGGAGACGGAGCCCAGGACTGCCGAACACCCAGCCCCAGACATCCAGGCCCAGACACAGTAAGTGCCCAGGGGGCCCTAGATACTAGGAAAACAGGGCAGCAAGAACAGTGAGCGGGCACCAGAAGCCGGGCGCCAGAGGACATAAGAAAAGCGCGCGACAAATTTCTTTTTTTTTTTTTTTCCTGCTTTGTTTTGGCGAGCACTTTTTGAAAGTCTTAAAGGGATAGGGACCACAATACTAGGGAAACAGGACAGCAAGACCGGTGAGCAGAGGCCTGAGGCTGGCACCGGAGAATAAAGAAAAACGAGCGGCCAACTTTTATTTAATTAAAAAAAATTCTTTTTTTTTTTTTTAATTTAAAAATTTTTTTCTTCCTTTTTTTTTTTTTTTTTTTGGTGGTCGTTGTTTTCTTTTAGCTGGTGCTTTTTGGAAGTCTTAAAGGGGCAGGGCGGGACACTTAATCCAGAGGTAGGGAATCCGGGGATCTCTGGGCACCCTAATCCCCTGGGCTGCAGGGAGCAGGGAGGCCCCTTATGGAGATAAATAGCCTCCCAGCCGCTCCCGCTCCAAAGCAACTCCACCACTTTGGAGTAGCTGCCTGAGCCAGGCCACAGCGGAGATAAACTCCATAGCAGCCGGGCAGGAAGCAGAAACGCTGTCTGCGCGCAGCTACGCAGCAAAAGCCACTAGAGGTCGCTGTTCTCCCAGGAGAGGAGGGCCACAAAACAAAAAGAAAGGAAGTCCTTCCAGCCGTCACTCGTCCCAGCTCTGCAAACTATTCCTATCACCATGAAAAGGCAAAGCTACAGGCAGACAAAGATCACAGAGACAACACCAGAGAAGGAGACAGACCTAACCAGTCTTCCTGAAAAAGAATTCAAAATAAGAATCATAAACGTGCTGACAGAGATGCAGAGAAATACACAAGAGAAATGGGATGAAGTCCGGAGGGAGATCACAGATGCCAGAAAGGAGATCACAGAAATGAAACAAACTCTGGAAGGGTTTATAAGCAGAATGGATAGGATGCAAGAGGCCATTGATGGAATTGAAATCAGAGAACAGGAACGCATAGAAGCTGACATAGAGAGAGACAAAAGGATCTCCAGGAATGAAACAATATTAAGAGAACTGTGTGATCAATCCAAAAGGAACAATATCCGTATTATAGGGGTCCCAGAAGAAGAAGAGAGAGGAAAAGAGATGGAAAGTATCTTAGAAGAAATAATTGCTGAAAACTTCCCCAAACTGGGGGAGGAAATAATCGAACAGACCACGGAAATACACAGAACCCGCAACAGAAAGGATCCAAGGAGGACAACACCAAGACACATAATAATAAAAATGGCAGAGATCAAGGACAAGGAAAGAGTTTTAAAGGTAGCTAGAGAGAAAAAGGTCACCTATAAAGGAAAACCCATCAGGCTAACATCAGATTTCTCGACAGAAACCCTACAGGCCAGAAGAGAATGGCATGATATATTTAATACAATGAAACAGAAGGGCCTTGAACCAAGGATACTGTATCCAGCATGACTATCATTCAAATATGACGGTGGGATTAAACAATTCCCAGACAAACAAAAGCTGAGGGAATTTGCTTTCCACAAACCACCTCTACAGAACATCTTACAGGGACTGCTCTAGATGGGAGCACTCCTAGAAAGAGCACAGCACAAAACACCCAACATATGAAGAATCGAGGAGGAGGAACAAGAAGGGAGAGAAGAAAAGAATCTCCAGACAGTGTATATAACAGCTCAATAAGCAAGCTAAGTTAGGCAGTAAGATACTAAAGAGGCTAACCTTGAACCTTTGGTAACCACGAATTTAAAGCCTGCAATGGCAATAAGTACATATCTTTCAATAGTCACCCTAAACGTTAATGGGCTGAATGCAACAATCAAAAGACATAGAGTAACAGAATGGATAAAAAGGCAAGACCCATCTATATGCTGCTTACAAGAAACTCACCTCAAACCCAAAGACATGTACAGACTAAAAGTCAACGGATGGAAAAAGATATTTCAAGCAAACAACAGCGAGAAGAAAACAGGGGTTGCAGTACTAATATCATATAAAATAGACTTCAAAACAAAGAAAGTAACAAGAGATAAAGAAGGACACTACATAATGATAAAGTGCTCAGTCAAACAAGAGGATATAACCAAACTAAATATATATGCACCCAACACAGGAGCACCAGCATATGTGAAACAAATACTAACAGAACTAAAGGGGGATATAGACTGCAATGCATTCATTCTAGGAGACTTCAACACACCACTCACCCCAAAGGATAGATCCACTGGGCAGAAAATAAGTAAGGACACGGAAGCACTGAAGAACACACTAGAGTAGATCGACCTAATAGACATCTATAGAACTCTACATCCAAAAGCAACAGGATATACATCCTTCTCAAGTGCACATGGAACATTCTCCAGAATAGACCACATACTAGGCCACAAAAAGAGCCTCAGAAAATTCCAAAAGATTGAAATCCTACCAACCAACTTTTCAGAACACAAAGGCATAAAACGAGAAATAAACTGTACAAAGAAAGCAAAGAGGCTCACAAACACATGGAGGCTTAACAACACGCTCCTAAATAATCAATGGATCAATGACCAAATCAAAATGGAGATCCAGCAATATATGGAAACAAATGACAACAACAACACTAAGCCCCAACTTCTGTGGGACACAGCAAAAGCAGTCTTAAGAGGAAAGTATATAGCAATACAAGCATATTTAAAAAAGGAAGAGGAGTCCCAAATGAATGGTCTAATGTCACAATTATCGAAATTGGAAAAAGAAGAACAGATGAGGCCTAAGGTCAACAGAAGGAGGGACATAATAAAGATCAGAGAAGAAATAAATAAAACTGAGAAGAATAAAACAATAGCAAAAATCAATGAAACCAAGAGCTGGTTCTTTGAGAAAATAAACAAAATAGATAAGCCTCTAGCCAGACTTATTAAGAAGAAAAGAGAGTCAACACAAATCAACAGTATCAGAAACGAGAAAGGAAAAATCACGACGGACCCCACAGAAATACAAAGAACTATTAGAGAATACTATGAAAACCTAAATGCTAACAAGCTGGGAAACCTAGGAGAAATGAACAACTTCCTAGAAAAATACAACCTTGCAAGACTGACCCAGAAAGAAACAGAAAATCTAAACAGAACAATTACCACCAACGAAATTGAGGCGGTAATCAAAAAACTACCGAAGAACAAAACCCCCGGGTCAGAAGGATTTACCTCGGAATTTTATCAGACATACAGGGAAGACATAATACCCATTCTCCTTAAAGTTTTCCAAAAAATAGAGGAGGAGGGGATACTCCCAAACTCATTCTATGAAGATAACATCACCCTAATACCAAAACCAGGCAAAGACCCCACCAAGAAAGAAAACTAGAGACCAATATCCCTGATGAACGTAGATGCAAAAATACTCAACAAAATATTAGCAAACCGAATTCAAATATACATCAAAAGGATCATACACCATGACCAAGTGGGATTCATCCCAGGGATGCAAGGATGGTACAACATTTGAAAGTCCATCAACATCATCCACCACATCAACAAAAACAAAGACAAAAACCACATGATCATCTCCATAGATGCTAAAAAAGCATTTGACAAAGTTCAACATCCATTCATGATAAAAACTCTCAGCAAAATGGGAATAGAGGGCAAGTACCTCAACATAATAAAGGCCATCTATGATAAACCCACAGCCAACATTATATTGAACAGCGAGAAGCTGAAAGCATTTCCTCTGAGATCGGGAACTAGACAGGGATGCCCACTCTCTCCACTGTTATTTAACATAGTACTGGAGGTCCTAGCCACGGCAATCAGACAAAACAAAGAAATACAAGGAATCCAGATTGGTAAAAAAGAAGTTAAACTGTCACTATTTGCAGATGACATGATACTGTACATAAAAAACCCTAAAGACTCCACCCCAAAACTACTAGAACTGATATTGGAATACAGCAAAGTTGCAGGATACAAAATCAACACACAGAAATCTGTGGCTTTCCTATATACTAACAATGAACCAACAGAAAGAGTAATCAGGAAAACAACTCCATTCGCAATTGCATCAAAAAAAATAAAATACCTAGGAATAAACCTAACCAAAGAAGTGAAAGACTTATACTCTGAAAACTACAAGTCACTCTTAAGAGAAATTAAAGGGGACACTAACAGATGGAAACTCACCCCATGCTCATGGCTAGGAAGAATTAATATCGTCAAAATGGCCATCCTGCCCAAAGCAATATACAGATTTGATGCAATCCCTATGAAACTACCAGCAACATTCTTCAATGAACTGGAACAAATAATTCAAAAATTCATATGGAAACAAAAAAAGACCCCGAATAGCCAAAGCAATCCTGAGAAAGAAGAATAAAGTAGGGGGAATCTCACTCCCCAACTTCAAGCTCTACTATAAAGCCATAGTAATCAAGACAATTTGGTTCTGGCACAAGAGCAGAGCCACAGACCAATGGAACAGAGTAGAGAATCCAGACATTAACCCAGACATATATGGTCAATTAATATTTGATAAAGGAGCCATGGACATACAATGGCGAAATGACAGTCTCTTCAACAGATGGTGCTGGCAAAACTGGACAGCTACATGTAGGAGAATGAAACTGGACCATTGTCTAACCCCACATACAAAAGTAAACTCAAAATGGATCAAAGACCTGAAGGTAGGTCATGAAGCCATTAAAGTCTTGGAAGAAAACATAGGCAAAAACCTCTTAGACATAAACATGAGTGACCTCTTCTTGAACATATCTCCCCGGGCAAGGAAAACAACAGCAAAAATGAGTAAGTGGCACTATATTAAGCTGAAAAGCTTCTGTACAGCAAAAGACACCATCAATAGAACAAAAAGGATCCCTACAGTATGGGAGAATATATTTGAAAATGACACATCCGATAAAGGCTTGACGTCCAGAATATATAAAGAGCTCACATGCCTCAAGAAACAAAAACTAAATAACCCAATTAAAAAATAGGCAGAGGAACTGAACAGACAATTCTCCAAAAAAGAAATACAGATGGCCAACAGACACATGAAAAGTTGCTCCACATTGCTAATTATCAGAGAAATGCAAATTAAATCTACAATGAGGTATCACCTCACACCAGTAAGGATGGCTGCCATCCAAAAGACAAACAACAACAAATGTTGGCGAGGCTGTGGAGAAAGGGGAACCCTCCTACACTGCTGGTGGGAATGTAAGTTAGTTCAACCATTGTGGAAAACAGTATGGAGGTACATCAAAATGCTCAAAACAGACTTACCATTTGACCCAAGAATTGCACTCCTAGGAATTTACCCTAAGAATGCAGCAGCCCAGTTTGAAAAAGACAGATGCACCCCTATGTTTATCGCAGCACTATTTACAATAGCCAAGAATTGGAAGCAACCTAAATGTCCATCGATAGATGAATGGATAAAGAAGATGTGGTACATATACACAATGGAATACTATTCAGCCAAAAGAAAAGGGAAAATCCAACCATTTGCAGCAACATGGATGCAGCTGGAGGGTATTATGCTCAGTGAAACAAGCCAAGCAGAGAAAGAGAAATACCAAATGATTTCACTTATCTGTGGAATATAAGAACAAAGGAAAAACTGAAGGAACAAAACAGCACCAGAATCACAGAACTCAACAATGGACTAACAGGTACCAAAGGGAAAGGGACTGGGGAGGATGGGTGGGTAGGGAGGGATAAGGGGGCACAGAAGTAGGGAGGTATTAAGATTAACATGCATGGGGGGGTAGGAGGAAAGGGAGGGTTGTACAATACAGAGAAGGCAAGTAGTGATTCTACAACATTTTGCTATGCTGATGGACAGTGACTGTAAAGGGGTTTATAGGGGGGACCTGGTATAGGGGAGAGCCTAGTAAACATAATATTCGTCATGTAAGTGTAGATTAGTGATACCAAAAAAAAAAAAAAATGTAGTTCCTGTGTGGTAACCTCCAATGAGTTCTACACAAGGGTATAAAGGGCATATAAAAGTGTAGGCAAAGGGTCTGTTTGTGTTTATACAGAGGATCAAAGCCTAATTGGGCTACCCCGAAAATGAACTAAGATACGATATGAAAAAGAACTTCCAACATCAGCACTCTCTGGAAGACTCATGCCAGAAGTTGATCATCAAAAAACCCCAACAAATATCCACGCACTGCTACAGCTGTAGATGCACTCATCCCACCAGTTCCTGGACTTGCCATGGGAATGAAGAAGGAGATATCTAAGCTGGCCTGTGAATACAGTAAAACAACAAATTTGACTGGATCTATACTGTTGGAACTCAACCAAGAATTAGGAGAAGTGCAAATTGTAGCGCTCCAAAATCTTACAACTACAGACTATTTACTGTTAAAAGAACATATGGGATGTGAACATTCCCCAGGAATGGGTTGTTTTAATTTGTCTGATTTCTATCAGACTGTTCAAGTTCAGTTGGACAATATCCACCATATCATAGATAAGTTTTCACAAATGCCTAAGGTGCCTAACTGGTTTTCTTGGTTTCACTGGAGAGGGCTCGTAATTACAGATATGCTTTGGTTATGTAACTATACTCCTATTATGTTAATGTGTGTGCGCAATTTAAGTAGTAGCTTAAAACCTATTCATGCTGAAGTTACTCTACAAGAAGATATGTCAAAGAAGTAATCAATCTTCACGTGTTTTCTTCCGCCTGCTACTTCTATAGCTTTTCTTCTTCCTTCCTAATTACAACCCTTAAATAGAATTCGTGCCTCATATCAAATTTTCCGAGTATCATAATTCTTCCAAGTGGTAAAGATACCTCAAGATAAATGCTGGGCATAGAAGCTACAGGGCATAAATATGCAAAGAAATAAAAAGCTATCCATTTCAAACAATAAGGCTTCTCTCTCACTTACCAACTTTAAATTTCCCTGTATGGCCCCGGAAGATGACTGGTTAGCCAGAGACGGGTAAGATTCCTCAAGGGAGGAACAACCTAAGACAGGCACAGTCACAGGGGGGCCATCAGGTGAGAAATTGGGGATCAACAGAGGTGAGGCTTAGAACCTCACCCCCCCTGTTCTGAGAGAAATCTTCTGCATACGTGGATGTTTTATTGCCCTTGTCTAGCTTGGATTAACACATAGTCTACAGGCACACACCTGATCTACATTTGTTCTCTTACAACACTAAACTATGTTTTCTACCTTTATCTTGTATCTACCTACCACTTCAGCATTTTATTAAAAATAATAATAATAAAGAGAGAAATGTGGTATCCACATATAAATCAAGTATAAAAACCAAATGAGTATTCATATTTGAACTGTTTAGAGTTCATAATGCATGAGCAAAACCGAAAGTTTCTGTGATGACTGCCCTTGTACCGTTCACTATGTAACTTATTCATTATGTAAGAATTTGTTCTCCATGTAAGAACTTGTTTGTTATGCCTCAGAAGATTGGAGATTGACGAAAATTAGGCTTGGGGTGGATTAATAATTGTGCATTGAGCATTGACTCCCCTATACAGAATTTTATTGTTGTTAACAACCATTTGATCAATAAATATGAGAGATGCCCTCACAAAAAAAAAAAAAAAAAAAAAAGGACAGACTTCCAATGGTAAAATAAATAAGTAACCGGGATGTAATGTATAGCATAAGGAATATAGTCAAGATATTGTAACAGCTTAGTAGGGTGATAGCTGGAACCTAGAATTATGTATATAAATGTTTTATCACTGTGTTGTACACCTGAAACTAATGTAATGTAATACTGTGCGTCAACTACCCTTCAATAAAAAATAATCTACAAAAAAAAAAAATAAGAAATAAAACTAACATATGATCCAGTGATTCCAGTTCCGGGTATGTATCCAACGGAAACGAACACAAGATATCAAAGAGATGTCTGGTCTCCCATGTTCAGTGCAGCATTATTCACAAAAGCCAAGATATGAAAACAATCAAGTATTTGTCAATAGGTGCATGGAGCAGAATAGTGGGGACAATGAAACAGAATAGAGGACCCAGAAAGAAATCCATACTTTTATGACCAATTGATCTTCCACAAGAGTACCAAAAACACACAATGAGAATTAACAAATGGTGTTGAAAAGAATCATCATTCTTGCAATGATGGAATCTTATATATAAAGCCATCTCAAAATGTATTAAAGGCTGAAATGTAAGACCTGAAACCATAAAACTACTAAAAGAAAACAAAAGGAAAAAGCTCCTTGACACTGATCCTGGAAATGTTTTTTTTTGGATATGACATCAAAAGCTTTGGCAACTAATGCAAAAACAGACAACTGAGATTGCATCAAGCTAAAAATTTTCTGCAGAGTAAAGAAAACAATCAAGAGTGAAAAGCAACCTATGGAATAGAAGAAAATATTTGTAGATCATATATCTGATGGGGTTAATACTCAAAACATATTAGAAACTCAATCAATAGTGAAGAGACAAACAACCTAATTAAAAAGTGGAAAGACCTGAATAAATATTTCTTAAAAGGAAACACACAAATGATTAACAGGTATATGAAAAGGTGCTCAACATCATTAATCTTCAAGTAAATGCAAATCCAAAACAAAATGGGGTATTTCTTCACATCTGTTAGAAGAGCTATCACCAAAAACATAAAAAGTATTGATGCATGTGAAGAAAAGGGAATCCTTGTACACCACTGGTGAAAATGTTAATTGAAAACAGTATTGAGTTTCTGCCAGAAAACTAAAAATAGAGCTACTATAAAATCCAGCAATCCCACTTTTATATAGACATATAAAGAAATAAAGTGACTATCTTAAAGAGATATCTGCATTTCCATGTTTCTTGCTCCATTATTCCCAATAGCCAAGATATATATATATTATATATATACATGCACAAATACAATGGGATATTATTCAGTTTTAAAAAGAAGGAAATCCTGCCAATTGTGTAAACATGGATGAACCTAGAGGACATTATGCTAAGTGAAATAAACCAGACTTGGGAAAACAAAATATTTTATGATCTCCCTTATATGTATTATGTAAAATAGTTAAACTCATAGAAGCAGAGTAGAATGTTGGTTACCAGGGGCTAGAGGGTATGGGAAAGGGAGATATATTAGTCAAAGATTACAAAGTTTCTGTTATGCAAGATGAGTAACTTCTGGAGATCTAACAGCATGATGACTATAATCAACAATATTATATATTTGAAATTTGATAAGAGAATAGACATTAAATATTTTCATCACACATAAAAAATGCTAACTATATGAGATGATGGACATATTAATTAGTTTTATTGTGGTGATCATTTCACAATGTATACATATAGCAAAACATTGAGATGTACACCTTAAATATATGTAATTTTTACTTTTTAATTTTACCTCAATAACACTAGGGAAAAAAATACTCTATCCCAGGTAGATTGAAAGAGAATGGTGCTGCCCTCATAGACCTAATTCAGGATTCAGAAGTGGTACTTCCATCATATTCCCTCTTATTTCTTGAGTTTTTCCTCAAAAAACAAAAAGGTCCTGGAATATTGGAGTTGATTACTACAAAGTTAACCAAGAAGTAGCCCTAAATTTAGCTTCTGTGCCAAATAAGGTTTCTTTTTTTTTTCTAAGTGGGTTAAAATGGCATCAGGTACAAGGCCAATGAGTGGCAAATGCATTCTTTTCCATCCCTCCTAAGAAAGATGATCAGAAACATCACTCCTCCATGTGTGATCAAGAGCAATATACTTTCATGTTCCTGTGCATTTTTTTTACCCTTGTCTTTCTTGGTTTTGTCCATGCTCATTCTTCTTGAACCCGAGAGTATTCCAGATTTTCCTGACTTTAATCCATAGTGCTAAATATTTTGGCTTTAATTGGTTCTTTGACTCTACTACTCTGAACATCTTGATACCCTAAAACTAAAACTGTTTTTTTTTAGCCGCAGTTCTAGTTAAACCAGATCTGACCCACTTGTGAAGTATCCGGAGATTTAGAAATAGTTTGAACTTTAATTTTCTGACCAGCTGATAGTCATGAAATATTACATATAAACAAAGGATTTTCTTCAAGTGACACTTTCTAATTGTAATGAATCAACCCCTTGATTACCTTAGCACTGATCTTGAGAAAAACAGGATAAGCACATATCCTTAAATTGTAAAGGCCCTTCATAATCTGTCTTGTTTACCTTTTCTAAAATCACCTGTGCCCTCTCCTTTATCTCAATCTACTCTCCTTCCTTATTCAGTTATCCAGCCACATTGGCTTTGTCTCAGTTATCAAATATATCACAAAACCTCTGCCAATGGGTATCTTGTTAAAGGCATCCTCATCAAAATTTTTAAACAAATTGCAAATTCAATATTAATATCATAAGTTTTATTATTAAAACATATTATCTTTAATATTTCATGACTCACTGAAGATACTTGGATTTAAATATCTGGAAGAGATAAAATTTTACAATGACACACATGGGAAAAACAAATAATTATTTCTTACCACAGAGTCACATGAAGGTACCTCCATCTCAGGAACTAAAGTGTTTTTGAGATCTTCACTCAAAACAGATCTGTGGAAGCTCTGAGGTATGAAAGAGGTTGTTGATGCATTTTCTTTAATCAAATTTTTATACACTTTTTTTTTAGCCCGAGCTAGGCCTTTCAGTATTATATAAAATCCATCATTTCCAATCACTGAAACAAAACAAAGCCAAAAAAGACATACTATAGACTTTATTTCTCAGACTCTCTGATATAAAAATGACTACACCACCACTTGCTTTGTTTTCAGATTTCTTTTAGTTTATATTATCATAGTTACTTTAATGGGGCACTTAAGCATTCACAGTTTACTCAAATAATAAGAATAACAAAGACGTGTATACACATTTGGAGAATTCTTTCTGACAGTTATTTATAGTAATCAATCCTCTTTTGGAACTGATAGATTCTAGGAAAGAACCATGGTAACATATTATGATTAATACATTTAAAGCATCATAAGAAAAATAGGACCAGAAAAGCCTTTCAACTTTTTAAAATGCTTACCCACCCTCAAAAATGACATTTTGTTTATTTTATATAAGTAACAATATATGCCTACTATTAATTTTCATTTATCTTTGATCTAGAAATGATGATGATCACTCATAGAAAGTACTAAAGAGAGTTTGTAGAGGGAGATCATTACTAGAAGAATTTTTTCAGTATTTGTCCTACTCCACATTGTAACTCTCCACAATCTGTCATCTAATTCCCATTCCTGAAGTTCAGCTATATGCCTCTAGGTATAGCAGGTTTATTCACAGTTAGCATTTTGAATGCAACTTAACTCAGTTCTAGTTCTTCTGAAACCTGTCCTTTCAGAGAAGCAGGAATGAGAACTGGATGGTGTCTCCCCGTTTCACAATTATTTATATTACTTTATAGGATTGGAGCAAATTATTCAAGTTTTGTGAGGGGCTCTTTTCATACATTTTGCTTATTAACTTGCTGTATGTAGAAACTTAGCAAATTGATTTTCAGGGACAACTGTGTTTTCTTTTGGCCCTAAAAGATACCAACTGCTTAGTGTCTCTGCCTTTTTTTAAACTGAGTGCTTATTAGTGTTTATTAACTGTACATGGTGACTATAGGAGAGTGATTTTTCAGTTTTCTTTGAAGCAAAGGTTGTGTTTACTTGGATGACTGAACTTTAAATAGATTCCTTTTGAGTAACACAATTATTAAACATTATTTCTTATTAAACATCTAATATGTGTGGCAAGGGTACTGTAGAAACATTGCTTTCTATTAGCTATCAGGCAAGCTGTACAAGACCTACACTGTAGTAAGTACACTGTAAATGTAAAAGGTAATAAAATTTTGTAAGTCTAGTAATGATTTTAACCAATTACATAAAGGGAAATAGCAGTTGGGAGAAAGGTGCATTCCAATATATACATTTATTTGTTTTTTGGGTTTTTTTGTGGAGTTAACTGATAATTCTTAGCATAGAATAAAAATTGTAGGAAGAGGTACATTATGTGATATGATTTTATTGCAAGGGCTGCTAGTTGCCTACCCAATGTGAATTCTCTCATTTTTCCTCCCTAACAAAACCATAGCTTTGTTGGGTGTTGCATATGCCAGTTTAAAAATTATATTGCCAGATACTCTTACATGTGTGGCCACATGACAACATTCTGATGAATAAAACATTGGGAAAACTTGTGATTTCCAAATATGCACACCACCCCTTCTTCCTTGATACCAGAACAGAGATATGAAATGTTGGAGATGGGGTAAGCATCTTGCAAAAAAAAAAAAAAAAAGCAAGGAACCATATGGGAGAATATATTCATAAATGATTAATCCAATAAGGGGTTAACATCCAAAATATATAAAGAACTCCTAGGACTCAACAGTAAAAAAACAAATAACCCAGTTAAGAAATGGGAGGAGGACCTGAACATTTTTCCAAAGATGACATACAGACGATCAACAGGCAAATAAAAGTAAAAGACAAGGAGAATCTTAGAGGCTCATCATAACATTTTTAAGCTGTCTGTCTCATGTCTTTTAAATATGTTAACAAATCCCCCAATTTTTGTAAACCAATGTCCTTTAGTTTCTGTATTACAGCACAGTTCAACAAAATTTTTGTGTGGATATTGTTGGAATTTCACTTAACCCTTTGCCACAAAATGTATTCACCTTATTGATGAATATGACATTTCTGTTTCTCTGAAGAAAACCTTCCTTTTCCTCAGGCCATGGCCCAGTGACCATGATTTTGACTAAGTAATCTCAGCTCACAGTGCAGTAATGTTCACTTTTACTTTATAAAAATATCTGTAATATTAAGGTGGCACCTAAGGAGCTAAACTAATTTGGAGAATTTGAGATTCATGGAAAATATTCTAGTCAGAAAAATATACCCATTAACCCTCAAATTATATTTACAAAAAAAAGTTAAATTAAGCTATTCTGGAAGCTGCTAACTACACTTCTATATAAAGATGATAGCTGTATTTGAAATGGAAAAGTAGGGACTCTATTTTAAAGAAAAGGTTTTTATTAATATTAGGTAAATACTTCTTTTAATTGGTTACTATATATATACTTTTTTTTCAAAATAAGATACTATAAATGGAGCAAGTGCTAGGCTAGAAAGTGGGAGGAGGGCCTTAATTAGTCCCAGTGTTGCATTAATTTTGTAATCTTGGGGAATCACATGCTTCTATGATCAACTTCCAGTTGAAACATTACCATGCCATCACCATGCAAAACCAAATGACCTACATGTACTAAATTTTTCTTCATTTTTTCAATTATTTGGGAAATGTAATAAATTTTTATGTGTTGAAGCAACTATTAAAGAGTTAAAATAATTTATAAATTTCAAAACTAATATACATAGCCAAACTTTACCAATGAGAAGTTATTTTTTTTAATTTTTGGCAAACCTGAATTAGTAAACTGCTAGAGATACAAATGAAAAAGACTCATCTAATTATAATATTTAAACTAGTTAATAATAATTCTTTAAAATCTCATACTATATTAAATAATATTAATTTGGAAATATGTTTTAATATAAAATGTATAAAATATTTTACTTAAAACATCTCACATAAATCATTGCCTTGAATTTCTTCATTACCACTTGGATGATTTCTTCAATCATCTAACACAGTTCTCAGAAAACATCATCTTTATTCTAATTGGTTTGAGGTACAGTATATTTTGCATCTTAATGTAATGAAATTCCTGGAAATTTTATCACAAACCTATAAGTACTGTAATCATTTTCATAACTTTGACACATACTTTTAGCTACGTTTATTTAAACATCATAAAGTAACTGTTCGATTTCTTGCCAAAAAATTTTTTTTCCAAAACTAAAGAATACAGAAAAAGTACAAGGAAAAAATAAGAACTGCCCATACTTATACAAACCAGAATTTTTACTAAGTGCATTTATTTTGAAACAGAGAGAGGTTGAAAAAAGAGAGACTGAAATCATTAAAGTTAGAAAGACTGAAAAAAAAATATTGGCAAAAATATGAAGCAATTGGAATTCTCACATATTGTTGATGAGAGTCTAAAACTGTACAATTGCTTAGTAAAAATTTCTGGCAGTTTCTTATAAAATGAAACACATCAAACCTATATTAGTAATTCAACATCTATGTATTTACTCAGAAGAAATGAAAGTATATGTCCAAAAAAGAACTTGTACAGAATGTTACTAGCAGCTATCATAACAGCTAAAAACTGGAAACAGCTCAGGTGTCCATCCAGAAGAATATATATAAAGAATCTCTGGTGTATACATAAAATGGGATACTACTTGGCCATTAAAAATGAGTGAATTATTGATTCATGAGACATGAATAAATCTCAAAAATATGCTTATTGAGATAAGGCCTTTACAAAAGAGTACATATTGTTTGATTTTATTATAGAGTTCTAAACACTTCATGCAAAACTGATTTATACTGGAAAAACAAACAAACAAAAACACAGAAGAGCAATTACCTGTGGTAGCAGGACCAGAGATTAGGAAGAAGCATGGAGAGACCTTAGAGGTTATAGTAAAGTTCTGTATTGACAGGGATTTGGGTTACAGTATTTGTCAAAACTCAAGTGCTATACACTTAAAGTGTATGTATGCACATCGTTGTATGTAAATTTTACCTTCAAAAGATAAAGGAGCAGAAAGAAATACTGAATTCTAGGTAAATATTCAAGTGCTTTAGGGGCAAAATGCCCTCATGCTGTAATATATCAATAGATTGGAATGTGATATAAATGTATTGGGGAAAAACTGTAGGAAAAGATGTGAAGCTGGAAAAAGAAACATTTTTGTCTTGAGCCAGAATGGTAATTACCAGAATGGTAATTCTAAACATATTACACTTACCCTTTAATCAACCCTATGAGTCAATTATTATGATTCCTCTAATATTATTACTGTGAAAACCTAAGGCACTGAGAAGTTAAATATCCTGCCCAGCTCAGAAAGCCAGTAATGGTAGAGCCAGTATTTAAACACAACCAGTTACAACTCCGGATTACTATTCTAGCCTTTGTAAGTCATTATAGCATCAGCATTCTCTCTCTCTCTCTCTCTTTCTCCTGTCTTTCACCTACCTTTCTTTCTCACAACATATATTTTTTAGGAACATGGTTTCAACGGTGGTAAAGACTATATGTGTGACCTACACAAAAATAATGTTTCTTTTAAGTGAAAAAAGGCACATTTCAAATATGTTTGTTTAAAATGTTTTAAAAAATCAATGCATGTGTACCTATGAGTACATATTTATGGTATAAACTTTATATAACAAAAACAAGTCTAGAAAGGGATTTGGTAGTATAGTTCTTTATAAGACAACAGATGTAATTTAAATAAAGGTCATCAAAAAAGACAGTGCTAATTCTGAGCAAAATTATACTGCTGATTTGAGTTGTAATTATACCGTTCCCTAGATTTTCTCCATAAGGTTAATGTTCTTAGATCTTAATAAGTAGGTTGATTAGCTATTCCTTTAAAAATGGCTCATTAAGAAACAATCTTTTATCTAAATTTCCAAAATCTAGAATCATAGATTTTCCTGCTATCCAAATATGCTAAATTTGCAATGAGGAGTATCACATACCGAACATTAAGTATTTGCCATGCATTGTGTTAGGTGCTCTAACACTAGTTAATTTAATAACTATGAATGTCATTTATCATTAGTCCATTTTTCAGATAGAGAAATTAAGGCTCAGAATGATTAAGTAACCTGTCAAAAGTCACTAAGTACATTAACTTCCAGAGGTTTTCATATACATTACAATATCTAAAGGATATGCAAACACACACAAATCCACAAGAACATATACACATAAATATATAGGAGTGCTCTGTGTGTCTATATGTATGTATGTATGCAGTATATTATATGTATATTTATGTAGTATGTTATATGTATATAAGTATATTTATGTACATATCTACACATATAAATGTATACATTTTATTTTAGATATGTAAATAAATATATATACGTATACACATATAACATACTACTAGGTTTTAAACTTATAAACTTATCATTTTTATCATTTTTATTAATTAAGCAAGGCCTAGGTTAGCATTCAATCTTGTTTACCAGACTTTGCAGAAGTAAAGGTATTCAATAAAGTAAAGCTGGTTAGAAATAACTTTTATAAAATTATATATCTAGCCAACATATATGAAATTAAAGATGAAAGAAATATTTTCATAAGGATCTGAAGAAATTTCCTAGTACAGAACCTCAAATTTGAAAATAGATCTTAGCCAAACTTGTATTAGGTGAAGAAAAACATTCAAAAGGAATTAGTAATACTAATAAGGAAAGTTTAATCATTTTGATAGTGACTTTTCAAAAGGTTAAACCCAAACACAAGGTTTGATTAAAGCAAATATGTTTGCAACTTCCTTGCCAAGAATCTCCCTGTCTCCAGGACACAGAACATTCAATACAATCAACCATTCTAATAGGATTTAAATATTTCAAAGAACTAATAATTGGTTCAATGAAGTCATGTTGTCCCTGGTTAATTTTTACTTAGCCTATAATACTGAGTTCACAGGGAAGCCTTTTCTAACCTAGGCCTTGCTCCCTTTTATCCTAATTAACACTCTACCCTGTGATCTTTCTTTACATCATTTCTGTCATGCACTGCATTTTCAGTCTCTGCTAATAGAGTGCAGCCTGTTGAAGAAGGACTTCTGACTTTGCTCTCAGTACCTCCAAACCATAGCACATTGCCTGTATTATTTTAGGTATTTAGCAAATACTTGAATGAATGAAAGATTAAATAATAAAAATGATAAGTTAATAAAAATGATCCTCTATTGTATTTTTCTCCAGTGAACCTTACAAAAACATTTTGTGGACACATTTTTTTTTCCTTAGAATTCTGTCTGTTGAGAAATGAGGTAATACTCCTTGATGGCCTATTTTCTTTTCAGTCCATTAGGTTGAAGCTTAGGAATATATCAAAAAGTTACATCAATTTTAAGTAAGGTGGTTTAGTTCATGGAATCCCATTATAACATCTAAGTGGTCACAGAGATAACATAGCAAAAGCAATGAATGACCTTTCCATAACATTTATTATATTAAGGTTTATTTGTGGAGATGGGATTTTCTCTTAGGGACAATTTTTCCTCCCGTAAGGTGTCAAGAGTAGTTACTTGAAGTACAAGTCTACTAACCTTTTTAAGAATATTTCTATAACTTGTGGAAGACAATTTACAAGATTTTTTAAAAGATTTTTAAAGATCTTTTTAAGATTAAAAAAAACCCAAATACATAAACATTATTATAAATAACTGGAAGGGATGAAAATAAATTTATTTCATTTTATTTGGCTCAGAGACCTTTCATTGAGATAGTATCAATATTGACACTTCTCCTACAAATATCTGTAGAGGTTTATAGATTAGACCATATTTAAGATTAAGAACATATGTGTGTTAGTGTCAGCACTACAGTTGGGTGTTGCTGAGGAGGATAGACAGCTTTGGAAAGCTGAAGAGCTTGAACATGAGTCATTCCTGAAGAAAGTGTTATAGTATCTATGCCTAGAGGTATGCCGGCAGTAGATCTAAGAATTTTTCACCTCTAAAAATAAATGGAAGACCTACAACACACAAAGAATGCGATTTTTCTGATCCAAAATTATATACAACTGAAGTTTTTAAAATAGTTATCAAAAGCCCTTCTGGTTTATAAGAACAAAGAGAAAGCAGGACAATAAATCCATTCACAATTGCATCAAAAAGAATAAAATACCTAGGAATAAACCTAACCAAGAAAGTAAAAGACCTATATTCTGAAAAGTATAAGACACTCATGAGAGAAATTAAAGAAGATACCAATAAATGGAAACACATCCCATGCTCATGGATAGGAAGAATTAATATTGTCAAAATGGCCATCTTGCCTAAAGCAATCTACAGATTCAATGCAATCCCTATCAAAATACCAAAAGCATTCTTCAATGAAGTAGAGTAAATAGTTCTAAAATTCATACGGAACCACAAAAGACCCCAAATAGCCAAAACAATCCTGGGAAGGAAGAATAAAGCAAGGGGAATTACACTCCCTGACTTCAAGCTCTACTACAAGGCCACAGTAATCAAGATAATTTGGTACTGGCACAAGAACAGACCCATAGACCAATGGGACAGACCAGAGAGCCCAGATATAAACCCTAGCATATATGGTGGTCAATTAAGATATGATAAAGGAGCCATGGATATACAATGGAAAAATGACAGCCTCTTCAACAGCTGGTGTTGGCAAAACTAGACAGCTACATGCAAGAGAATGAAACTGAATTATTGTCTAACCCCATACACAAAAGTAAACTCGAAATGGATCAAAGACCTGAATGTAAGTCATTAAACGATAAAACTCTTAGGAGAAAACATAGGCAAAAATCTCTTGAATATAAACATGTGCAACTTTTTCCTGAACACATACCCTCAGGCAAGGGAAACAAAATAAAAAATGAACAAATGGGACTACATCATGCTAAAAAGCTTCTGTGCAGCAAAGGAAACTATCAGCAGAACAAAAAGGCATCCTACAGTATGGGAGAAGATATTTGTAAATGAAATACCTGACAAGGGGTTAACATTCAAAATGTATAAAGAACTCACATGCCTCAACACCCAAAAAGCAAATAACCCTATTAAAAAATGGGCTGAGGATATGAACAGACAATTCTCCAAAGAAGAAATTCAGATGGCCAACAGGCACATGAAAAGATGCTCCATATTGCTAATTAGCAGGGAAATGCAAGTTAAAACCACAATGAGATATCACCTCATGCCAGTTAGGATGGCCAACATAAAAAAAGAATAGGAAAAACAAATGCTGGCAAGGATGCAGAGAAAGGGGAACCCTCCTACATGCTGGTGGGAATGCAATCTAGTTTAATCATTGTGGAATGCAGTATGGAGGTTCCTCAAAACACTAAAAATAGAAATACCATTTGACCCAAGAATTCCACTTCTAGCAATTTACCGGAAGAAAACAGGATCACAGATTCAAAAAGACATGTGCACCCCTATGTTTATCGCAGCACTATTTACAATGGTTAAGAAATGGAAGGAACCTAAGTGTCCATCAATAGCTGAATGGATAAAGAAGATGTGGTATATATACACAATGGATTATTATTCAGCCATAAGCATAAAACAAATCCTACCATTTGCAACAACATGGTGGAGCTAGAGGGTATTATGCTCAGTAAAATAAGCCAGATGGGGAAAGAAAAGTAGCAAATGATTTCACTCATCTGTGGAGCATAAGAACAAAGGAAAAACTGAAGGAACAAAATAGCAATAGAATCACAGAACCCAAGAATGGACTAACAGGTACCAAAGGGAAAGGGACTGGGGAGGATGGGTGGGTAGGGAGGGATAAGGGGGGGAAGAATAAAGGGGGTATTATGATTAGCATGCATAACGTGGAGGGTGGGAGAAAGCAGAGGGCTGTGCAACACAGAGAAGACAAGTAGTGATTCTACAACATTTTGCTATGTTGATGGACAGTGACTGTAATGGGGTTTGTGGGGGGGACTTGGTATAGGGGAGAGCCAAGTAAACATGATCTTCTTCATGTAATTGTAGATTAATGATAACAAAAAAAATAAGAGAAAGAAAAGGAGGATTACTCCCTGATAGGATAAAACTAACTGCAAATCATGATTAATGCATGCTTTACATATCCTTAATTTTGATCTTTTAAAGGGTGTCAGATGATCAGCTATGGAAGTACATTTTTCTGATAATATTCCTTTCTCTTAAAAAAAAAAAAAAGCAGTTCCTGTGTGGTGATCTCCAATAGGTTCTTCACAATGTTATAAAGGTCGTATCAAAATGTGGCAAAGGGTTTGTTTGTGTTTATACACAGGATCAAAGCCTAATTTGGCTACCCAGAAAACAAATTAAGATATGATATGAAGAAGAACTTCAAACATCAACATCCTCTGGAAGAGTCATTCCAGAAGATGATCATCAAAAAACTTCAACAAAGATCCTGGTGCTGTTTTAGTTGTAGTTGCATTCATCCCACCAGTTCCTGAACTTGCCATTGGAATGAAGAAGGAGATATCTAAGCTGGCCTGTGCATACAGTAAAACAACAATTTTGACTGGATCTATACTGTCGGAACTCAACCAAGAATTAGGAGAAGTGCAAGTTGCAGCGCTCCAAAATCGTGCGACTATAGACATCTACTGTTAAAAGAACATATGGGATGTGAACAGTTCCCAGGAATGTGTTGTTTTAATTTGTCTGATTTTTCTCAAACTATTCAAATTCAGTTAGACAATGTCCATCATATCATTGATAACTTTTCACAAATGCCTAGGGTACCTAACTGGTTTTCTTGGTTTCACTGGATATGGCTGGTAATTGTAGATCTGCTTTTGTTATGTAGCTGTATTCCTATTATGTTAATGTGTGTATACAATTTAATTAGTAGTTTAAAACCTATACATGCTTATGTTACTCTACAAGAAGATATGTCAAAGAAATAATCAATCTTCCCATGTTTTCTTCTGTCTGCTACTTCTATAACTTTTCTTCTTCCTTCCTAATTACAACCCTTAAATAGAATTCGTGCCTCATATAGAAAATTACTGAGTATCATAATTCTTCCAAGTGCTAAAGATACCTCAAGACAAATGCGGGGCATAGAAGCCACAGGGCATAAATCTGCAAAGAAGTAAAAAGCTAACCTTTTCAAACAATATTGCTTCTCTCTCAATTACCAACTTTACATTTCCCTGTATGGCCCCGGAAGATGACTGGTTAGCCAAAGACGGGTAAGATTCCTCAAGGGAGGAACAACCTAAGACAGGCACAGTTTCAGGGGGGCCATCAGGTGATAAACTGAGGATCAACAGAGGTGAGGCTTAGAACCTCACACCCCATGTTTTGAGAGAAATCTTCTGCATCTGTGGATGTTTTGTTGCCCTTGTCTAGCTTGGATTAACACTTAGCCTATAGGCACACACCTGATCATCTACATTTGCCCTCTTACAGCACTAAATTATGTTTTCTACCTTTATCTTGCATCTTCCTACCACTTCAGCATTTTATTTAAAAATAATAATAATAATAATAAGGGAGAAATGTGGGATTCACATATAAATCAAGTATAAAAATCAAACGAATAATCATATCTGACCTGATTGTTTATAGTTCATGATGCGTGATCAAAACCAAAAGTTTCTGTGATATGACTGCCCTTGCACTGTTCACCATGTAAGAACTTATTCACTATGTAAGAACTTGTTCGTTATGCTTCAGAAGATTGGGGACTGTTGAGAATTAGGCTTGGGGTTGATTAATGATTGTGCATTGAGTCCCCTTTACAGAATTTTATTGTTGTTAACAACCATTTGATCAATAAATATGAGAGATGCCCTCAAAAAAAAACAAAAAACAAAGAAATTTTTAAAAATTTAAAAAAAAGAACAAAGCAAAAACTGAAGGAACAAAACAGCAGCGGACTCACAGAACCCAAGAATGGACTAACAGTTGCCAATGGGAAAGAGACTCGGGGTGGGGTGAAGGAGGGAGTAGGGGAATAAGGGACATTATGATTAGCATACATAATGTAGTGGGGGGGTGCACAGGGAAGGCAGTGTAGCACAGGGAAGACAAGTAGTGATTCTATAGCATCTTACTACCCTGATGGACAGTGGCTGTAATGGGGTATGTGGTGGGGACTTGATAATGGGGGTAATCTTGTAATCACGGTGTTGCTCAGGTAATTGTATATTAATGATACCAAAATTTTTTTAAAAATCACAGTTTAAAAAAAAATCCAATAAAAATCTCAAAGTTTGAGAAACATATCTACTGTTAAGAAATATAAGTTTCAGGTGGATTCTCCACTCTTTTCTAGTTTCAAAATATATACTTGGATAGCATTAATTTTTGTTCAGAGTTGTTAATAAAATGTGAGTTAATCTTGAGAAAAATTTATATAAATAATAATTTTAGCTTTAGAATTACCGATTTATCCTAAACCATTCTTTCTGATAATTAAATATTTCATGAAATGTTATTTATTAAAGTCATTAGTTCTATTCTCTCCAGTGGTAATTATGATAAATTACTTTATATTTTAATATGCAATAGTCCCTATGGCTTTACATTAAATAAACTTGATTGGGAACTTCTACCTTACACTATACCAACAAATTTTATGCATCATTTATGCCAAACTTACATTCTAACTAAAATCTTGATTGAAGTCCATAATGTCTGAAAATATTTTTAGGAAATATTCACTGTGATTCCTAATATTAAGTCATACCATATTTTAATCCTAGGTGTATCAATTTCACCAAATTTTAAATTTCATGGGAACAAAAAACTTACGGATATAAAAGAAGTAATAATTTGACTCCTTTCTCCTTCAAAACACAAGATTTGGGGCCAATACATCATTTAAATAACTGTCATTAATTCACATGTTCTTCCTAACTTCTGGTTTATTAAAATGAAACCACTATCTTACCTATAATCATATTTTTCAATTTTCTATTTTAAATTTTAAAATAAACATTTCTGCATTGTCTTTTTCACTATTAAAAAAGTTTAACCCTCTTATTAGGGTCACTTTTGCAAAATATCACAGTATATTCTGCAGACATTTAAAAGATGAAATTTTACATAAAACATTAAATCTGGCCAGTGCCATGGAAAATATACACTACATCAAGAACCATTTTTCTGATGGTAGATAACAGCATCACCCTGCAGAACTCTATCACACTAGAAAAGATAATAAAATCAATGCTGTTGCTATGAACTATAATCTGAGCAAAAATATTCTAGATTATCCATCAAAAGAGTGTAACATATTACTCTTCTAAAGGCTCTTTGATGATACACACTAAAAAATACTGTTCTTGATATTGTAGAATTGCAGGAGCTTAATTCGTTTTTGTTTTTGATTAAAAAGGAAGCAAAGAATAAGAAAAAAAACAAAAGGTTGGTGTCAGGTTGAAAGGCCCCAGGTTCAAAAACCTTGGTTTTACCATTCACTAGAGTTGAACTAGTAAGACTGAATTTCAGAGTCTTCAAACTCAAGAAAGGGATAGTTCTGCATAGATAAGATTATGTTTATCAAATAATTAATAGTAATAAAAGGAATTTATACATTACAAAACATTATACTATTATAAGGTATTTTAAAAAACTAGTAAGTTTCTTTCTCTTATGACTGCATTCCCTTAAGCATGTTGCACAGAGCTACTGGGTGGGAGGGTGAAGGGGAGATCATAAACACTGAGATAAATTATGTTTCAGAAGTAATTTAGTGTGTACGTATTGTCCTATAGGAAATATTCAATGCATGCTGTTATGTTGAACATAATTATGTTTTTAAAGATTAACTTTGTTTAAATCATCATTTCTCCAATCTATTTCCTCAGGAAACTCATTTCCATGGGTTTGCGTGTTTTGTCTATTTTTAATATTAAACAAATTTAAGGGAAATTGACATCAAATTCCAGAATCTCCAGAAACCGGCATTCATTAACATATTAGTGGTCTCCAGCAGTTCATAACTGCTTTTTAAAAAAGTGTATACAATTTATACAATGGATATTCAGCCATAGAAAGGAATGAAGTACATGATACAATGCGGTTGAACCACAAAAACATGCTAAGTGAAAGAAAACAGACACAAAAGGTCACTTATTGTGTGTATGATTCCATTCATATGAAATGTCCAACACACGTAAGTCCACAGACACAGAAAGCAGTCTAGTGGCTACGTGCCGTTGAGGGAGAGAAGAAACAGGAAATGAATGCTTAATGGGAATGGAGTTTCATTTTGGGACAATGAAAATGTCCTGGAACTAGATAGTAGTGATATTTCCACATTTTGAAATGTACTAATGCCACAGGATTGCACAGTTTAAAATGATTAATTGTTAAATTAAAAGATGTGAGATCTTAAAGTCATCTTGGTGGTCCCTAAATGCAATGTCAGTGTCATTGTAAGAGTGAGGAAGGGGGAGATTACAGACAGAAGAAAAGATAATGAGATCATTGAGACTGAGAACATAGTGATGCAGCTACAAATCAAGCAATAATAGCAGCCACCAGAAGCAGGAAGAGGCCAAGAACAGATTTTCCCCTAGTGCTCCTGGAGGAAGCACAGCCCTGCTGGATATCAGACTTCTACACTTCAGAACTATGAGAGAATACATTTCTGCTGTTTTAACCCACCCAGTTTGCAGCAATTTGCTATGGTAGCCACAGGAAACTAATAAGAACATAGACACAAGAACCTGCAGAAAGTAAAAAAAAGTTCTTGGCAATCACTTATCTTCTTGTTTCCATGACTTTATATATACTAGACATTTCATATCAATGACATTATGAATATGTGAGCTTTTGCAACTAGCTTTTTTCATTTAGTATAATGTTTTGAAGATTCATCCAGATTGCAACATGTACTAGTACCTCATTTCTTTTTATTGCCAAATAATATTCTATTATGGGAGAATAGGAGATTTTCAAAAGTAATCCATTCATCATAGCCAATGGTTCTATAACATCTTTCTATGTTGACATGTAGTAACTGCACTAGTTGGAGTGGGGATTTAATAATGTATGTAATTGTTGAACCACTGTTGTACACTTGAAACCAATATAATATTGTACATCAACTATACTTCAATTAAAAAAATCCATTTATCCTTTGATGGAAATTTGGGCTCTTTCCATTTTTGACCTATTGGAAATAAAGCTACTATGAATACTTGTGTACAGATTTTGTACGAGTGTATGTTTTCACTTCTCTGGTATACCTAGGAGAATTGCTGGGTCAAATGCTAAGTTTGTGTTTAGCATTAGAGGAGCTGACAAACTGTTTTCCATAGTGGCTTTACCATCTTACAATACCACGAGAAATGTATCAGAGTTTCAATTTGTCTATACCCTCAACAACACATATTATTGTCTCTATTTTATATTTAAACCATCCTAGTGGGTAAGAAGTGCGATGTGATTATGATTTTGATTCACAATTGCCTAATAACTGATGATATAGGGCATTTTTAAGTGCTTATTGTCATTTGTGTATCTTCTTTTGAAATGTAACTACTCAGGCAGTTTGCTCATTTTTCAATTGTCTATTATTGAACTGTAAGAGCTCTTCATAGTCTGATATGAGTTCTTTATCAGATATATTATTTACAAAAACTTTCTCTCATTTCAAGGGTTGCATTTTCACCTTCTTGATAGTGATATTTGAAGTTCAAAATATTTTAATTTTTATGAAGTCCTAATTAATCTAATTTCTCTTTTGTCACTTGTGCTTTCCATATCACATTTAAGAAAATATGGCTTACCTCAAGGTCAAAAGATTAATTTGTAGTTTTTCTTCCAATAGTTTTATAGTTCTGTTCTTACATTTAGGTCTGTGATCCATTTTAGATTATTAATTGTATATGGTGTGAGTTAAAGGTCTAACTTCTTTCTTTTTTCTTATTTATTTTGGTATCATTAATCTACAATTACATAAAGGACATTATGTTCACTAGGCTTCCCCCCTCACCAAGCACCCCCACATACCAGTACACATTCACTGTCCATCAACATAGTAAGATGCTGTAAAATCATTACTTGTCTTCTCTGTGTTGCACAGCCCTCCCCATGCCCCGTCCCCACACCACACATGTTAATCGTAATACCCCCTTTCTTTTTACCCATCCTTATCCCTCCCTTCCCACCCGTCCTCCCCAGTCCCTTTCCCATTGGTAACTGTTAGTCCATTCTTGGGTTCTATGATTCTGCTGCTGTTTTGTTCCTTCAGTTTTCTTTTGTTCTTATACTCCACATATGAGTGAAATCATTTGGTACTTGTCTTTATTTGCCTGGCTTATTTCACAGAGCATAATACCCTCTAGCTCCATCCATGTTGTTGCAAATGGTAGGATCTGTTTTTTTCTTACAGCTGAGTAATATTCCATGGTGTATATGTACCACATCTTCTTTATCCATTCATCTACTGATGGACATTTAGGTTGCTTCCATACCTTGGCTATTGCAAACAGTGCAGCGATAAACATAGGGGTGCATCTGTCTTTTTCAAACTGGAGTGCTGCATTCTTAGGGTAAATTCCTAGAAGTGGAATTCCTGGGTCAAATGGTATTTCTATTTTGAGCATTTTGAGGAACCTCCATACTGCTTTCCACAATGGTTGAACTAATTTACAGTCCCACAAGCAGTGTAGGAAGATTCCCCTTTCTCCACAACCTTGCCAACATTTGTTGTTGTTTGTCTTTTGGATGGTAGCCATCCTTACTTGTGTGAGATATCTCATTGTGGTTTTAATTTGCGTTTCTCTGATGACAAGCGATGTGGAGCATCTTTTCATGTGTCTGTTGGCCATCTGAATTTCTTCTTAGAGAACTGTCTATTCAGCTCCTCTTCTCATTTTTTAATTGGATTATTTGCTTTTTGTTTGTTGAGGTGTGTGAGCTCTTTGTATATTTTGGATGTCAACCCTTTGTTGGATCTGTCATTTATGAATATATTCTCCCATACTGTAGGATATCTTTTTGCTCTATTGATGGTGTCCTTTGCTGTACAGAAGCTTTTCAGCTTGATTTTCATTTTTGCTTTTGTTTCCCTTGCCCGGGGAGATATGTTCAAGAAGAGGTCACTCATGTTTATGTCTAAGAGATTTTTGCCTATGTTTTTTTCTAGAAGTTTTATGGTTTCATGACTTACATTCAAGTCTTTGCTCCATTTCGAATTTACTTTTGTGTATGGGGTTAGACAGTGATCCAGTTTCATTCTCTTACATGTAGCTGTACAGTTTTGCCAGCACCATCTGTTAAAGAGACTGTCATTTCCCCATTGTATGTCCATGGCTCCTTTATCATATATTAATTGACCATATATGTTTGGTTTAATGTCTGGAGTCTCTAATCTGTTCCACTGGTCTGTGGCTCTGTTCTTGTGCCAGTACCAAATTGTCTTGATTACTGTGGATTTGTAGTAGAGCTTGAAGTTGGGGAGTGAGATCCCCCCCCCCACTTTATTCTTCCTTCTCAGGATTGCTTTAGCTATTCAGGGTCTTTGGTGTTTCCATATGAATTTTTGAACTATTTGTTCCAGTTCATTGAAGAATGTGGTTGGTAATTTGATAGGGATTGCATCGAATCTGTATATTGCTTTGCGCAGGATGGCCATTTTGATGATATTAATTCTTCCTAGCCAGGAGCATGGGATGAGTTTCCATTTGTTAGTGACCTCTTTAATTTCTCTTAAGAGGGTCTTATAGTTTTCAGAGTATAGGTCTTTCAGTTCCTTGGTTAGGTTTATTCCTAGGTATTTTATTGTTTTTGATGCTATTGTGAATGGAATTGTTTTCCTGATTTCTCTTTCAATTAGTTTATTGTTAGTGTATAGGAAAGCCACAGATTTCTGTGTGTTAATTTTGAATCCTGCAACTTTGCTGAATTCCGATATTAGCTCTAGTAGTTTCAGAGTGGATTCTTTAGTGTTTTTTCTGTACAATATCATGTCATCTGCAAATAGTGACAGTTTAACTTTTTCTTTACCAATGGATTCCTTGTATTTCTTTGTTTTGTCTAATTGCCATGGGTAGGGCCTCCAGTAATATGTTGGATAACAGTGGGGAGAGTGGGCATCCCTCCCTTGTTCCCGATCGCAGAGGAAAAGCCTTCAGCTTCTCACTATTCACTATGATGTTGGCTCTGGGTTTATCATATATAGCCTTTATTATGTTGAGGTACTTGCCCTCTATACCCATTTTGTTGAGAGTTTTTATCATGATTTGATGTTGAATTTTGTCAAATTTTTTTTCAGCATCTATGGAGATGATCATATGGTTTTTGTCTTTCTTTCTGTTGATGTGGTGGATGATGTTGATGGATTTTCAAATGTTGTACCATCCTTGCATCCCTGGGATGAATCCCACTTGGTCATGGTGTATGATCCTTTTGATGTATTTTTGAATTCAGTTTGCTAATATTTTGTTGAGTATTTTTGCATCTACATTCATCAGGGATATTGGTCTGTAGTTTCCTTTTTTGGTGGGGTCTTTGCTTGGTTTTCGTATTAGGGTGATGTTGGCTTCATAGAATGAGTTTGGGAGTATTCCCTCCTCTTCTATTTTTTGGAAAACTTTAAGGAGAATGGGTATCATGTCTTCTCTACATGTCTGATAAAATTCCGAGGTAAATCCGTCTAGCCCAGGGGTTTTGTTCTTTGGTAGTTTTTTTATTACAGCTTCAATTTCTTTGCTGGTAATTGGTCTGCTTAGATTTTTTGTTTCTTTCTGGGTCAGTCTTGGAAGGTTGTATTTTTCTAAGAAGTTGTCCATTTCTCCTAGGTTTCCCAGCTTGTTAGCATATAGGTTTTCATAGTACTCTCTAATTATTCTTTGTATTTCTGTGGGGTCTGTCATGATTTTTCCTTTCTCATTTCTGATTCTGTTGATGTGTGTTGACTCTCTTTTCCTCTTCATAAGTGTGGCTAGAGGCTTATCTACTTTGTTTACTTTCTCAAAGAACCAGCTCTTGGTTTCATTGATTTTTGCTGTTGTTTTATTCTTCTTAATTTTATTTATTTCTTCTCTGATCTATATTATGTCCCTCCTTCTGCTGACCTTAGGCCTCTTTTGTTCTTCTTTTTCCAATTTCGATAATTCTGACATTAGACCATTCATTTGGGATTGTTCTTCCTTCTTTAAATATGCATGGATTGCTATATACTTTCCTCTTAAGACTGCTTTTGCTGTATCCCACAGTGGTTGGGGCTTTGTGTTGTTGTTGTCGTTTGTTTCCATATATTGCTAGATCTCCATTTTAATTTGGTCATTGATCCATTGATTATTTAGGAATGTGTTGTTAAGCCTCCATGTGTTTGTGAGCCTCTTTGCTTTCTTTGTACAGTTTATTTCTAGTTTTATGCCTTTGTGGTCTGAAAAGTTGGTTGGTAGGATTTCAATCTTTTGGAATTTACTGAGGCTATTTTTGTGGCCTAGTATGTGGTCTATTCTGGAGAATGTTCCATGTGCACTTGAGAAGAATGTGTATCCTGTTGCTTTTGGATGCAGAGTTCTGTAGATGTCTATTAGGTCCATCTGTTCTAGTGTGTTGTTCAGTGCCTCTGTGTCCTTACTTATTTTCTGTCTGGTGGATCTGTCCTTTGGAGTGAGTGGTGTGTTGAAGTCTCCCAGAATGAATGCATTGCATTCTATTTCCTCCTTTAGTTCTGTTAGTATTTGTTTCAGATATGTTGGTGCTCCTGTGTTGGGTGCATATATATTTATAATGGTTATATCCTCTTGTTGGGCTGAGCCCTTTATGTAATGTTCTTCTTTATCTTTTGTTACTTTATTTTGAAGTCTATTTTGTCTGATACTAATATTGTAACACCTGCTTTTTTCTCTCTGTTGTTTGCATGAAATATCTTTTTCCATCCCTTGACTTTAAGTCTGTGCATGTCTTTGGGTTTGAGGTGAGTCTCTTGTAAGCAGCATAGAGATGGGTCTTGCTTTTTTATCCATTCTATTACTCTGTGTCTTTTGATTGCTGCATTCAGTCCATTTTCATTTAGGGTGTTTATTGAAAAGTATGTACTTATTGCCATTGCAGGCTTTAAGTTTGTGGTTACCAAAAGTTCAAGGTTAGCTTCTTTACTATCTTATAAACACGGTCTGATGATTCTTTATTTCTCTCCCTTCTTATTCCTCCTCCTCCATTCTTCATCTGTTGGGTGTTTTGTTCTGTGCTCTTTCTAGGAGTGCTCCCATCTAGTGAAGTCCCTGTAAGATGCCCTGTAGAGGGAGTTTGTGGGAGGAAAATTCCCTCAACTTTTGCTTATCTGGGAATTGTTTAATCCTTCCTTCATATTTAAATGATAATCATGCTGGATACAGTATTCTTGGTTCGAGGCCCTTCTGCTTCATTGCATTAAGTATATCATGCCATTCTCTTCTGGCCTGTAAGGTTTCTGTTGAGAAGGCTGATGATAGCCTGATGGGTTTTCCTTTGTAGGTGACCTTTTTTTTCTCTCTGGCTGCCTTTAATACTCTGTCCTTGTCTTGGATCTTTGCCATTTTAATTATTATGTGTCTTGGTGTTGCCCTCCTTGGATCCCTTGTCATGGGAGTTCTGTGTACCTCTGTGGTCTGAGAGGCCATGTCCTTCCCTAGTTTGGGGTAGTTTTCAGCAATTATTTCTTCAAGGACACTTTCTACCCTTTTTTCTCTCTTCTTCTTCTTCTGGTACCCCTATAATGCAGATATTGTTCCATTTCGATTGGTCACTCAGTTCTCTTAATATTCTTTCATTCTTGGAGATCCTTTTATCTCTCTCTGCATCAGCTTCTCTGCGTTCCTGTTCTCTGTTTTCTAGTCCATTAATGGTCTCTTGCATCTCGTCCATTCTGCTTTGAAGTACTTCCAGAGATTGTTTAATTTAAGTATTCTCCCTCCTTTCTTCTTGCATTATTCTCTGCAAGTCCATCAGCATGGTTATGACTTTTGTTTTCAATTCTTTTTCAGGAAGACTGGTTAAATCTATCTCCCCAGGTTCCTTCTCAGGGGAAGATGTAGAAGATGTCAAAGCTGTTTCTGTAGTCTTGTCTGGATCAAATTTTTTTGCCTTTTCATGTTGATAGGTGCAGTGGTATGCTATTGACGTGTCTGTCAGCTGGGAAAGCCTAGACTTTTTCCACTTATTCCTGGCCTTTCTTTACTGGGACAACTGCGACCCCTAGTGGCTTGTGTTGGGCAACTGCGTGTAGACTGGGTCTCTGCATCTTGCCTGGCAGGTATGGAAGAAGCTCCCTTGCTGTGGGCATGGCCAGCCTCAGGCCGCTGCTCTGCTATGGCGGAGCCCCAGAGGGGTAATGGACGGGGGCTGTTTGGCTGTTTACCTCCGTGAGGAATTTCAGAGCTGTTGCCCAGGGGGTTAGTGCGCCCGGAGTTCCCTGAAATTTCCAGCTGCTGGACTGTGACCCGGGATGCTTCCATCCAGTTGTGGGGTCCCTGTCACTTCAAGACTTTCAAAAAGCACTCACTTTTCTTTGTCCCAGAGGCACCAGCTGTGGGACCCGCTCACAGGTCTTACTGTCCTGCTTCCCTAGTTTCCAGCACTCCACTCATGCACTGTGTGTCTGCCCTCTGGTGCAGATGGCTAGGGCTGGGTTTTTAGCAGTCCTGGGCTCCCTCTCCCTCCCCGCTCCTACTCCTCTCCTCCCGCCGGGAGCTGGAGTGATGGGCCTCGGGTCCTGCCGGGCTGCGGCTTGTATCACCCCTTTCACCAGGCGCTGGGTTCTCACAGGTGTGGATGTAGTCTGGCTTTTGTCCTGTGTCTTCTGATCTCTCTTTTAGGGATAGTTGTATTTGTTGTATTTTCAAAAATATATATGTTTTTGGGAGGAGATTCCCACTGTCCTACTCATGCCGCCATCTTGGCTCTGCCTCTAACTTCATTCTTTAGTGTGAAGTTCACTTTATAAAAGAGGAGCTTAAGGAATAGAGATACTAAATTACCTGGACAAGTTATTAGAGGCAGAGTGGTCAGACTCTTGTCTCCCACACTAGAAAATAAATTCCAGTGACAGCCAATAGCACCTAACAAACACTCAATACATGGTTGTTAAGTAAATGAACTTTTGTTTATATTAATGTGGGAAATGGGAACCAATTCTATGCAATTTTCTTTCATGAGTATTTAGTACAATTCCACATTGCATTTTTTGTACATGTGACAAAGTACATAGAAGTCATTATTTAAAAAATAACTCATGAATTAGCTAAATCTGTCACCTCTTTTGAAATATGGCAATCCAAGAATTAGCCTAGAGGAGATAAACAAATATTTGTTCTACTCTGGTTATTTTTCCAATAAAATCAGTTACATTTTCCAAAAATTATGAAATTCCAGATACTGAGTAGTAGAATTAGATAAAGCAACATGCAAAGTAGTTATTTATTAATTGAAAAATTCTCCAGTCATAGAAACGGAGGAAATTATACATTTAGGAATTATATTACTGGTGTTACATGCTAATATACCTCTTCCAACTCCTCAGAGCAGGCAATTGTGTTTGGGTAGCACTTGTTCTGATCTGGTGTTAAATAGTTCAAACAACACCTCTGATTATAAGTTTCACTGTTTAGAAAATAAGATTTAATGGCAATATTACAGAAATAAATATCACAGCTAGGGTCATTGGCATTGTCCTAAGATTGAAAAGTTGTTTTTTTGCATTAACTTTCTCAAAACCTCACAATCATCTCTTGGATAAGGAAAGGCAGAAATGGAATTAGTTCTTCACAATGCAGATAAAGACTGAAAAATATTTCTGGCTATTTTTCAAAGATAAATCTTCAGGAATCATAGGGAACATTTAAGCTTCAGAGAAAGAATATCCATACTTCAGAAGCAATGCATATTCTTCAAAGCCATATTTGCCTTTAAGGGAGCCGTGATCTTCATGATAGTTTTGCTGGGCAGATGCATCTGGGGAGGTCTCTCCCTGTACTCCAGGTGAAACCTCAGCCTGGATGGGGGAGGGTTCTTGACTCTGAACAAGAAAGAATTGTCATGCAGGTCAGACAAGTGTAGGTAAGGAAGGAATTCATTAAAGCAAGAGCAGCAGGGAATGGTGGCTGCCTTATAGGCAGCAGAGAATAGGAAAGTGCAGAGGGAAAGAGGGAAACTTCTCAGCCTAGGGCAGATTCCCTTGCTCTTAAAGCCAGAGTCACCTGGCATCCTGTGTCTGCTTGGATATGCATGGCATTGGGACAGCCCCTACCAACCCAGGATTTGGGGGAACCACAGAGTACCATATGGAGTGAGATCATGCTCTGTGAACTTCCCAAAGTAAGGAGATTTTTCAGGCAGGCTCCTGCAGCTGCAGTTCATTCTAGGTTACCCAGATGATGGGAACTTGCAGGCCCAAGTTGAGCTCTCAGCAACCACTCTCTACTTAACAGGAGTAAAGCAGAGTCAGAGTGAAGACTTGGAAATAGAATGAAATAGTAGGGATAAAATGCAGTAATTTTGATTTAGAAATATTCAGAAAGTTCTCAAATCCCTCCTCCTCTCCACTTTTGGTAGGAAGCCAAGGAAGCCAAGGAAACAAAGTTTCTGTTAAGGCTTCAAGAATATAAAGGAATCACAAGGTGCTTGGGTGCTTGAGATTAAAACAATTTAACAATGTATTACCCTCAGCAGGACTGAGTGGTATGGGACAGCTTGTTAATCATAGTCATGGAAGCCCATTAGTTTATATTACAGTATCCGGGTAACTTTTACAGAAATAGCTTAAAATATAACTAGCATCCTGAATACACCTATAGTGACCTAATAGTTCCAAATGCAACTGTTTCTGGGTGCTGACTCCCCCCCTTAGCTTTGTAGTAAATGTGTAAAAGGCATGGCCCTGCTGTACTCAGGGCTCAGACCTTTGGAGATCACTCTCCTCTGAGCCCACCAAAGTAAAATAAACTCCACCCTCCAAGACCTCCGAGTGCTGCCTGGTTCTTCTGTCAGTGATCCAGTCCAGGTTTTCCAGTTTTCTGTAACAATTTGAGTGGTGAGAAAGCTTTATTTAAAAGTATGCCCTTAAAGAAAGGAAAGTGTGGGAGTCTTCAGAGAGGAGTGGGCTAAAAGACTAGGGATTCTGTCTTTTAAGGTCTCCAAGAATGGGGCAAAGGACAGAGGGGAGATTGTTGGGCATAGGCTGGTCTCAAGATGCTTATCTCTTGTTAGAAATACCATGTCTCCTCTTCTCTATTATCAGTCCTCCAGCTAATTCTGTTAAATAAACTTAATACAAGGGATTTATTGATCCTGTTCCTCTCCAAGATAGTGGTTACCATTAAGCAGTGGGGACATATAATTTACGCCTAGTGCCCTGCCCTTATGGTGGGCTGTTGGCTGATTACTAAAGAGTATGTTAGGAATCTTACTTCTCAACTCTATGCTTTTAAAATGGAATCTTGGCCTTAAAGTTCAGTCCCTCTTGTTTTCACTATGCTATTTATATCCCAGCATTTTTAGGAAAATTAATCATGATGTTTGTCTCCTGTCTCTGCCCTCCATCAGTAGGATTAAATATTTTATTACTTCTACTGTAAGACCATATTATCTGGATTATGGTTAATTTACATGTGGAAAAGATGTCCACTAAAGTTTTCATGAGATTGAGCTACTGTGTTTTTCTATCTTATGTAAAATTTAAACCACAACAGAAAATAAAGTCTATAAAGGCAAAAGAAATATTTAAAATTTATCAATATAAAAGTATTTTGCAGCATTAAATATAAGATTATATTAATATGAGGAGCTATGGTGTTTTGGGGATATAAACTCATAAGCAGTGTGAATAAATGTAAGAAACAGAAAAGAAATAACACTGTAAGGCTTAATGGACCTCAAGTAACAAAAAACAGTAAAGATGTTATAAAACAAACAATTCTAATATTAATTATTTCATGGAGATGTTTCAATGTTAATATAAAGGTAGATAATAAAATTTTGTCCTGGGATCTAATTTCAGGTTAACCACTAAGTTAGACTCTCAAGTAAGCTAATTCTTCTAGCTTTCATAAGCTTTAGTTTGCCACCATAAAATGCCCATTTCCAGGCCATAAAAAGAGATCCGGTGGAAAGCTCTTGAGATCATTTGAATTAAGTAAACTGTATCTGTACCTATACATATGGAAAGGCATTACTATACTTCAATATATTATATATAGTATTTTTATTATGATTATATAAGTAATATTTATATAGCACTCATATAGTAAGTAAACAATATAGTAATGTAAGTAATGTTCATACAGTAACCAAGTTTTAGTACCATTGAGATAGGAAGGCAGCAGGGCATAACTCCAGCCCAACTAAAGTACAGGGTAGGCCCTGGAAAAGGATAAAGTCTTAAAAAACAGGGTGCTTGAGATTGAAACAATGTAAAAATTTATTCCCCATCAGGACCCAGTGGTATAGAACAGCTCATTGCTCATAGTCATGTAGGCCCATTAGCTTACAAAGGGTATCCAGGAAACCTTCACAGAGATAGGTTAAAATATAACTAGCATTCTGACAATCTACAGAAAACTCCCACTGCAGCAAGCATAAAGCCCTAGACACCGAGACCCCAAATGGCAACCTTGCCCCTTCCTGCACCCGCGGGGAGTTCCATACTTTCTCTTATCCTGAATAAAGCTCGTTCTCTCCGTATCTGAATATAAACTAGGGATGTGCATGTCTGTTGTTCAGTTCTTAAAATCATAATATTGTTACTGTTTCAATATTTTATTGCTTAAGAAAACTGAGAGGCTAAGTTTAAAGAAACTGCCTTAAATAATGAAGCTTCAAAGAACCTGTAGCCAGAAGAGACCAGAAGGTGTAAACATCTGTGTGGAATTGCAGGTGAGAAAATAAAGTCCCAGCAGCCTGGTAAGGAGGGTCTATGAGGGAAATACTTTAAATAACAGAGACAGGAAACACGCACATGAATAAAGAAAAGGGAGCAAGAAGACACGTGATTGGGCTTGTTTTTTAAGCTGGATGAAAAAAGAGATTTACAAAGGTCAGCCATTTAATGAGTTGACAGCTTTGATAGTGAAACAGATCTGAGTGAAACAGAAGGTCAGAATCAGATGTCCTTAAAGTCAAGAGAAGGATTTTGGCAAAGGTGGATGTAAACACAGACACATCTGAATTTTTTTTAAAGTATTTGAAAATACTCTCTATTGAAATGTGAATTGGAAAACCTTATTTAATATACATGATCAGATTAAAGTTGATATTTGTCAAGGAATGAAAGTTCACTTTTTAATATTTAGTCACCTGAGTTATTAAGATACCCTCAGAATACAATATTCACTTCTAACTGTAATGATTTTAAAGCCTTGTGAAAAACAGTAAATGTGTATTTATAAACACTAACACATGAATATGCATTCACTGTGGAAAATTCAACACAAATACATGTAGAAGAAAGAATTAGTGGTTCCCCTTCACTCTCCCTTAATTCCTCTCCCCTCCAGTAAGGCAACAATTTTTAAAATACATATTTTTGAAGTGTCCTTTCAGATCCAGTCCATAGTGTATTTTTTACTATGTATTTTTAAATATGTTTATGAACACATATATACATATATAAGTTTCAGGTTTTTCATAAATACTAAATATTTATGGAAAATATGATAAACATATTTATATAATTCTACAATTGTTCTATTTTTATCTAATAGGTTTCCACATCAATATTTACAGATCAACCTCATTCTTTTTAACCACTGCCTAGAAGTCCATAGACTACAATGTAGTCTATCTTCTGTTGAAGGACATTTAGGCTGTTTCCATATTTTTTTACCATAATAAATATAATATCAGGGATTTAAGATAAAACAAATTAATTTTTAATTATTATCCTCAAGCTAATGGAAAAACAATGTTGAATGTCTGTTATTTCTTGCCTTTCAAAATCATTTCATCCTTTGCAAAACTTCTGTGATTTAATTTTCACTGATGTTGGTTAAATGAAACTAATTATGAGACAACCATTGGGGAAAAACTCTCAAAACATGTAAATCTTTTCAATAGACACATTTCCGAAAATTCCATTTAGGTTTTAAATGTCATGATCCTGAAGAACCACTTTATGAAAACAGCAGCAAAATAGAGAATGAGTTTAGCAATAAGGCTAAAATGTGTTTGAAATTCAGTTCTAATCAGGAATATTCCACATGATGTTTTGTGCCTTAGGGTCCTAATCTGCAGAGAAAAATAATAATAAATTGTAATTTTATTTGTTACTGTGAGGAATAAATAAGGGTTATCTCTGACAGAAAGAATGCATTAAACAAATATAATTACTCTTTTCTACTAGGTACTCAATAAATGAAAAAAATAATGTTCAACTCTGTTGGTTTAAGTGTGTGTGTGATTCTATGGATGTGTGTGTCTATTTGTATGCCCCACCAAAAATTAAAATACACACTCTTCTATCAATGTATACAATATATCTTTGGCAAAGGGACTATAAATTAAAATTGGGGAATTAAATCAGGAGTTTTCTTGCACTATCTAGATCAGTATCTAGATAAGTCAAGTAATTGCTTGATCACTTGCTGTCTTAACTATGAAAACCAATGCTATATTGTTATTAAATATGTATATCAATGAATGGTTCTCAAAGTGTGATCTCTACACTAGCAGCAACACCTGGAATACTACTGAAAATGCAAATTAAGCCCCATCCCAAACCTACCAAACCAGAAACTTTAGGGAATGAACACAATATGTTCCAATGAGTTCTCTGCACGATTCTGATGTGCTCAAGGTGTAGAAATACTTATGTATATCCTTAAAAAAATACTAATATGTGATGTTATTCATTTAACTACTCATATAGCCTTACAAATGAAATACATCCAATCAGTATATTTTTAACATGTCCAATGAAATTTTAAGTATTATAATGATAGAGAAATCAAAATAGTGAATGCATTTTATCTTGCCAAATTCCCCTCCTGATTAGTCTGTTACCTGTGCTGCCTTTTACCCAGGTTTCAGAAATGACATTCTTACTAAGTGTTTTCAGATGTTCATCAGTTAGCTGAGAGTTTAAATCTGGCATCGTTTTCAGCATCTTCCACACAATGTTATGTTCATGTAGTGTCCTATGAATTGGCCTTAAAAAAAAAGAAAGACCACAGCATAAATGCAAACAAACCCAAAAAGTTCTTGATTTTTAAGCTTCAAAATCTGTATTTGCTTTTTATTTAAGGGTTGCTTTAAGGATACCTGTGATTATATTCCATTTTGTCTTAACCAAATCAACTTTAGAATTTGTTCTTCCCATAATATTAAGATGCAGCACTACGGAACTTATAAACTTTCAGAAATTACATAGTGCCTTCACCTTCTTTCTATGGAAAACTCAGTTATTCATTTATAAGATTACATTTTTTATTATTAGTCATTACAATAATAAAGACCTCTTCAGATAGTGAAAAGATGTTTTGCCCACTATTTATTCTCATTCCTTTTAAGTACTATTAAAGTTAAATCAAATGAAGCTGTAATGTAGCATTTGAGGATACAAATTTTCAGTGAAAAATGCATATACAATTTTAAATAAAACATAGTAATCATATGATGGATATTTATTTCATTTAATTATTAAATTCAGTGTTTAATAAATATAATACCATAAACAAGATACAAAATTCATATTGGTTCTAAGTTCTCAAGGGACTAACCCAGCTGTCATACCATTATTAAATGCTCAGTATTTTTCAAGCAATTTAAAAATATCTACTGTGAAAAAATCAGTTGAGCAGCAAAAAGGGAATTCAGGGGTAATCACATATGCAGGTTTACCGGAAATAGTCCCAGTTTATATATAATCTGTTGGCCTATCTGATATGTATGTGTTTGTGTGTGTAGACTTTCTGGATAGAAATATAAACTGTTTTTTTTTTGTTATGGGTTATCGCAAAAAGTTGGAGAAACCCTAGTTTAGTAGATAGCCTTAAGAAATGGTCTTAAGAAACTGGCTCCCTACTTACCATTATTTTAAAATGTGTACTTCAAATGCTATAATAAAGATTCGGTATTCAGAAACGGTGTGATATCATAGCCTAAACCTAAAATAAGAGTTGTTTTAGAAACCAAACAGGAGGTGTGTCCTGCTTGAAGTTTTCACTATGTATTCAGTAAGACCAAGAAATGACACCAGAATGTTCTTGGGGTAAAACAGTTTATAACCAGCTTTGTTCTCCAGGTGGTAAATTGAGCACTAGAATCACATCTGCATCCAGCAGTCTACAGGTCTGTAATCCACCTCTGTCTCTGCCTCCACCCAGAGCACTGGGCAGAGCTCTTTATATAGTGACACAGTCAATAATAGCTTATTGCCTACAGGTATGGAAGCAGTAGGCTAGTAGTAGGCCAATTATATCAACAAGTAGTTTAGGGTCAGATGAAGATCCTGGCCATGGGAACTTCCATTTTCCCCACAAGATAGTAAGGAAATAATATCATGGACTATAAAAAGGACATACATGGCAAATATTTGATATATTGGTTGCCTGCAATAATTCAGAAGACTGACCAATTGCCTAGGAAACCTACTGCTTCATAGAACATAGTTGGAATAGCCAAAAAGTTACACTTTCTTTTCCCAGTTATTTGCAACTGAGGCTAAAACCAACCAGTTTCGACCATAAATGTAAAGGAATAGAGAGGATCCAGAAATGTGGGGTATGATTATAAATGCTAAGTGTTTCTTGACCCCATGCAGCAAGAAAGGACTGAAAAAGACTTGACTGTTAAAGGCTTATTAAGCTTTCTCAATTAAATATAGGCACTTAACCCTATGGCAAAAGTCTAATTAAAAGTTTTGCCCTCCAAATCCAGCCAACTTTTTTCAGAAGACCTTAAGGCAGCCTAAATTAAAAGAGAGGCAGTGTGGATAAAATGAGAGTTCCTGTAGCCAGAATTCTCTCCTGGCCATGGTTGACTAGCTCAGTGCACACCTGTGGGCAATACATAGCTGTTGACTCTATAAAGGAGCTCTGCCCAGTGTTCTGGGCATGACACAGTGGCAGGGCTGCAAGGCTGCAGGAGAGCAAAGCAGAGGCTGGAGTGGTGACAGCACAGAGGACAGAGGCCCAGAGGATGGCTGTGCAGGATGACTGTGCAGAAAGGCCCAGAGGACGGCTGTGCGGGACGGCTGTGCAGGCAGAGAGGCCCAGAGGATGGCTGTGTGGGACGACTGTGCAGAGGGGTCCCGAGGACGGCTGTGCAGACAGAGGCGTCCAGAGGCAAGGGGAGAGACCAGCTTGCTGCATGCAGACTTGCTCTGAGTGAATGGGATTTTAGTAACTGATCTGCCACCTGGAAATAAAGTTGGGGATAACCCTTTCACCCCAAGAACGTTTTACTGTTGTTTTCTTTGGTCACACTGAATCCATAGTGAATTTGCCCCGGGCTGAAACCCATTGGCAAAACAGGCAGGAATAGGAAGAAATAGAAAGGACTTAAAAACAATGTCTAGAACAGAACCTTAATTTGATTACTAGTATATAGAAGATAATGTAGACAGATAAATCAGAAACTTTTATTTCTGAGGGATTTGTATCACTAAGGAATCCAATATTCTGGCCTAATAGCTTTGACTTATTGAACTTGCAAACCAAGTAAATAAAATAAAATTGTGCAATACCCTCCACCCTTCAAAGGAACATACTCTGCAGTGTTATCAGATTTCTCAATGAGCATTAGAGACAAGAAAAAAGTTCTCAGATAGTGAAGCCAAGGGATACTCTTCTCACAAAAGAGATCCAGGATCTAATTTTAAAAAACTTCTAATACTGTTAGGCAGAGGTTTTTATATCAGCCCAGAAATTAAGATTGTTACTATAAACCAATGATTACAGTGTGTTTCCATTTCTTCTTTTTTCTGAATGTAAGTTTTTATGGTAGATAGCAGACGTCTGGGCTCCATAATTATATATTATGTAGGTGGATAACAAGAGAGAATTTGATTATCTGGTTTTTATGTTAGTAGACCAGAAGTAGCAATTCTCATTCTTTATGGAGAGGAGGGTACATCCTGGACTTTGAGATGAGGTAATAGGTATGACTTTGGATTTTGTTTATTGGTAAAAGAGTGAATATATTGCATGTGTTGAAAAAGGATATGCAAAGGTAGTTGGTAACCAGAAAGAGGCAAACCATAAAATAGATGCTAGCTGGTCTATCAAAAATTAATTCCCCTTCTTTCCAGACACATGGCTAGAAAAAATTTCCAAGCCATCCTTATTCTGGGCTGAGTTCTAGTCAATGGAAGGTGAACTATAATAGGAACTATAATATTTAATTCCCATTACATGGTCAATTTTTGTTTATTTTACACTTGTAGCTGAAAAGATTATATGCTCATCTGTTAAGTACAAAATCATATATATAAAATACATATATGTAAAAAGGTACATATATATGTATGTGTGAATTTGCATATATATATAAATGCATGTAAACATGTATACTTCATATAGATATGTATGTTGGTTTGTGTCTACATATAAATATAAATAAGTACTAATAATACATTTTATATTACCTACTATGTGCCAGATACTCTTTATATAGGTAAAATATTTTAACACATTTTCTTATAACAAATCTTTTCCCATTTAAGAAATAGGAAAACTAATGCAGATTCTAATTAAATCTCAATGATCAAGATGTAACTAATGATGAAGATTTCATGACTGACAGTCAGAAACAGAAGTAAGTGGCAGTGCTAAAAACCCTGGACGTTTGGCCCTGGATTACTTGTTTGAGATTTCTAGCTCCTGGTCAAAACCTTTGCAGTTTTTCCTGACCATACGCTACTAACTATAAAGGCTTTACCTGAGAGGCCTCATGGGGAATGATGCCCTTCAACAAAAGATGTTACACAGCCAATGCACTGCAGTCTCTGAAGGGAACTGCAAAGACTTGGCCCCTGCAGGCCAATCATGCTCTTAATCAAAGCTACATTCCTGATCCAAGCATCACCATTTGGAGGTCTCCTTATCAGAGAAACTTGAAGACATTTTCCCAAATCTAACTCGGTATTCAGTACTTTTCTACTCCTGGTCTTTTGCCTTTGCCACCACCCCAAACTCCAGGCCCGTAAAACTGCAGAAGTCTTTTTTCAGGACTTCTCAACAAAGAGTCAACACCCATTATGAGCTAATCTACCTGACCTATGACTGGTGCACCCTTCCATGGGGTAGAAATGAACAGGGAGAGTTGATGTTTTCTCCAGTTTTAGAATATTGGTTATATCATAATAGTCACAGGTTAAAGGCTTCATTGTGGCTTCCATTTTGGCTTGTTGCTTCAATCAGCTACTCTGAGACCTGGCTGCTCCCTCCCCTAGGTCTCCTAAGCTACTGATAATGTTCTTAATCACAATTGTATGCTGTAATGTATTAGTACTCATTATTCTGATCTTTCTACATCTCTCTTCAAATTTTATATATTTGATCTATATATTCTATTTATTTTGGTTGTATTTCATCTAACCTCCTATTACCACCATTTCTACCTTGTTTGTGCTACCCCATTTGGGCACTGGTCTTAAGGGTTTCATCCTAACAAATGATTAGCACAATCCACAGTTCTAAAATTCCCCCCAAATTTTTCAATTTATTCTAACATACAAGCCTGTATTTACCATACTCAGGATGGTATATCAAGACATTCAAGTGCGAAAACTTAGCCTTCATTTCCTCTCTTTAAACATGGCCTTCCTTCATTTCTGTCTCAATCTCTACATTTACTATTGGTGGGAACTTCTTTTACATACTTCATACCCACTTTTGTACCACAGCTTTCTGGCCCACTCTTAACATACAAAACTACAGTGAAAGAAATTAGATTAACAAAAAAGAAAAATGTATACATTGAGAGATGTTTCAAAAATTATAATGCCTAAACTACCATTAGTAGTAAAGAGTTATTTTTTAAATAATGTTATTATTAGTATTATCATCATCATGAGTAACCAGACCACAGACAATGGTGTGACAAAAGTTATTCCCTTTGTATTTTCATTTACTCACCTTTACCTCTATTTCTAGTCCCCATTCCAGCTGATGACAAAAAACACAATCTTAGTATAATCCAAGTATTTTAAAACATATCAGTGGTAAAAAAAATAATTTCAGGATTTTCCTTTCTACTCCTTTCTCTCCTAGTGATTATATCAAAACTAGGAGCTTAAAAAATCATGACAAGTATATGGCTTTTGATGAGCAGCACCTGCATGCACTGGCATCTGTTGAATAGAAACTATCACATATAGCCACTGGCATCCTTGCTAATATCCACTGAATTTCCAAATACTTAATGTTATAGTTACACATGACCTAGATTTCCACAAAGCTCTTATAAACGAGTTAACTTGTTCACTCTCAGCTAATTGTTCACAAACTCTTATCATTAAGGAGAGAGTTTTGATTACTTCAGTAAATATCCCTGAGGCAATGGGAAACTAGTTAGAGCTTTCTTAAGGCCTGTACTCCTAGTACTAGCTTATTCACATTTACTCAATTGTGCAAATGAAATGAAGCTTCTGCATTATTCTATACTGATCTAATCTTTCTAATAGTCTCCAGTCTACTAGACTGAAGAGTGAAACAAAACAAAACAAAAATCTTTGTACTTGTCTCTTAACAATAATATATATATTCTAATAGAATCTCCATTCAACTTAAATGCTGAGGATACACAAAGTTTAGCTTCCTATACATCTGTCTGATGTATATGGCTTTTCTTAGAGGACTCAGAATCATTTGTAAATGTGTTTAATCTTCCAGAGTTAGTCCACTCAAAATTCTTCTCCCCAAGAGATGGTGGAAGCCTAAAGGGAATTGATTGTGTCCTTCTGGCAGTGGCTAGAGGAACAGATGGTCTGCATGTGCTGAAAATTTTGTTGAAGAAGTAAAATTAATTTATATTACAACAAATAAACACAGCCATTAAGCTTGGGCAGGATGTTTACCAATAAAACAATAGTAAATCAGAGCATTCAGTATAAGTAAAGGAAGAAAGCAGTGGTGGAATATGCCATAGAAGCAATAGTTAATATGAAGATCAAAGAGATTAATTTCCTTAATGACACATAGCTAATAATGATAAAAAAGATATTGAAATACTAAATATCGCTGAGTAAAGAACAAATCATTATTGCTAAGGCACACACAAATACACATGAATACAAACAAAACCCCTAAATTAAAATACAATAGTTATGGGCTCTCATAATAAATTGATAAACTATCTAATAGAAGAGAATACAGGAGGAGATTAAAGATGGCAGTGTAAGAGGTGACACAAAGGCCTCCTCTAAAACCACATGTAATATGAAAATATAAGTAATACAACTAATCCTGAAAGAGCAACAGGAAAGAGGGCTGTGCCAGACTGCATACACCTGGAGAAAAGAAAAGACCTCATGGAACAGGATAATGTACCAACGCCATGGCCCAGCAAGATCCATGCCCATCCCCCAACCCAACTAATAGGTGGGAGAAAGAGAAACGGAGTGGGGAGGGAGTGGGGGCCTGGGACTGCTGAGCACCTAGCTCTGGAGATCTGCTCTGCGAGCAAAAACCTACACTGCATGGTGCTCTGGTGATTACGGGGGTTAGAAAGCTAAGACAGGCAGAATACCTGGAGAGACTGAGATTACAACTGCTTATGGAAAACAGGGATCCATATCTGGCTGCTCTGAGACAAAAGAAAGGAGGGCAGCCCAAGAAAATTCCTAACAGTGAGAGGGGTACTAAAGGGGCAAGGTTTACACAGAGATTACTGCTCAGGGGAAAGGAGTGGTAGACAACATTGTCTGGGTTCACTCTGATCAGCAAGTTGGGAACTTTCACGATATTCAGGTGCCCCAGCCCCTTGGCTGGCTATGTAGCTCCAAGACCACCCTCTATGATATGCAGCCTGCTGTGCCTTCCACCCAGCCAGCTTGCACCTGACTCACAAACCAGAAAACCCAGCACTGGCATTAGGCAGGCCAGAAGAGAAGCCCTGTCTATGACAGCTACAAACACAAAGCATAGAGGCCTATACCAGTGTGCTTGGCCGAGTGATTCTGGAAGTGTAAACAGACATAGCAGCCAGGAAGCAGGAAACAGCTCTTTCGTTCCCCAAGGCACCAACACGACTTCCCTGCAATTCCCAACATTGCTCCAGAGGATGAGAAGCTTAAGACAGTAGAGCTTCTGGGCACTAGAGGGAGCCACATATAAATACGAAACATCAAAGGAAACTGGTTCAAAGCAAAATCATACATACACCAGAGAAAGACTAAAATGAAATTGACCTAATGAATATTCCTGAAAGACATTTCAAAATAAAAACAAATATGTTCATGGAGGTACAGAAAAATATTCAAGAACTCAGGAATGAATTCCAGTCAGAGATCCAATCATTAAGGAACACAGCATGAGAAATGAAACATACAATGGAAGATTTTAAAAGTAGATTAGATACAGTGGAGGAGACGATAAATGAAATAGAAATTAGAGAAGAGGAATACAAAGAAGCTGAGGCACAGAGAGAAAAAAGGATCTCTACAAATGAAAGAATACTGAGAGAACTGTGTGACCAATCCAAATGGAACAATATTCATATTATAGGGGTACCAGAAGAAGAAGAGAGAGAAAAAGGGATAGAAAGTGTCTTTGAGGAAGTAATTGCTGAAAACGTCCTCAATCTGGGGAAGGAAATAGTCTATCAGGCCATGGAGGTACAGAGATCACCCAACACAAGGGATGCAAGGAAGATAACACCAAGACATATAATTAAAATGGCAAAGATCAAGGATAACGACAGACAATTAAAAGCAGCCAGAGAGAGAAATGAGATCACATGCAAACGAAAGCCCATCAGGCTATCATCAGACTTCTCAGCAGAAACCTTACAGACCAGAAGGGGAGTGGCATGACATAATTAATACAAAGAAGCAGAAGGGCTTCAAACCAAGAACACTTTATCTGGCAAAATTATCATTTAAACTTGAAGGAGGGATTAAACAATTTCAAGATAGGCAACAGCTGAGAGAATTTACCTCCCACAAACCATCTCTACAGTGTATTTTGGAGGGACTGCTATAGATGTAAGTGTTCTTAAGTACTAATAGCTGTCACCAGATGTAATAAGACCACAGTAAAGAAAATAGAACAGTTAATTACTAAGCAAATGCCAAATTAAATCAACTACCCCAAAGTCAGTCAAGGGATAGACAAAGAGTACATAATATGATACCTAATATACAAAAGAATGGAGGAGGAAGAAAGAGGAGAAAAAAAGATCTTTCAGATTGCATTTGTAATATCATGCTAAGTGAGTTAAGTTAAACTCTTAGATAGTAAGGAAGTTAACCTTGAACCTTTGGTAACCATGAATGAAAAGTCTGCAATGGCAATAAGTACATACCTATAGATAATCACCCAGGATGTAAATGGTCTCAATGCACCAATCAAAAGACACAGAGTCACTAATGGAAAAAAAAAACAAAGACCCATCTATATGCTGTCTACAAGAGACTTAGATTAAACCCAAAGACAAACACAGACTAAAAATGAAGGGATGGGAAGCAATATACAGATTTGATGCAATCCCTATGAAACTACCAGCAACATTCTTCAATGAACTGGAACAAATAATTCAAAAATTCATATGGAAACTCCAAAGACCCCGAATAGCTAAAGTAATCCTGAGAAAGAAGAATAAAGTAGGGGGGATCTCACTTCCCAACTTCAAGCTTTACTATAAAGCCATAGTAATCAAGACAATTTGGTACTGGCACAAGAACAGAGCCACAGACCAATGGAACAGACTAGAGAATCCAGACATTAACCCAGACATATGTGGTCAATTAATATTTGATAAAGGAGCCATGGACATACAATGGTGAAATGACAGTCTCTTCAACAGATGGTGCTGGCAAAACTGGACAGCTACATGTAGGAGAATGAAACTGGACCATTGTCTAACCCCATATACAAAAGTAAACTCAAAATGGATAAAAGACCTGAATGTAAGTCATGAAACCATTAAACTCTTGGAAGAAAACATAGGCAAAAACCTCTTAGACATAAACCTGAGTGACCTCTTCTTGAACATATCTCCCCGGGCAAGGAAAACAACAGCAAAAATGAGTAAGTGGGACTATATTAAGCTGAAAAGCTTCTGTACAGCAAAAGACACCATCAATAGAACAAGAAGGATCCCTACAGTATGGGACAATATATTTGAAAATGACACATCCGATAAAGGCTTGACGTCCAGAATATATAAAGAGCTCACATGCCTCAACAAACAAAAAACAAATAACCCAATTAAAAATGGGCAGAGGAATGCAATTAATTATCAGAGAAATGCAAATTAAAGTTACAATGAGGTATCACCTCACACCAGTAAGGATGGCTGCCATCCAAAAGACAAACAACAACAAATGTTGGCAAGGCTGTGGAGAAAGGGGAACCCTCCTACACTGCTGGTGGGAATGTAAATTAGTTCAACCATTGTGGAAAGCAGTATGAAGGTACATAAAAATGCTCAAAACAGACTTACCATTTGACCCAGGAATCCACTAATAGGAATTTACCCTAAGAACGCAGCAATCAAGTTTGAAAAAGACGGATGCACCCCTATGTTTATTGCAGCACTATTTACAATAGCCAAGAATTGGAAGCAACCTAAATGTCCATCGATAGATAAATGGATAAAGAAGATGTGGTACATATACACAATGGAATACTACTCAGCCATAAGAAAAGGGAAAATCCTACCATTTGCAGCAACATGAATGGAGCTGGAGAGTATTATGCTCAGTGAAACAAGCCAAGCGGAGAAAGAGAAATATCAAATGTTTTCACACATCTGTGGAATATAAGAACAAAGGAAAAACTGAAGGAACAAAACAGCAGCAGAATCACAGAACTCAAAAATGGACTAACAGGTCCCAAAGGGAAAGGGACTGGGGAAGATGGGTGGGTAGGGAGGGATGGGGGGGAAGAAGAAGGGGGATATTAAGATTAGCATGCATGGGGGGGAAGGGGAGGGCTGTACAACACAGAGAAGACAAGTAGTGATTCTACAACATTTTGCTACGCTGATGGACAGTGACTGTAAAGGAGTATATAGGGGGACCTGGTATAGGGGATAGCCTAGTAAACAAAGTATTCGTCATGTAAGTGTAGATTAATGATAAAAAAAAAAGCAGTTCCTGTGTGGTGACCTCCAATAAGTTCTACACAAGGGTATAAAGGGCATATAAAAGTGTAGGCAAAGGGTCTGTTTGTGTTTATACAGAGGATCAAAGCCTAATTGGGCTACCCTGAAAATGAACTAAGATACGATATGAAAAAGAAATTCCAACATTAGCACTCTCTGGAAGACTCATGCCAGAAGATGATCATCAAAAAACCCCAACAAAGATCCACACACCGCTACAGCTGTAGATGCACTCATCCCACCGGTTCCTGGACCTGCCATGGGAATGAAAGAGATATCTAAGCCGGCCTGTGCATACAGTAAAACAACAAATTTGACTGGATCTATTCTGTTGGAACTCAACCAAGGATTAGGAGAAGTACAAATTGTAGTGCTCCAAAATCTTACAACTACAGACTATCTACTGTTAAAAGAACATATGGGATGTGAACAGTCTCCAGGAATGGGTTGTTTTAATTTGTCTGATTTCTCTCAGACTGTTCAAGTTCAGTTGCAAAATATCCACCATATCATAGATAAGTTTTCACAAATGCCTAAGGTGCCTAACTGATTTTCTTGGTTTCACTGGAGATGGCTGGTAATTATAGGTCTGCTTTGGTTATTAGTTTAAAACCTATACATGCAGAAGTTACTCTATAAGAAGATATGTCAAAGAAATAATCAATCTTCCCAAGTTTTCTTCCGCCTGGTACTTCTATAGGTTTTCTTCTTCCTTCCTAATTACAACCCTTAAATAGAATTCATGCCTCATATCAAATTTACCGAGTATCATAATTCTTCCAAGTGGTAAAGATACCCCAAGACAAATGATGGGCATAGAAGCCACAGGGCATAAATATGCAAAGAAGTAAAAAGCTATCCATTTCAAACAATAAGGCTTCTCTCTCACTTAACAACTTTACATTTCCCTGTAAGGCCCTGGAAGATGACTGGTTAGCCAGAGACGGGTAAGATTCCTCAAGGGAGGAACAACCTAAGACAGGCACAGTCACAGGGGGGCCATCAGGTGAGAAATTTGGGATCAAAAGAGGTGAGGCTTAGAACCTCACCCCCCCTGTTCTGAGAGAAATCTTCTGCATACATGGATGTTTTTTTGCCCTTGTCTAGCTTGAATTAACACATAGTCTACAGGCACACACCTGATCATCTACATTTGCTCTCTTACAACACCAAACTATGTTTTCTACCTTTATCTTGTATCTACCTACCACTTCAGCATTTTATTAAAAATAATAATAATAAAGAGAGAAATGTGGTATCCACATATAAATCAAGTATAAAAATCAAATTAGTATTCATATTTGAACTGACTGTTTATAGTTCATAATGTATGAGCAAAACTGAAAGTTTCTGTGATGACTGCCCTTGTACTGTTCACCATGTAACTTATTCACTATGTAAGAATTTGTTCTCCATGTAAGAACTTGTTTGTTATGCCTCAGAAGATTGGAGACTGATGAAAATTAGGCTTGGGATGGATTAATGTTTGTGCTTTGAGCATTGACTCCTCTATACAGAATTTTATTGTTCTTAACAACAATTTGATCAATAAATATGAGAGATGCCCGCACAAAAAAAAAAAAAAGTGCACACTTCCAATTGTAAAATAAATAATTAACCAGGATGTAATGTATAGCATAAGGAATATAGTCAAAATAATGTAACAGCTTGGTATGGTGATAGCTGGTACCTAGAATTATCATGTATATAAATGTTGAATCACTGTGTTGTACTGTAGAACCTGAAGAATCAAAAGTTAGCATAAGCACAGCCATCTTAAAGGCTCAAACACTATTTTCTAACCTAGAAGGAGAAAAATTACTAGAACTTTGAAAAACAAGTTAGTCAGCCAGTGTTAATTGTAGTGACCTTTAGTTAGCCAACTTCAATCAGTTAAGCTTATCTTGCTAGAACTACTTTAAACATTCTGAAAGTGATTTTATCTAACCAGACCCCCAGGATGAGGCGTCAGCCGAAAATTTATGTGTCTATGAAAAAAAAAAACTGTATTGTGACTGTAGAAAATACTGCCCCTTTGAAAATGCTATAAAAACTTCTGGCTTTGTGAGTTCGGGGTCCTCGTTGAGACCCGCTGCGTCGGGCTAACGCATAGACCCCAGCTAGCTGGCCTCTGAATAAATTCCTCTTGCTTGTTGCATCAAGAGATGCCTTCTGTGAGTGATTTGGGATGGCGTCCTCCTCTGGGAGAATCCAACATTTGGGGGCTCGTCCGGGATCGTGTGCTCACCCCGCTTCACTCCCGAAGCCGTTCTTGGAGGAAGAGGTAAGATTAGTGGCGCCTTGAGTTGTCTGTGTTCTGTGTTCTGCTTTTCAGTGAGACCAGTCGGAGTTCTGAAAAGGGTACCCTCTGTCTGGCAGCTGTCCTGGTCCCGTAAGGGGTCGCGACTGCGGTCGGTAGATGCACTTGGAGCACCGCAGGCTGCAACCCTGGGGGATGCCCCGGGGAGTTTGGAGGGCCAGGGACGCCTGGTGGCCTCCCACCTGTTTTTCCGCAAAAGTGAACCGGATGAGATAGGGTTGGTTTTTGGGTGCCGAGAGTATCAGCCCACTGATTCCTTCAGGTTCTTGGTCAGAAATCTGAGGAAGACAAAAAGCGGCCGCTGTGTGTCTAATCTCTGTGTGTCTCTGTTTATGTGTCCTTTACGTGTCTAATAATTGTTATACTGACAATGGGACAGACCGTGACGACCCCCCTTAGCCTGACGTTAGGTCATTGGACAGAAGTGAGAGCAAGGGCACATGACTTGTCTGTAGAAGTTAAAAAAGGGCTGTGGCAGACTTTCTGTACCTCCGAGTGGCCCACTTTTAACGTTGGATGGCCCCTGGAGGGGACTTTTGACCTCTCCACTCTGCTTGCAGTAAAAGCTGTTGTTTTCCAGAATTCAACTCGGGGACATCCGGATCAGCAGCCCTACATTGTGGTCTGGCAAGAATTGGTGGAAAATCCACCACCCTGGGTAAAGCCCTGGGTGTGAAAGAAAGCGAACTCCCGAGTCTTATTGGCTCAGGCTCAACATTGGGAAAAGGGAAAGAGACCACCAAAATACACCCTGACATTCAAGACTTGCTCATGGTTGATGATCCCCCTCCTTACCCTCCTGCCTCTGCCCCGGCGCCCGAGGCTCCGGCGGCCGAGGCCCCAGTGCCTCCGGCCCCGGCACCTCCGATGCCTCTAGCCTCTGGTACCGACGCATCGGGGCCAGCTCCGGGACCGGCCCAGGGAACTCGGCGGCGCCGAGGGGCCGCATTGGACCCATCAGGTATTTTTCCCCTCAGGTCTTATGGGGCCCCCATTCTCAGGGAGGAAGGAGTCCCGCCTTTCCAACCTCTGCAATACTGGCCATTCTCCTCTGCCTATTTACATAATTAGAAAGCTAAACACCCTCCTTTTTCAGAGGAACCACAGAGACTAATGAGACTGATAGAGTCCCTGATGTTCTCTCACCAGCCCACTTGGGATGATTGTCAGCAGCTCTTACAGGTACTCTTCACCATGGAAGAAAGAGAAAGGATCCTCCTGGAAGCACGAAAGAACGTGCCTGGAGCTGATGGACGACCGTCGCAACTCCCTCATGATATAGAAAGGGGGTTCCCACTGACCAGACCCAACTGGGACTTTAATTCTCCAGAAAGTAGGGAGCGACTAACCATCTATCGCCAGGCTCTGGTGGCAGGTCTTCGCGGGGCTGCAAGGTGCCCCACCAATTTGGCCAAGGTAAGAGAGGTTAGTCAGGGAGCCGCTGAGGCACCCGCAGTGTTCTTAGAACGCCTGATGGAAGCCTTCAGGTGGTATACTCCTTTTGACCCCACTTCTGAAGAACACAGTGCTTCAGTGGCTCTTGCCTTTATTGGGCAATCAGCGCCTGATATTAGAAAGAAGCTTCAGAGACTAGAAGGCTTACAGGATTTGTCATTGAGAGTTTTGGTGAAAGAAGCTGAGAAAGTTTATCATAAGAGAGAGACTGAGGAAGAGAAGGAATTAAGGAAGGAAAAGGAAAAAGAAAGTAAAGAGGAAAAGAGGGATAGGAAGCATGAGAGAAATTTAACAAAAATCTTGGCCGCAGTAGTAGAAGGTAAGGGACGCCCACCCTCTAGTGGTAGAACTAGTAAGGCAGGGCACCTGGGCAACCAGCCTCCTTTGGATAAAGATCAATGTGCATACTGCAAAGAAAAAGGACATTGAGTGAAAGAATGCCCTAAAAAAGCCACTGCAGAAGCCTCTAAAAAAGGTGTTGTCTCTGCTGGAAGACGAAGATTAGAGAGGACAGGGCTCGGAACCCTTCCCCGAGCCCAGGGTAACTCTGAAAGTGGAGGGGCAACCCGTTGAGTTCCTAGTAGACACCGGTGCTCAACATTCTGTATTAACTAAAGACAAGGGCCCTCTCTCTGGCAAAAAGTCTTGGGTAATTAGAGCTACAGGCCAGAAACAATATGTATGGACCACCCGAAGAGCAGTAGACTTAAGAGTAGGATGAGTAAGTCACTCGTTCCTGATTATACCGGAATGCCCTATGCCCCTGTTAGGAAGGGACATCTTGACCAAAGTAGGAGACCAAATATCTTTTCAAGCTGAGAAACCTCTAGTGACTAATCAGGAAAATAAGCCTTTGAACTTGAGTATTCTGACCATAAGATTGGAAGACGAATACTGTCTTTTTATAGAACCAGAGCCCTCCCGAATTAGTCAGGAGTGGCTCGACCGATTCCCAGGAGCCTGGGCGGAGATAACAGGCATGGGGCTCGCCAAGAACCAGCCCCCTGTAATCATAGAACTAAAAGCTTCAGCCTTGCCAGTGACTGTGAGGCAATATCCAATAAGTAAAGAAGCCAGAGATGGAATTAGGCCACATATCCAGAAGCTTATGGAACAGGGAATATTAGTAAAATGTCAATCCCCATGGAACACCCCCTTGCTGCCTGTAAAAAAGGCAAGAACAGGAGATTACCGACCAGTACAAGATTTAAGAGAAGTTAACAAAAGGACACAGGACATTCACCCCACCGTGCCAAATCCCTATAACCTACTAAGCTCCCTGGCCCCAGAAAACATCTGGTATTCAGTTTTAGATCTAAAAGATGCTTTCTTTTGTCTGCGCTTGCACTAGAACAGCCAACCGCTGTTTGCCTTTGAGTGGAAAGATCCCACCAGAGGAACTACTGGGCAATTGACCTGGACTCGTTTGCCACAAAGATTCAAGAACTCGCCCACCCTCTTCGATGAGGCTTTACATCAGGACTTGGCTTTCTACCGAGCTTCAAACCCACAGGTAACTTTGCTGCAATATGTTGATGACTTATTGATAGCCGCTCACACCTGGGAGACCTGCCAAGAGGCCACTGAAGCCCTTTTGACTGAAATTGCCAAATTAAAGTATAGAGCATCTGCTAAGAAGGCACAGATCTGCCAACAACAAGTGATTTATTTGGGATATTCCCTGAGAAAAGGGAAAAGGTGGCTTACTGAAGCGCGGAAGCAGACTGTGACGCAGATTCCGGTCCCCACTACAGCACGCCAGGTTCGCAAGTTTCTGGGGACAGCGGGGTTTTGTAGATTGTAGATACCCAGATATGCTTCCTTGGCCGCCCCTCTGTACCCCCTTACCAAGGGGACAGCCCCATTTGTTTGGGGATCTAAGCAACAACAGGCCTTTGATGATATCAAGAAAGCCCTCCTCTCAGCACCCGCTCTAGCATTGCCAGACGTAACTAAGCCATTTGTCCTTATCGTGGACGAACGGAGCGGAGTAGCTCGAGGAGTGTTGACCCAACAATGGGGACCTTGGATGAGACCTGTCGCCTATCTGTCAAAAAAATTAGACCCCGTGAGTAGTGGGTGGCCTGCCTGCCTGAGAGTAGTAGCAGCTGTGGCCCTCCTAGTTAAAGATTCTGACAAACTAACACTGGGACAAAAACTCACTGTCGTTGCTTCACATGCATTGGATAGCATAATCCGGCAACCACCCGAAAGATGGATGTCAAATGCCAGAATGACTCACTACCAGACCTTACTACTAAATTGTGATCGTGTGGAATTTGCCCCACCCGCCATCCTAAACCCAGCTACTCTGCTCCCCGATTTGGAAAAAGAAGTACTTCATACCTGCCAGGAAATCCTGGCTGAGGAGGCGGGGACCCGCCAGGACTTACAAGATCAGCCTTTAGAAGGACCAGGACTCCTGACTTGGTATACAGATGGGAACAGTTACATTATAAATGGTAAGAGAATGGCGGGAGCTGCAGTAGTGGATGATAACCGAATCGTGTGGGCCAGTGGACTTCCAACGGGCACTTCTGCACAGCGAGCAGAGCTCGTCGCTCTGACTCAGGCTCTAAAGATGGCAGAAGGTAAGAGACTTAACGTCTATACTGACAGCCGATACGCTTTTGCCACCGCTCACATACACGGAGCTATTTATAGACAGAGAGGGTTATTGACTTCTGCAGGGAGAGATGTTAAAAACAAACAAGAAATTTTAAATTTGTTAAAAGTCATCCATAGACCTAAAGAAGTGGCAATAATACATTGCCCTGGGCATCAAAAAAGTGACTTTCTAATAGCTCAAAGAAACAGAAGGGCGGATCAAGCTGCCAAACAAGCAGCCCAGGGAATGAATATCTTACCCCTCCAAGTGTACCTGGAGGCCACTTGTATTAAGAGCTTCCAGTATACACCCGAAGACCTCGCTTGTATAAACAAATTAGAGTTTAAAAATTCCTCACCCCACGAGATATACAAGTCTGAAAAAGAGAGAGTTGTCCTGCCTAAGAGAGAGGCAGAAGAATACTTAAGGCAATTGCATCAATTGACACATTTGAGAGCAAAAAACCTAAAGACCTTGGTTCAAGACTCCCCTTATCATGTTATTAGATTAAGAAAACTGGCTGACGAGGTTGTAAGAAATTGTCTTCCCTGCCAATTAGTAAATGTGAGTAAAAATCCAGTAACATCCGGGAAAAGACTTCGAGGAGATCGCCCAGGAGCTTACTGGGAAGTTGACTTCACTGAGATCAAGCCTGTTAAGTATAGATATAAGTACCTTCTACTTTTCCTAGACACATTTTCAGGATGGACAGAGGCGTTCCCCACCAAAACTGAGACAGCTCAGACGGTGTCTAAAAAGATCCTTGAAGAAATATTTCCCAGGTTTAGAATCCCAAAGGTAATCGGCTCTGACAACGGCCCTGCCTTTGTTGCCCAGGTAAGTCAGGGATTGGCCAAGATTTTAGGGACGGATTGGAAATTGCATTGTGCATACAGGCCCCAGAGCTCAGGACAGGTAGAAAGGATGAATAGAACTCTAAAAGAGACCCTGACTAAATTATCCATAGAGACTGGTTTATATGATTAGTTAGTCCTCCTTCCCTTCGCCTTATTCCGAGTTAGAAACACCCCCAGCCGTTTCAGACTAACACCCTTTGAAATAATGTTTGGAGCCCCGGCTCCACTAAATGCAGCTCACCTCCACGTATCCCCTGAATCTGTGACTAATAAGTTTCTGCTTGAAAGGTTACGGGCTCTGGAAGTTCTGCAGAAAGAAGTGTGGGCCTCTATCCGAGAAGCCTATCGGCCAGAAGAAATTTCAGTACCTCACCCGTTCCAAGTGGGAGACTCTGTCTATGTAAGGCGACATCGAACGGACAATCTTGAGCCTCGGTGGAAAGGACCCTTCATCGTCCTTTTGACCACACCTACAGCTGTGAAAGTAGATGGCATCTCTTCCTGGATACATGCTTCACATCTGAAGAAAGCGCCTCAACCAGACCCGGACTGGCGAGTAATTCGAACTGATAACCCTCTTAAATTTCGCTTGTGTAAAAATGATTGTGTCACTAACAATTCTAATTCTAATGACCCAGTTACTTCCCACCTTCCAGAACCCTAACCCCCATGAACCCAGGTTACTCACATGGCAAATCATTACCCCGGCTTCCCAACAAGTAGTAGTCCAGTTAACAGGACAACACCCTAGGAGAACTTGGTGGCCTACCCTCACTGTAGATTTGTGCACTCTCTTCAAACAAGACCCAAGGTATGAAGATAAAGTTAGAGTACCTAGATGTAGTACTCAAGATTATACAGTGCATTGGGGCTCTGGGACCATGAAAGAGCTCCAGAATACCTGCTTCTATGTATGCCCAGCCCCCTCAGCCGATAGTGCCAAGGCCTCACAGTGTGGTAGGAAGACAGATTTTTTCTGCAAAAATTGGGGTTGTGAACAAACAGAGACATGCCATTGGCTGACAGGAAGCGCAGGGAGATCTCCTCTAGGCCTCATAAAAATCCAGTGGAATACCGCTCGTGCCCAATGCACGACTAATCCCACCTGCAACCCTATTGACATCTCTTTCACAGATGCAAGAAAAAGGGCAACAAACTGAGAAAAAGGGCTTATGTAGGGACTAAGACTCTACCAGAGTGGCTATGATAATAGAGTCTTGTTTATGCTCAGGCTTAAGGTAGAGACTCTTCCGGCTGTCCCAGTAGGACCCAACGCTGCCTTGCGGGATCAACCGCGTCTCCCAGCCCAGCCCCAAAACAGGCCCTAGCCCCACCTATAGACTCTGCCACCACTCCCTCCGCCTCCACTCTTAGCCGAGTCACCTCCTTTCCTGGCACCGGACAACGCCTTCTCAACCTCCTTGAAGGGGCTTTTCAGGTCTTAAATACCACCAACCCTAACACTACTGAATCCTGTTAGTTGTGTTTCTCTTCTGGGCCGCCTTATTATGAAAGATTGAGATTGTTAGGCAGTTTTAACAGGACAACCTGTCACGAGATCTGTAGCTGGAAAAGCCACAAGAAGCTAACTCTGTCTGAAGTAACTGGAAGAGGAAAATGTTTAGGTTCAGTCCCCCCCACCCATAAAGCTTTGTGTAATGAAACCATAGCTGTGACCTCCTCAAGTGAAAATGAGTATCTAGTCCCTCCTCCCAAAGGGTGGTGGGCTTGTAAAACTAGAGTGACCCCATGTGTCTCTACTTCTGCCTTCAACTCCTCCCGCGATTTCTGTATCATGGTTCAGCTGGTGCCCAGGTTGATGTATCATGATGACCTCTCATTCGTAGCTGAATTTGAACCTAGGCATAGATATAAGAAAGAGCCGGTCTCGCTGACCTTAGCTTTGTTAGAAATAAGAGTCGCAGCCGGAGTAAGAACAGGGATAGCTGCTATTATCCAAGAGAACCAACATTATGAGGGACTAAAGACAGCTATTGATGAAGACCTAAAAACCATAGAGCAATCCATTACTAAACTTGAAGAATCTCTGACTTCCCTCTCTGAAGTCTTGCAGAACAGACGAGGGCTAGATCTGCTGTTTCTAAAAGAAAGAGAATTGTGTGCATCTTTAAAAGAAGAATGCTGCTTTTATGCAGACCATTCCGGAATAGTAAGAGATTCAATGTCAAAGCTTAGAGAGATGCTAGACCAGAGAAAGAGAGAACGAGAAGCTGACCAAGGGCTATTTGAATCTTGGTTCACCAGGTCCCCGTAGTTTATGACCTTGATATCCACTCTGGCTGGGCCCTTACTCATCCTTGTGTTGCTCCTCACTTTAAGACCCTGCATATTGAATCGGCTGATAACTTTTGTTAGAGAAAGAGTGAGTGCCGTTCATGTACTAATGTTGAAGCAACAATATTATTCACTCACCCAACAAGAAGATACAAACATTCCATGATTGGAATGCCCTTAAAGAGAAGTGGGGAAATGTAGAACCTGAAGAATCAAAAGTTAGCATAAGCACAGCCATCTTAAAGGCTCAAACACCATTTTCTAACCTAGAAGGAGAAAAATTACTAGAACTTTGAAAAACAAGTTAGTCAGCCAGCGTTAATTGTAGTGACCTTTAGTTAGCCAACTTCAATCAGTTAAGCTTATCTTGCTAGAACCACCCTAAACATTCTGAAAGTGATTTTATCTAACCAGACCCCCAGGATGAGGCGTCAGCCGAAAATTTATGTGTCTATGAAAAAAAAAAAAAACTGTATTGTGACTGTAGAAAATACTGCCCCTTTGAAAATGCTATAAAAACTTCTGGCTTTGTGAGTTCGGGGTCCTCGTTGAGACCCGCTGCGTCGGGCTAACGCATAGACCCCAGCTAGCTGGCCTCTGAATAAATTCCTCTTGCTTGTTGCATCAAGAGACGCCTTCCGTGAGTGATTTGGGACGGCGTCCTCCTCTGGGAGAATCCAACAGTACACCTGAAACTAATGTAATACTGTGTGTCAACTACCCTTCAATAAAAAATAATTATATACAAAAAAAAATAAAGCATGGAGTAAGGAACACAGAGCAAAGTAAAATTATGAACCTGATTCAAAGGGCATGCAGGAATTGGCTCAGATTTACAACTGAGTGGGGTGAAATGGTAGAAATGACAATGTGGATCATCAGCTGTGGAACAGAATACCTGGAAGTGTGTTACAAATGGTTACACCTGTCCCTGGAACATATGCCCTGTATGCCTAGCTACATGAGTTCCTTAAGGATTCAAAAAAACTTGCTCTAATTTGATGACCTTATATTTGGAGATAAATGAACATTTTTAGAAATTGCACAGCTAAAATCTCTGGGCTTTAGCAGGTAATAACATTTGATCAAATGTTCTGTGATCCACAAATTAGTGGGACAGAAAAATCCAGCTGAAAAGATCACTTTCATTAAAGGATGCACACCTGCATACCCTTGGGCCTCCTTAATAGTTTTCAAATCAACATTTATGATGGTTATAAAATTATTTTTAAATAGTGTAGTACATTTTTTTAAATGTAGTTCTTCCCCCACCTCATGCCACTTATTTATCCATTTTCCACATACATTTTCAAGTAACTAACTATAAAATTATTTTCCTGGAATCTAATACATACTTGAAATTTTTCTTGAATCATTACTCATTAATATGCACATCACCTTCTGCCCGACTCCTCATTTGAATTGCCTAATCAGTCAAGGATGAATGAACAGAATAACAATTGATTTTACTTGATCATCCAAATTTGTATGACAAATGTTGATCATTATCAGTTTTTCCAGAAATTGGGTTTTGTCATTCATATGGAGTGCAGACATCAGAGTCACAGCATGATTTGGGTTCTCTTTGGTATTCTTATATGCAGTTGAAAATTGAAAGATCAATGACAGCAATTTTAACTATTCAAGCTCAAAAAAAAACCTTTTAATTAGAAAATAGATTATTTTTTTAAATGTCTCTCCTTGTTATTTGGAGAGCATGGCTGTGTGTTTTTCTTGTGCAAGGAGATAAATTGAAATATGTACTACTGGAACAAAATAGCAGATTTCCTTACCTTTCATAAGGACAGGATTAAAGAAAATAATAAACCAGTTGGCTAATGGTAATTTTTTAAAGGGGGGGGCTATGAAACAAGTTTCAAATAGCTTAATTTATGTACATGTTTGTGATTCCAACACCAAACTTGAGAATCCTCAGGAAAGGAATCTCACTCACCCAAAAGCCCTTCCGTAGCATCTTTCATAAACTCAATCCATAAGGCCTGAGTGGTTAACAACAGTACACATACTGAAGTCTCAAAATACTTCTGAAGTTGCCCTAATCTCAGTTCTAAAACACATTCAGCAGCTGTGAACAAGATAGTCATGAATTACTGAAATACGCAGATTTTTAGAACTTTTATTTAAGGTTTTCTTTATCTTTTGTGCTTAGACATTTGAAAGAGCTGCTTCCAAGACACAAAATTGGTGAGATGGATTTCTCTGTAAGTGAAATTGACAGGTAATTTTGTTACAAATCTTAATTATTCTTAATTACCCTATTTCTCTTTTTTGTGCTTAAAAGAATATAATAATTATATGTCATATTCAGAAGGCAAGCAACAGCTTCTACCCACATTTTGGATTTTTGAGATCAGGAATGAAAAGAGCGTCCCCAGTATGACCATTCATTAATTTATTTATTCAGCAAATAATTTTTTTGCCCAATGGCTAATTTCTAGTACTATTCTAAATGTTGTTATGCAAGAAAGAAAAATATAAATACGGTTATTGCCTCAAACATCTAAAAATTCAGAAGGGAAGTCAGACATTAAACAGAACTGATGTCAGTGCAAGCATTTTAAAATGTAGAGCACTGTGTTCCATGGAAAGTATTAGTGAGACACACCTAGTCTGGGCGAGGGTCAAAAAATATTTTCCAGACATGGTGCAATGTAAACTGACACCTAAAGAAATAAGTTGGGCGATGGGGAAAGGGAGGACATCAGTGTTTCATGCATAAGGAATTGCATGTCTGAAGGTCCAGAATCAAGTATTCAAGAAATTATTTAGTGAAGAAAGACCAGAATGTTTGGAGAAAAGAGGATAATGAAATTGGACATAAAGCAAGGCTAAAATGATAGGCAATACAAAATCCTAGAGGGCAGTGTAAAAATTGTGAAGAATTGTAGACTTCTTCATAAGTAAAGGTAAAGCTGTCCCAGGGCTTTCGAGAGGAACAACTAAACAGATTTGCATTTGTGAATGTTAACTTTGGCTACACAGAAGAGAATGGATTATTGTAAGACTCATGCACTGAGATCAGTTAGAAGAATATTAGAGCAGATAATATAATAATTCTATGTAGCAATTTTAAAATTATTTTGGAATATATTTAGTGAACTAACGGGTCAAGCAAAAGGCAGTACACCTCTATGTCAGGCAGGCAATCCATCCTTCCACAGGTGTAACACTGGTGTCACTAGTATTATTAATGTCATGACTAGAGAGACTTCTTTGGTCAGGATGGCTGACAGATAAAATATTGAAAATCTGAAAATTCTCCAGTCCGAATAATCTGTTATATTTCATGTCCTGAATTTCTGACTAAATTTCAGTAGAGTCAAAATGCTAGCCAGGAAAAGTGAAAATAAGAAACACCCTACAATTCCCTTGTTCAATATATCTTCTAGGATATGCTCTAACCTCATCTAATGTTAAGGCCATGGAATTTTACAAACTTAAACTTGGTTAGCTTATTTCAAACTGTTCTATAATTTGAGGGGAAATAAATGCTTAGCAAAGCCACAAAAAGTCATGTGTATCAGATGCATGGACACATGGATGGATAGACAGACAGTAGTTATACACATATACCTATAAATATTTATATAGCTATATTTTAATTTCTAGATATTCTGAACATCATATAACATCATATATCTAGAGATATGTAGATATATAGGTATATATCTATTGATATTGAAATCAATACATACCTAATTTAAACCTATATATACACATATGATATGTATAAAGAGATATATATCTGTAGATAGTGAAATATAGTTATATAAAATTTTAGTTTTTAAATAAAAAATGTTGATTTTGTGAAGATTGATAAGAGAAATGACAATATAGGGAAAATCCCTTAGGCATTGAGCAAAAAGAAAAACTAAAATATTGCGTGATGTCTATTATGTACCTCAATACTTGCTTCTCAGCAGGAAAAAGTTGGCACTTAAATTTATTTTATTTAACTGATGATAATTAATGCATTTCTTTTCTTTCTGAAATGAATAAAAGTGAGTTAAATTTAATGCAAAGACACATTAAGTAGGTTAGCTGAGGAACATTACATATTAAATTTGAAATAATTATTTAAATAAATGAAAAATAGGAATAGGAATTTAAGAATGAATTTTAAATAGTAATTTAATTTATAATAAATTTAAAATAGAAACATTCATATTATGGTCCATTGATTAAAATGAGATTCAAAGGACAGATTTTGATTTTTCACAGCAGTTTTATATAAATTTTTTGAAGAATTTTCTCCTATTTTTTTTTCTTAACTTTGGAGATGGTTAAAGTAGATATGGAAACAGAGGATGACTAGGACTAGGGCATGGAATGAAGCTGGTTGGGAAGCATTTTTAGTCTTTCATTAGGCTGGGCTATTAAAGAGAGAGGGGGGGTAGTGGGGAGAGAGGGAAGAAATTACTGGAAGACCACCAGGTTGCTGATTTACACAATTGTAAATATGGTTGTGGAATTACTGAGATGGGAAGGCTTCAGAAGATGAAAATTTAGTACAATGAACAGGGTGCAGATTTAGATTTGCAAATTAGTTATACCAAGCGAACACATCAAGTAGCCTTCTGGGAAAGATGGATTAACAGGGACTAGATCTACTCTCCTTCCTGAAACAACTAAAAACTGAGATAACATAAAATAATGGTTTACAGACACTGAACATCAGGCAAAGAAAAACAGTGATCCTTGGAAACAAGATACAAATAAAGATAAGACCTGTGATTTCCCTAATGTACAGAGAAAAGAACAGCACAGGCAGAGAGAACAAATTCTTCTAGAATTGAAGATATATATATATATATGAGTCAGAAGAAGTTAAGGTAACCAGACTTTACAAAGAAAATTATTGTATAGGAGAAAAATGTAGAGAGAGAGGAAGAGAGCCCAACAGATTTACAAATACCTGTTGAGTCTTTAATATTAATCACTGCTTGCATGTGAATAAATTATTAGAGAGTAGAAAATGAACTACCTGAAATATCAGAGGGAACAATATCTGGAATGCAACCAGGTCTGGGAATAGTACCTTTTCCCAAAAGGTACAGTGAAAACATTAAAATAAACAGCATAATATTGAGTGCTAGTGAAGGTTTGGCTTCCATATAAGGAAGCATAAGTCCTAGACTAAATGCTATTCTGGTCCTACCTAATAAAACCTACAATCAAAATTTGAAAGTATCAACATGCTTCTAATAAACTTAACTAACCATAGAACAAAGCTAAAAAATTTTGTAGTAATATAAAACTACTGAGCATTCAATGAGGTAAAATCACAGTGACTGGCATCCAATCAAATATTACCAGGCATGCAAAGTAGCAAATACTGGGAGAATTTCAAGGATAAAGAGACAAATACACAATTAAAGTCAGATTTCAGTATCCCTCTTTCAAATAGTGATAAAGAAATACAGAAAATAAGCAACTATAGAAACCTTCAATTTGAGTTAATTGATATTTACAGAACACCCTCCTTCAAAGAGCAGAATATACATTCTTTTCAATTGTACAGGGTAAATTTAAACAAGATAGACTATATTATGTACCATGAAATAAGTCTCAGTATATTTTTAAGGATCCATATGAAGAACTGTATATCCTCAGACATGAGTTAAGCTAGAAACTGATAACACTTCTCTGAAGAACTCCCAAACATATTTGCAAACTAAATAACATGTTTCTAAAAACTCATATAGGTCCAAAGGGAAATCCAAAGGATAAACAGAAAGTATTTCAAACTAAATAAAAATAAAAATGCAACATATTAAAATTTGTGGGAATCAAAGTGGTTAGGAGGAAATATGCCACTAAATGCACTAAATATTAGAAAGAACAAAGGGCCAGAATGAATAGCTTTAGCCTCACACAGAAACAGATAAAAAGAAGAGATATTAAATCCAAAATAAGGAGAAGAAAAGGAATACAGTAGAACCAAGGGGAATTGGGTAGGGGTAGAGACAGAAAATCAATGGAATAATGAAATAAAAAGCTGGTTCTTTGAGAAGATCAATAATTTTGATGAACCACTAGCATATTAAACAGGAATAAAATAGGGAAGACACAAATTATCAAAATCATTTATGACAGATATGTCATCTCAACAGATTAGTTGGAATGGCAAGTGAATTAATAAAAGAATGGCAAGTGAATATCATGAGAAACTTTATGTCAATAAACTCAACAACTGGATGTAATGTTTACATTTCCTAAAAATCAAAAACCACTAAATATCACCCTGTTAGTCCAGGGAAAGGAAATCCCGGGGCAAAATACCCCTAAAAACCAAAATCAGTCAAAGGGAGAAATAAAGTTTAAAACCCGTTTATTGCTCACAAACTGCAGTCCCAGGCCGTCTTTCTTCTCTGCTCAAGCAGCAACCACCCGGCCCTCCCCCTCACCTCTCAGGTACAGATAAGCCCTCTGTTGCCCAGGTAATTACCCATTGATATGGAGATGAACTTCTCCACCCCTGAGGAAAGATGCAAATGCACTAAAGCCTACTTGTTTACACCTCTGAATGCCTGTTGATATGCAGATGTACTAAACCCAGGTGAGTATTCTGAAAATGTTACAATTTTACCCACAATCCACCCCTCCAAAAATCTCGCCTTACAATTTACTCGATCAGCCTCTTCCGACCAATCTAGTAACATGCAATAGCAATAGCAATAAAATCTTGATAATCCTCAAGCCAGAGGATTCAGCCTATGCAGATTAAGTAAATGTACTTTACAGCTCAATCTCTCACTAAGCACAAAATACGTTCTACACTTGTTTACTCATTCCTAACAAACATGCTAGATTGCTCACAAAACTTTTACCAAACATTAGACAAAGTCAAGCCTCTCTTTATCCATTTTTTCTTGACAACAGCAACACAATCATAATTCTCAAGCCAGAGGATTCAGCTAGGTTCAAAGTCCCATGCAGATTAAGTCCAAAGCTTGTCCATTCCAGCCATCATGCGGCAGCTGCAGGCAGGGGGTGCATCCAGGACACAAAGACCGTAGAAGCAAATAACCATGATTGTCGGGGGCCAATTTGCTGTTATTACAGGAATACATAGAAGGCTAGCTAGCTTCCATGCCTTTTCCCCAAGGTGCCAGAAGAGCCAGACATTGCCGATCCATGTGTTGAAATGTCCAGGGCCAAGTCCATTTTACTCCTAATTGCTGCACCCATCCTTGCAACACATGTCCAATAAAGTGGGTACCTCGATTGCTGTCAGTAACTGGCGACCGATCATAGGCTGTAGAGAGATGCTCTAGGCCCCTCTTGGTGGTTTGCTGATCTGCACAATGTGCAGGGCACTCCTTCTGGACTCAGCTGACTTCTTCAAAGGTGAAAGACAAGCCACACCGATGGGCCCACATTGTCTTTTGAGGTGTCTGTGCCACGCCACTCCGTGGCCTTTGGGTCCAGTGTTTTGCACCCACCACACGATGGGATAGGAGGTTATTACCTTGGTCGGAGCTGTTCCCGGTGATGGGCTCTGTAGCCTGCAAGGCATGGTACACAGCAGACAGTTTCTTCAAGGTGACTCAGACCTCTGCTCCTTTCCATGGTTGTATCCAGGCTCAGGCAGGCAGCAAGAGCAGCAGCAGTGACAGAAGCAGTAGCCTTAGGCTCAGGCCATGGGCCGGGGTCGGCGTGGCCAGCAGCGGTGGTAGCACCTCCATGACCACATGAGTGTAGACACATGTATCTCAGCACGAGTGCCGCCTCTCCCCATCATTTCTAGGGGCAGCCCTCCCAAAGGTGGCACCCATTATAACAGATTTCGGGTTCACAGGAATCCTGCCAACTATGCCAATTGTTAGTCCAGGGAAAGGAAATCCCTAAAAACCGAAATCAGTCAAAGGGAGAAATAAAGTTTAAAACCCGTTTATTGCTCACAAATTGCAGTCCCAGGCCTTCTTTCTTCTCTGCTCAAGCAGGAACCACCCGGCCCTCCCTCTCACCTCTCAGGTACAGATAAGCCCTCTGTTGCCCAGGTAATCACCTACTGATATGGAGATGAACTTCTCCACCCCTGAGGAAAGATGCAAATGCACTAAAGCCTACTTGTTTGCACCTCTGAATGCCTGTTGATATGCAGATGTACTAAACCCAGATAAGATATTCTGGAAATGTTACAATTTTACCCACACACCCAAAAAGAAAGATTATTTGCATGGTCATATAGCTAATTTAAAAAACTTAATTTGAAATTGCAAAGATGAACAAGGGAAACTTGAGCGGTGATGGATATGTTTTCCATGTACTCTCCGTTATCTTGAATGCAATGATCATTTCACAGATGTATACCTTTGTCAAATGTATCAAATCGTACACTTCAAATATGTGTACTTTACTGTTTTTTAATTCTAACTTAATAAAATAGTTTTTAAGTGAATGAATAGATGCTTTATATTCAAAATCCTAACATTCCTGTTTTAATCACCCTCTCCAAGAATAATATTTAAAATAGGAATATAAAAATAATAACAAAACATCAAGGAGACGAAGGAGAATTCCATCAGTTGATAAAAGGGTGCATCATATTTCTGGGTGGAGAAAGTACATAGAAGGGCATATAGACAGATGAAGTGCGGTAGAGAAATCAAAGCCCAGAGTCCTCTTAGAGAGGCAACTGCACCAGGGCAGACAGTCCATGTCTCATAGAACTCAAGAGACCCCAGAGATGCCTACAGAAAATAAAATGAAGGAAACAGTAGAACTGGAAATGTGAACAGAAATGTTAATTGAAGACTGTTATTCTTTAAATTACTTCCTAACATTGAATAAAAACAAGAGTATGCATATAATTAAGGAAGTCATACTTAAGAGACAATGCACAATGTAACATATTAGGTATACTTCTTTGAGAAAGTTTTCAGAACTGATGTAAAGAGGTTACTGAGTAAAAATTAGATTGATAGGGAAAAATTTACAAGGACAGCAGTCTACTCCAGGTGGCTCCCTTCTGTATATCTCCTCAACACAAACAAAAACTTTCCTTTGATTTCCTGTTCTTCTGAGCACCCACTCTCTAGGTTCACTCCCTAAACTCACTCTCCCTTGCCTGCTCGCTTGCTGTGCATGTAGAAAGGTTACAGATACGGAAGCTGAAAGATATATACTGCTCCCTTTGCCATTGTTAGGGACTCAGACCTTGGGAGATTACTCCACTCTGAGCCCACTGGTGTAAAATAAACCCTCAACACTCCAAGACTTCCAAGGGCCACTTGGTTCTTCCGTTAGTGATCTAGTCCAGGTTTTTCCAGTATTTTCTGTAACAAGATTAGAATCAAAATATGCAATATGTTTTCCAAAGTACATATAATAATGTTATCTGTTTTTCTAAAAACAACCAGTTTAAAATACACTGAATATTAGGAATCTCTTGAACAACAGCAAGAGAAATTTTTTTCTGGACAGATCTCCTTGGTCAAAGGAAATAAAAGGAAAAATAAACAAGTGGAACTACATCACATCAAACTTAAAAGCTTCTGCATAGCAAAGGAAACCATCAACAAAATGAAAAGGCTCTCAAGTATCTGTATTGCATGCACCCTCACTTCATGTTTCTGCTCAAATGTCAGCTTCTCAATGAGACTTTCTCTCAGTAGTTCTAGATAAACTGAATTATTAACCCCTACTCCTGTAAAGACCCATAACTTCCTAATTTTTTTCATAACACTAATCACCTTTTGATACATCCTGTGTGTGTTTTTTTTTTTACTGTTGGATATTTACCACTAAAATATAAGCAAAATGGAGGCAGGATCTGTACTGTTTGGTCCTATGAGCAGATTCTCAATAAATATTTGTTGAATAAATGCATCATTTCACCTTTTCCTTAAGCCTCTTCCACTTACTAATAAATTCCCCAAATTGCTTTCAAGCTTCATGACTAGCAATTTTCTTAAACCAAGTGAATTTTACTTTAATGTCTATCATTACTACATTACATTATGTATCTTCTCTATATACCTTCTACAACCACCCAAAATCATGCCATATAAATCCAAACCATGCCATGTAAATCCATCCATTTGTTCAAATTACCCTCATAAATGTCTTCTTCCTAGTGTACTAAAAACTATGATTATTTTTACAATAGTACAACTGTACCACAGGAGAAAATTTTGTAACTTTATTTAACATAATATGATCAGTTAATTAAGGAATATGAATTGCACCTATCTCATAGTTGCTGGTTACAATGTGATTAAAATAGAAAGCTAGGACTTCTGGGTAGAAATAAAAGTTTGAGTACTTTGCATTTCACTTATAAAAATGTGTGATGTAGTTAATAAGAAGCACTGTGTTAGTCTCTGTGTCAGTGGTTTTGGGAAAAGAAAAACAATTATTCTTCAGATGCAGATGTATGTTATCAAGGCTGTATTTGTTCAGTGATATGTAGAATTTACAACTATGTAATTGTACTATAAAATACATTCAGTATTGAAATTCTTACAGGAAAATAACTTCATTGTTTTGAGAATAAAATCCTACATCTCCCTATCTTTTTCCCCCAATAGAACAATTATTTTATAAAATAATTTGCAACACTATGACATTCCTTGGGAATGAAACCATTGTCATAGCAAGAATGTATTCTTAGGAAGCAGCAGAACCAGACACACAATTACAATTTGGATTATGACAATTAGTTGTTGGATGTTCCCTGTTACATTTTAGTTCTATTTTATATTTCTATAATGCCCTCCAAAGGAAAAAAAAAAAGGAATACATATAATAATAAATATAAGTAACATTTGAATAGCATTTTAACATTTTTGAAACACTTTTTCTTATGTTGCCTCATTTAATCTTAATAACAATCCTGTATATTTAAGTAGTTACTTTCCCATTATTAAGTTAAAGAACATGAGAAGTCTCAAATTTCAAGATAACACAGAGTGTGAGACAGCTTAAGTTTTTTTCTACTTATCATTTTCTTCCCTGTCCCATCATTCTGCCAAAGGAAGAACAGAGAAATAACATGGCTGTTTTTTAAAGAATTTTATCTGAATGACTATTGTTTATTGCTATCTTGGTTTTTCTTAAACATAAAACCAGAAGTAATAAGAATAAACAAAAATATGTGTTGTAAGTATCTTGTGTTACTTAAAACTTAAAAGTCAGAAATATTCCTAGTAAGAATCAAGAAAAAATCTATTTTAATATGGATTAAGAAACTGACATAATCTTTGTAAGACTGCATTCAGTGCAAGTACGATTTAATTAAGGATCCTACTGTATTTCAATAATCAATAATCAAAGGAACAGGACAAAAATATACAATCAAATTTTCTGGATAAGTAAATCACAATATATTCATCTAGCAGTGCCATATGGAGCTGTATCAGAAACTAAAGCAAAAAAAAAAATGTGCCACCTATGTACATTTAACCAAAACACCATCCCATGTTGTTAGCCAAGTGGAAGATGTTAAAAAAGCTCTACTAAGTCACACTGGGAGTGAAGGCCACCATTTTCCAGTCATACTTCTACCCAGCAAGCTTCTGGTGGGCTTTGTAATGTTTCTACATTAATACAAATGAACAGCAAGTGATTCCATCACTTGAAAAAAACTACCAAACAAATAATATGGAAAATATTGAAAAGTGAATAAAATCTGTAAATAGTAAGATGAAAACTTATTTAGACATATGAAGAGAATGATCAGAAGAAACATTTAAGATTTGCAAATGGTTGCCTCAGGAGAGAGAATTTGGGGTGGGCGTGTGTCAGGACCTGCACTGCTATTTCTTAATATGCAGGGCAGAGGACTTTTTAAAATTGCATATGCTTATTACTTTGATAAAAATACTTACTCCCCATCATCTTGCTCTCCCCTCACCTACTCACTGGTATTTGTGTCTGGTCCAGTCTTTATTTTTTTCTTCTCACAGAGAATGATGTTTCCCTTTCTCTCTCATTATTTGTGGCCTAGATCGGTGATTCTCAACCTCTGTTGCACATTATAATCACCTAGGCCAATTTTTAAAAAATCCAACTGCCACACATCACCCAAAATAATGAAATCAGAATCTCTGTGAGTGCAATCCCTGTGAGGCTTTTCTTACAGTTCCTCAGATGATTGCAAAGTCCAACAAGTCTGAGAAGCAGTGGTCTGGGTTCTTGCCATCTGTGGTCTGCAGAACAGCAGTCACAGGATCATACAGGAGCTGGTTAGAAATGCAGAATCTCAGGTGCACCACAAACACTGGATACACTTTAACAAGATTCCCCTGGGATTCCTATGCAGGTTAAGATTTAAGAAGCTTTGGTCTACACCTCACCCTTTCATTCTCTTCTGGGTCATTTATTATCACCCCTGCAGCATCCATCAATTTCTTCAATCTCTCTCTCCACTGATTCCTTCTCCAAACACATTCAATTCCTTTATATATTAGAAGCACAAAGGAAAAATGAACTACTGCCCCTTATTAAAGTTTCTCTTACTAGTTGCCCTATTTTCCCCCTTTCCTTCATAATCCAGCTTACTGAATATGTTATGTCCACTTTTTCTCCTTCATCTTGGATCCAGTTCATTACTCACTGCAATCTGGAATCTTCTACTATGACATGGAAACTACTCCTCAAAAATGGCCAGTGGATTTTAATGGACTAAAATATCCTTATTTATTTTTACTATATGTAACATTTGACATTATTGATGTCTTGCCATACACAGCCCTTGCAAGCAGTCATCCGTACAACTTCATTGTACTGCTAGAAGATGCAGAAGCAGGCTCTCATTGATCTAAATTGCCCTCATTCTTACATGTTTATTCTATTTTGCCAATGATTAAACATGACTGTTTAAAAATATATTGTAAACATATGTTTCAATGAAAATAAATAAAATTTACCCATCAACTTGGTAAAACACTGTCAAAATTTAAATCTATACTCCTTAATTTTCTCTGTATGTACATTCAATTACTATTTAATTTAACAATTTTTCTGCCAGTATGCTCTATGTGTTTTCTTAAATAAACAGGTCATGCATATCATCTTATTCCTTTTTGACACTCTATACTGTCATTAAAAAGCACAGGAAAGATTACAGATTACTGTCACTACCAGCCTCTCCCTTTATGCCTTTAGCAGTAGAATACCCTGAAAGTTTTAGCTCTGCAATAGCTGCCTCTCTTGCAGCTAGTTGTGTACTGGAGTGTAAATCCTTGCCAAAGCCCTATGAATGAAGGTGATATGAGTAATTTCCATATTACATGCATAAAGAGGAAATTATTTCCCCTCTACTTCCACTTTGACTTTTTTCCTTACAGAGTAGAAGATAAAGGTAAAGGTGGAGGTGACTTATCTTTCTCCACTGAGATAAAGATCATGTCCCTGGGGAAGGTGGAACACATGACAAAAGCAAATCCTGATGAAGTAGAGGCTCTAGCCAGCCCAGACTTCTCTAGCCTGTTACACATGCAAGAAATAATATTCTAGATTATTTAAGTCATTGTATTTTAATATCTCTTTGTTAGAGCAGCTAAGCCAATTCCTTAAAACAAGCAATGTGCAATGTGTCCAAGAAGAAGGCACTCATGGAAGTGAGAGTTCCTTCACCCCCCATTCCATCCCTTCCCCACTAAGTCACAAAGACAGAATCACAGTAAGAGCTCTGCCCCCAACTGTACCATGTTATATTTCATCAATTGAGATTTTATTTCTTAAGTTCTTCTTTCTGTAAGAGTTACAAAAATAATTTCTGTATCAGCCTCATTTCTTTTGTATCACATGAAAATTCATAGAAATTACATGAGGGCCTTTTATGTATAGCTTAGGGATTAAACTAAAAGAATATTCTTCTGCCTCATTTAAATCAACAAAGGTTGCTGGTATTTAGAAGATATATCTTAAAGGAATATGTACTGGCAAGGATTATGGCAGGTAGTAATAGAATCTGATCTGTACTTATATAAAATTCAGCACAAATTTTCCATAATCTAATGCAAATAAGCACCCACTGAAATAAGAAAAGTAACATGATCACTAGGATTCTACTATAAAACTAAGGGTTTGGCAGCTCCTTAACTACAAAAGAAAAAAGATTACTAGAAACTAAAAAAAAATTGAAATAAGTAATGGATTCCATAAGCCTTCCTCAAATTGTGTAAAAACAGATTTATAGCTCGATCCTGCCAAATGATAACCAGCAGGCTATTAAATTGCTTGGAAAATGAGATATGTTATTTTCTGCATAACATAACTTGCATAACAATGAAAAGTGCTTGTTAAAAAATGGTTCTGTTTTAGTTCTTGCTCAATCTTTTTTTCTCCAGAAATGTGTACTTAATGTAAACTCTTGGGTTGATGTCATGCTTGTAATCATTCTATAGCACTGTGAACTGATTAGACTAAACACTAGACTCAGAGTAAAAAGTCTTTAAATACAGTATGAAAGTATTTATTCCTTTGTTGTATGATGACAGACAGCTCTATCTCTGGACAGACCCCCAACTACCCAATCCATGTTAATAATGAACGTTAACGCTTTTCAGCATAAACTTCACTGGATGAAAATCAAGCTTTCATTACAATTTCCCATATCTTCGACAGCACCACACACTGATGGTAATTTTGAAATATAATATAACTCATTTCACCAAAAACATTTATTGAGGGTTCACTATGTGTCTAGAGCCATTCTAAAAGCTCTATGTATTAACCCATTTAATCTTCTCATGACCCTAAGGAGTGGATCCTATTATGAATCCCTCTGTGCAAAAGAGGAAATGGAGGCATAGAGATGTTATATAACCTATCAAGGTAAAAGTTGTTAACATGTGTGTAAGATAAATTCTAGCCGAAATAAGCAGGCAAAGAGAGGCAACAAAGGGCCAGGTAATTTATTTAAATACCCCCAGGTGAGGTTCCGTGGCCTTCTTGCCAGAGGCCAGAGAAGTCAAGCCCGGTTAGGGAGGTGGGGCACTTATAAGGGATTAGGAGGGGGAGGAGTGGGCAAACTATCTTAGGGGGGTGTTGAGAGGTATGATTGGCTAAAGGTGCCATAATAGTCAACTAGAAACTTTTTTCCTTCCAAGAGGGAGGAGGCTGACATCCGCATCTTAGTTGGCACATCAGGATGGAATTCAGGGAGAGCTGTCCCCTTTCCATATACGGCATGGACTTTGGGGTCTGGTCTGTTCTCCCCCTATGGCATCTCTCTGTTCTGTTTGCATGTCCTTGTTTTTCCTTTCTCCAGCCTAACATTCCAGCCTTTTGATCATAATGGGCGACGACTCAATCTGGCTACTTCCGGCTGACAAGGGGCGTCGTGGGGGTTTGAGGCTGGTATTAGGCCGAAGGAGGGGGTTCAGTGGGAAGAGGTGCGTAACGGTGAAGTTGTGGTGGTGACCCAGGTCATCTGGGTTAGCTGCTGTTGGAGGAACCTGAGGACACAAGGGGCAACTAAGAGTAAACTACAAACTGTTAAGGGGCCCAGTAGGGGCATTAGCCAGGCTGTTATGGGGGACTGGAATTCTGGATTGAGTTTACATCTCAATGACTAGTATTAGGATTTAGTATAGATAAGACTGCATCATTGAAACAATACTTTTCTCTAAAATCACCCTTATTTTTATTAGAAGTAGCTAGATTAAGAAAATAATTAACAGTTGTCTTTATTATTTGCATAAGTGCAGCAAGAAGAGCAATTGATTACATAGGCTCTTTTAAATACACTTTGCTGGAACTTTTTGTAAGGAATTTCAGATTGGACTTTTAAGGGCTTCTTGAGGCTAGAAAGCCAAGCCAGACTTGCCATCAGGTTGTGCCTGCAGTACCTACAGATTTCAGTGAATTCCTCTCTTCTTGAGGTTCATGCACCTGCCAGGAAGTGACCTTCTTTACTCACCTGGTAAGGCTGCTGGGAACTCTGTAAGCAAGGTACCAGGCCAGTTTTTTTAAGGGGCTTTGTTGGCTCCATAAAGTCAATCTTAGTTCCTTAAAGCTGTCTGTTCATATCTGAGTTTACACACGTGTCTCTCAGGTATGATGTTCCAGTCAACGCCTTGGTAGTATAACCAGTGTTTTTAATTGGTCCTCTTACAAGGAAAGCAGGTTCTTATTGAACTTATGCAAATAAACATACTGCCATGAAATATAAAAATAGTCACTGAGAGTTTTTAAATTCTGGAGGGATCAGGTAGAGAGAAAGATAAAGTTTCAATTCTGCTTATAAAGGCAGTCATTTACTAAACTGTTGTCAGCTTAAGAGAAAAAGCTTAAAACACTTTATCAACATTTGAAACAAAAAACCACAAAATTATCATCTTTAGCTTACTTAATCTTATGTAACCAATACCTGTTCTGCTGAAATCTAGTTCTTTACTAGCTTAAGAGTAATAAAACAGTGACTGTAAATAATAAAAGACTTACAAATGACAATGGTTAAAGATCTGATGAGAGCTTACTGTAAGACAGTTGACATAAGGAAATTCTGATATTTCTGTAACACAAAATATTCAGTAACAAAGTACAGCATCATTCCCTTTGACAGTGCTTCTTAGGTAATTAAGCAGGTAATTATATATCAGATAAATAAGCTAAATTAGCCAAATACTTTCTCCAATGAGAAAAAAATTCCTCTGACATATTCCAGGGGCTCTCTGGAAAATATCAGAGTTAACTAGAGGCAAAAGCACTTTTTTGAATTTGATTTTGGGAAGTTGTTAAAAGTTTTAAGGCACTTGCTTAAATAGGATTATAGGTTGCTATGAAGCAATACTTATCCAATTAACTAGAATGACAACAAAGTACTTCAAAGGCAAATAAAGAAGGTTACACAATTGTTATCAAAGTTTAGCTTTTAGTTATTTTAATATTAAGATCTCATTTTCTTAAAGACTCTGACAACTCTCTGAGACTTTAAGCATAAGAAACTGCTTTGATAAAACAATTAAAAGAACTTCCTGCAATCTTTCAATATTAAGAGCTGACTAGCAGTTAAGAAAACTTTGTCTTTTTAACTGAAAACAAAATTCTAATTTTGCTGTGTACTTGATACTGAGACTTATTTGCTTTAATTTTATATAGCATGACCATGTTAAATTCTTCTACAAACTTTTTACAACTTTCTTTTATCAAAAGACATATTTTTTAGCATGCAGAAAAGATTTCCTTACTACTTTAAGTAGTTTTGATCAGAACTTAAAACTATTACTTTAACCTTCAGTGAACACTGAAAAATAGGCTACTGTAAACTGTTACACTAGCATTCTTCAGATTGATACATTTATGAACATATATTATCGTTTTTGGAAATGTGCTTTATAGCACAATTTCTTATTAGGCACAAAATATGTCTACATAACTTAGCAAACTTTAAGAATTTTGGTTACTACAAAAATTCTCAGGCTGTTTGCATATATATATATAGTTATACATTAATACAGTATTATTATTAAAATTTATTTGCTAGGCTTGTTTACTTATTTTTAGCAACTATGCTAGATTACTTACAAAACTTTTACTGAATGTTAGACAAAGCTAAGCTTTTAAGCATTTTACTCTTAAAAGATTTAGCAGATAACATTGACTTAAATGACCTTAGGTAAACTTAGGCAGCTGATAACAAGGACATGCCACCTCAGCTAAACTCAAATTAGCATTAATGTTTAACATTTTTTACTAGATTCTCTGGAAGTTCTAGAATGCTCAATCTTCACAAGCGCTTCTTTTTAAATAAAATATTTTTCATTTATACACTTAGACACACAAATGTACAAACTGAGATACAAACTACAGTCAGCAACACTTTTTTCATAAAAACATATACACAGATAGACAAACTGATACAAAGACTTAAGTTACTGATATCTAATTGCTCTCTCTCTTCTCAGCTTCTTGTCTGTGGCTTTTGGAACTAGAGGGCAGGAGGGGTGTGTTCTGGTGGGAGAAGAGGGCAGTGAAGGTGGAAGGAGAGGGGGAGGGGTGGTACAGCCACCAGAAGAGGAGAGCAGGACAATGGCATGGTTGAGAATGCAGGACTTTAAGATGGAGGCAACATGTGGGAAGACAAAGGACTTAAAGATGGTGGTGGAGAGAGGGGGAGGGGATTGCGAGCTGAGGGAGGTGGGCGACTGAGGTTTTCTGGCAGATCTGAAAAGGACGGGCTGAGCAGAGTAAGAGGCTGACAATCTTTAACTGGAGATCTGGCTAGGAGAACCTGAGTTATAGAACAGTTAACATAAAGGTTTTGACGGGAGTGCAAAGTCCAAAAAGCCTGCACATATGGGATTTCATTCTACTTTCCTCTCTGGTGGCAATAATTAGTTAAGTCGGTGAGGAGGCTAAAATCAAAAGTTCCCTCAGGGGACCAGCGAGATTGGTTGTCCAAGGGATACTGAGGTCCGGCCTCAGAGCAAAGGAAGACTAACTTCCGTTTGCAGACTTCCCAGGACAAACAGAGTAGCCAGATTAGAAATGAGACACCACAGTGGGGTCTGAGCCTCCGCTTTCATGGACTGGTTCCTCATGTCTGCGCTCACTTCCCAAAAAACATCCCGCTGAGAGGAGCGCCCAGCGTCCCAAGTGCACCAAGTCAGGGGAGACGGCCTGGGAGCCTGGGTGAGGGATGTATCCCCCACCGCAGGGCCAGGCGCAAGTATCCCAGATACTCGCAACGGATGGGCTGAATGCCCGGACCTGGATGTAGCTACGATTTCGGACGGACCAGGTGAAACGGAGTTAGGAAGGGAAGCAGACTGGGGGAAACTGAGGGACTCACCAGAAAATAATCTATGCAGCGGAGAGCAGACCAAGGTCCTGGGTCGGGGAAGGAGGGGGCGGGGCTGCCGGTGGCCGGTCGGGGCCTCGCGCTCACACTCCTCCCGCCTTTCGGCACCATATGTAAGATAAATTCTAGACGGAATAAGCAGGCAAAGAGAGGCAACAAAGGGCCAGGTAATTTATTTAAATACCCCCGGGTGAGGTTCTGTAGCCTTATTGTCAGAGGCCAGAGAAGTCACGCCCGGTTAGGAAGGTGGGGCACTTATAAGGGATTAGGAGGGGGAGGAGTGGGCAAACTATCTTAGGGGGGTGTTGAGAGGTATGATTGGCTAAAGGTGCCATAATAGTCAACTAGAAACTTTTTTCCTTCCAAGAGGGAGGAGGCTGACATCCAGGTCTTAGTTGGCACATCAGGATGGAATTCAAGGAGAGCTGTCCCTTTTCCATATACGGCACAAACTTTGGGGTCTGGTCTGTTCTCCCCCTATGGCATCTTTCTGTTCTGTTGCATGTCCTTGTTTTCCTTTCTCCAGCCTAACAATGTGGAGTCTAGATTTTATGCCAGGCAGTTTGATTTAAGTGAAATCAAATCTAAGGCCAAATTAGAAATTCTCTAGGTAGATCCTGTTTATTGAGTATAATCTGATGATCAGACACTGCCCTAAGCACTTCGTATAGAAGAATTGATTATATTTTGTATAAAAACTTATTAAATAAGCATCATTAACCCAACTTTAGAGACTAAAAACAAAAAGAAGGCTCAGAAGTTCAGGAACATATTCATTAACTTTGGGCGAAAATACATTCCCAGCCCAGGGCAAATTACCTTTGAAAATAAAATCAGTCAAAGGGAGAAATAAAGTGGGAGAAACCTGTTTATTGCTTACAAGCAGTCATCCACTTCTGATCACCCATGTCTCTAGCAACCCAGCTACAAAAAGGGGGCCCCACCCAACCTCTCCAGTCCAGACATGCCCTCACTCTGCCTTGTAATCACCTATTGATATGGAGATGGTTACTTCTCTCCACCTCCTGGAAACACCTATTGATATGGAAATGCACTAAGGCCAGTACAGAGATTTTGGAAATATTGCAATTTTAACCACACCCTATAAAGCCATAATTAGTGAATCTTGAATTCATGTGACTCCAAAGCCCATGCTTTTGAAAAGAATATATGTCCTTCTTTCGGTTTCCTTCAACTTTATGAGCTGTATCAAAAAAAGAAACATTTACACATGCCAGACTTTTTTTTTCCATTTCAAAAATCAAATAGAATGTTTTGCACAGTAAAAGGAAATGTAGGCAAATGTGCTAGGAATGAAAATAGATCAGTTATTCAGACTCCAAATTCACAACCAAACCCTCCAAATTTGAGACCTCTATTCCCTGCCTGAGCTTGTTTGGCAGGAAGAGTAGCCCTGAGAGTCCATTCAAGCCTCAAGGCAAAGCCCTCTGTGTATAGGTACATCAAAAAGGAGATGGGGAAGAGCAAGGGAAGCACATCAATGATTTTTTTTACATCAGCTGAAGCACAGTTGGCTGCATTCTGCTGAACATAAAAAGAAAATCAAATGTACCTTTATATGTAGCCATTTTCAATAACTCCAAGTAACAGGACAGTCATAATGTGGGGTTCCAAGGTATCTCTTTGGACAAGATGGTCACCTATGGCTGTTATTTTGGGCCTGCACTCTGCAATTCCAGCTATCAGCTCAGCCATTGGTGTTAAGATTTTTTCCTGCTTTTTCCCACTGTGTAAGCTTCATAATTGTTATTATATTATTTTTCTACTATTTAAAGATTTATCAGAACACACACAGATATATACACACATACACACAAAAAAATATATTATTTGCATAAATTATTTAAAGTCAGCAAGGCTGATTAGAAAAGATACACTATTGTCAATCAATTTCAAATCTCTGAAACCAAATGGTGCATAAGTAATTATGATAAATCGGCAACATTAACTTGGTTTTGAAGAGGACTGTTTTTCAAGATAATATTCATCTGCTGATATATCTGTCCTCAAAGCTTATGCATGCTGAGGCTTGTCCTAAGCTTTACTATTCTAATAACTCCTCATGCACAAGGGGTCAGAAGCTCATTTAACTCCGTGCCTTAGATCTCAAAGTATGTGACTTCCGTCAAATTCTAGATTGTTCAGTTTCTCTTCCTCAAATGAATGGAGAAAATAGGCATACTCTTTTTTTTCTATTTACTTTCTGACTAGAATTCTAGCAAGAAACTGAGATTCTGACTCATAATTGTTATAGTATACTTCTGAATTTGACCTTTGATGGGAAAACAAAAAGAGAATGAGAGCACGATGATTTCTGTTCTTTACTCCCATAGCAGACTGAAACCTCAGCCCTGATTTAAATTAAATTTGTCAGAGGGCACCACACAACATTCTTTGACCGTAAATAATAACTGAAATAGCACCAAAAGGAACATCTATGTGCATGTCTGGTTACAAGTATATTTTGTCTGCTACAATTAAGATGGAAATATTTATGAACAAATTAATTTTTAGTTGCTAAATCAAGTAGAAATTTCAGTTTCATTTGTAAAATGATGGTAATAATGTTTGCCTTAAAAAGTTATCAGGAGGATTAAATGAAACCACGGGTGCAAAGTGTTTTACAAAGTGCTGGTTCACAGTGATCACATAATAAGTGTTAAATATTGATACTGAGTAGGATTATTATCCACATACTCTCCTTAAGAGTAACTGACACCATGACTTCAAGTACTACTAATATACAACAGCTGCCATGTGTATATTTCTAGACCACAAATGTCTATGAACTTCAGACAAATATATATAATAAACAACTGGACATGTCTACTAGGATGTTACTAAAGCATGCCCAGCTCAGTATGCTGGAAAAGTTTTACATTTCCACCAAACCAAATCCAATCCACCTCCATTCAGAAATCTGGGAGTTGCCCTAGATTTTCTCTCTCTTACATCACACATCTAATCAGCCTTCTAGTTCTGCTGACTTAAACTCCTGAATACACTCCATGTCCATATCCCCTTATCCATATTACCTACTGCCATTGGGGTAGTTCATGATGTGATCATTTCTAGCCTGGACTCCTGCTATCCTTTTTACTGGTTTCTCAGTTTATGTCTGTGCTCCCATCTGGTATGTCTCCAGTGCTGCCACCAAGCTGCCAATCACAAATCTGACCATGTTTCTCACAGGTGAAATACTTTTAGGGCTCCCAATAACCTACAAGATGAAGATCAAATTCCTTAATGTCTGGATCTTTTGGAGGACAACAAATGTCATCTCCTTGCCTGCCAAATTATGTAGATACTGACAAGTAAAAGAATGAAAAATGGGTAACTAAAATATCTCCTTCATGATGGATAGCTATGATGGAGATAACGGTTATACTTGCAGTCAAGTAGGCACCTTAATAATGAATCCCAGAATCAGGAATATTACCCTCCCAGCTCCAGGCAGTGTTGAACTAGAGTGAGTCTTCCCATCTGAAGAAGGTGCTCCCAACTGGCAGCACACTTCAAGAAGTGGAATGGTTTCTTTTTTTTTTTTTTTTTAATATTTTTTATTGAAGGGTAGTTGACGCACAGTATTACATTACATTAGTTTCAAGTGTACAACACAGTGGTAAAATATTTATATACATAATTCTAGGTTCCAGCTATCACCCTACCAAGCTGTTACAATATCTTGACTATATTCCTTATGCTATACATTACATCCCGGTTACTTATTTATTTTACCATTGGAAGTCTGTCCTTTTTTTTTTTTTTTTTTTTTGTGAGGGCATCTCTCATATTTATTGATCAAATGGTTGTTAATGACAATAAAATTCTGTATAGGGGAGTCAATGCTCAATGTACAATCATTAATCCACCCCAAGCCTAATTTTCGTCAGTCTCCAATCTTCTGAGGCATAACAAACAAGTTCTTACATGGAGAACAAATTCTTACATAATGAATAAGTTACATAGTGAACAGTACAAGGGCAGTCATCACAGAAACTTTCGGTTTTGCTCATGCATTATGAACTATAAACAGTCAGTTCAAATATGGATACTCATTTGGTTTTTATACTTGATATATATGTGGATACCACATTTCTCTCTTTATTATTATTATTTTTAATAAAATGCTGAAGTGGTAGGTAGATATAAGATAAAGGTAGAAAACATAGTTTAGTGTTGTAAGAGAGCAAATGTAGATGATCAGGTATGTGCCTGTAGACTATGTGTTAATCCAAGCTAGACAAGGGCAATAAAACATCCACGTATGCAGAAGATTTCTCTCAGTACAGGGGGGGTGAGGTTCTAAGCCTCGCCTCTGTTGATCCCCAATTTCTCACCTGATGGACCCCCTGCGACTGTGCCTGTCTTAGGTTGTTCCTCCCTTGAGGAATCTTACCCGTCTCTGGCTAACCAGTCATCTTCCAGGGCCATACAGGTAAATGTGAAGTTGGTAAGTGAGAGGGAAGCCTTATTGTTTGAAAAGATTAGCTTTTTACTTCTTTGCATATTTATGCCCTGTGGCTTCTATGCCCAGCATTTGTCTTGAGGTATCTTTACCACGTGGAAGAATTATGATACTCAGTAAATTTGATATGAGGGACGAATTCTATTTAAGGGTTGTAATTAGGAAGGAAGAAGAAAAGCTATAGAAGTAGCAGACGGAAGAAAACATGGGAAGATTGATTATTTCTTTGACATATCTTCTTGTAGAGTACTTCAGCATGTATAGGTTTTAAGCTACTACTTAAATTGCGCACACACATTAACATAATAGGAGTATAGTTACATAACCAAAGCATACCTGTAATTACCAGCCATCTCCAGTGAAACCAAGAAAACCAGTTAGACACCTTAGGCATTTGTGAAAACTTATCTATGATATGGTGGATATTGTCCAACTGAACTTGAACAGTCTGATAGAAATAAGACAAATTAAAACAACCCATTCCTGGGGAATGTTCACATCCCTTATGTTCTTTTAACAGAAAATAGTCTGTAGTTATAAGATTTTGGAGCGCTACAATTTGCACTTCTCCTAATTCTTGGTTGAGTTCCAACAGTATAGATCCAGTCAAATTTGTTGTTTCACTGTATGCACAGGCCAGCTTAGATATCTCCTTCCTCATTCCCATGGCAAGTCCAGGAACCGGTGGGATGAGTGCATCTACAGCTGTAGCAGTGCGTGGATCTTTGTTGGGGTTTTTTGATGATCATCTTCTGGCATGAGTCTTCCAGAGAGTGCTGATGTTGGAAGTTCTCTTTCATATTGTATCTTAGATCATTTTCGGGATAGCCCAATTAGGCTTTGATCTTCTGTATAGATGCTAACAGACCCTTTGCCTACACTTTTATATGCCCTTTATGCACTTGTGTAGAACGCATTGGAGGTTACAACACAGGAACGGCCTTTTTTTTTTTTTTGCTTTGTTTTTGGTATAACTGATCTACACTTACATGACGAATATTATGTTTACTAGGCTCTCCCCTATACCATTTCTCCCCTATAAACCCCTTTACAGTCACTGTCCATCAGCATAGCAAAATGTTGTAGAATCACTACTTGCCTTCTCTGTGTTGTACAGCCCTCCCTTTTCTCCTACCACCCCATGCATGTTAATCTTAATACCCCCCTACTTCTGCCCCCCCTTATCCCTCCCTACCCACCCATCCTCCACAGTCCCTTTCCCTTTGGTACCTGTTAGTCCATTCTTGAGTTCTGTGATTCTGGTGCTGTTTTGTTCCTTCAGTTTTTCCTTTGTTCTTATATTCCACAGATAAGTGAAATCATTTGGTATTTCTCTTTCTCCACTTGGCTTGTTTCACTGAGCATAATACTCTCCAGCTCCATCCATGTTGCTGCAAATGATTGGATTTGCCCTTTTCTTATGGCTGAGTAGTATTCCATTGTGTATATGTACCACATCTTCTTTATCCATTCATCTATTGATGGACATTTAGGTTGCTTCCAATTCTTGGCTATTGTAAATAGTGCTGCAATAAACATAGGGGTGCATCTGTCTTTCTCAAACTTGATTGCTGCGTTCTTAGGGTAAATTTCTAGGAGTGGAATTCCTGGGTCAAATGGTAAGTCTGTTTTGAGCATTTTGATGTACCTCCATACTGCTTTCCACAATGGTTGAACTAACTTACATTCCCACCAGCAGTGTAGGAGGGTTCCCCTTTCTCCACAGCCTCGCCAACATTTGTTGCTGTTTGTCTTTTGGATGGCAGCCATCCTTACTGGTGTGAGGTGATACCTCATTGTAACTTTAATTTGGATTTCTCTGATAATTAGCGACGTGGAGCATCTTTTCATGTGTCTGTTGGTCATCTGTATTTCTTTTTTGGAGAACTGTCTGTTCAGTTCCTCTGCCCATTTTTTAATTGGGTTATTTAGTTTTTGTTTCTTGAGGCATGTGAGCTCTTTATATATTCTGGACGTCAAGCCTTTATCGGATGTGTCATTTTCAAATATATTCTCCCATACTGTAGGGATCCTTCTTGTTCTATTGATGGTGTCTTTTGCTGTACAGAAGCTTTTCAGCTTAATATAGTCCCACTTACTCATTTTTGCTGTTGTTTTCCTTGCCCGGGGAGATATGTTCAAGAAGAGGTCACTCAGGTTTATGTCTAAGAGGTTTTTGCCTATGTTTTCTTCCAAGAGTTTAATGGTTTCATGACTTACATTCAGGTCTTTGATCCATTTTGAGTTTACTTTTCTATATGGGGTTAGACAATGGTCCAGTTTCATTCTCCTACATGTAGCTGTCCAGTTTTGCCAGCACCGTCTGTTGAAGAGACTGTCATTTCGCCATTGTATGTCCATGGCTCCTTTATCAAATATTAATTGACCATATATGTCTGGGTTAATGTCTGGATTCTCTAGTCTGTTCCATTGGTCTGTGGCTCTGCTCTTGTGCCAGTACCAAATTGTCTTGATTACTATGGCTTTATAGTAGAGCTTGAAGTTGGAGAGTGAGATCCCCCCTACTTTATTCTACTTTCTCAGGATTGCTTTCGCTATTCGGGGTCTTTGGTGTTTCCATATGAATTTTTGAATTATTTGTTCCAGTTCATTGAAGAATGTTGCTGGTAGTTTCATAGGGATTGCATCAAATCTGTATATTGCTTTGGGCAGGATGGCCATTTTGACGATATTAATTCTTCCTAGCCACGAGCATGGGATGAGTTTCCATCTGTTAGTGTCCCCTTTAATTTCTCTTAAGAGTGACTTGTAGTTTTCAGAGTATAAGTCTTTCACTTCTTTGGTTAGGTTTATTCCTAGGTTTTTTTTTTTTTTGATGCAATTGTGAATGGAGTTGTTTTCCTGATTTCTCTTTCTGTTGGTTCATTGTTAGTATATAGGAAAGCCACAGATATCTGTGTGTTGATTTTGTATCCTGCAACTTTGCTGTATTCCGATATCAGTTCTAGTAGTTTTGGGATGGAGTCTTTAGGGTTTTTTATGTACAGTATCTTGTCATCTGCAAATAGTGACAGTTTAACTTCTTCTTTACCAATCTGGATTCCTTGTATTTCTTTATTTTGTCTGATTGCCATGGCTAGGACCTCCAGTACTATGTTAAATAACAGTGGAGAGAGTGGGCATCCCTGTCTAGTTCCCGATCTCAGAGGAAATGCTTTCAGCTTCTCGCTGTTCAATATAATGTTGGCTGTGGGTTTATCATAGATGGCCTTTATTATGTTGACGTACTTGCCCTCTCTTCCCATTTTGCTGAGGGTTTTTAACATGAATGGATGTTGAACTTTGTCAAATGCTTTTTCAGCATCTATGGAGATGATCATGTGGTTTTTGTCTTTCTTTTTGTTGATGTGGTGGATGATGTTGATGGACTTTCGAATGTTGTACCATCCTTGCATCCCTGGGATGAATCCCACTTGGTCATGGTGTATGATCCTTTTGATGTATATTTGAATTCGGTTTGCTAATATTTAGTTGAGTATTTTTGCATCTACGTTCATCAGGGATATTGGTCTGTAGTTTTCTTTTTTGGTGGGATCTTTGCCTGGTTTTGGTATTAGGGTGATGTTAGCTTCACAGAATGAGTTTGGGAGTATCCTCTCCTCCTCTATTTTTTGGAAAACTTTAAGGAGAATGGGTATTATGTCTTCCCTGTATGTCTGATAAAATTCTGAGGTAAATCCATCTGGCCCGGGGGTTTTGTTCTTTGGTAGTTTTTGATTACCGCTTCAATTTCGTTGCTGTTAATTGGTCTGTTTAGATTTTCTGTTTCTTCCTGGGTCAATCTTGGAAGGTTGTATTTTTCTAGGAAGTTGTCCATTTCTCCTAGGTTTCCCAGCTTGTTAGCATATAGGTTTTCATAGTATTCTCCAATAATTCTTTGCATTTCCGTGGTGTCCGTCGTGAGTTTTCCTTTCTCGGTTCTGATACTGTTGATTTGTCTTGACTCTATTTTCTTCTTAATAAGTCTGGCTAGAGGCTTATCTATTTTGTTTATTTTCTCGAAGAACCAGCTCTTTGTTTCATTGATTTTTGCTATTGTTTTATTCTTCTCAATTTTATTTATTTCTTCTCTGATCTTTATTATTTCCCTCCTTCTGTTGACCTTAGGCCTCACCTGTTCTTCTTTTTCCAATTTCGATAATTGTGACATTAGACCATTCATTTGGGATTGCTCTTCCTTTTTAAAATATGCTTGGATTGCTATATACTTTCCTCTTAAGACTGCTTTTGCTGTGTCCCACAGAAGTTGGGGCTTAGTGTTGTTGTTGTCATTTGTTTCCATATATTGCTGGATCTCCATTTTGATTTGGTCATTGATCCATTGATTATTTAGGAGCGTGTTGTTAAGCCTCCATGTGTTTGTGAGCCTCTTTGCTTTCTTTGTACAGTTTATTTCTAGTTTTATGCCTTTGTGGTCTGAAAAGTTGGTTGGTAGGATTTCAATCTTTTGGAATTTTCTGAGGCTCTTTTTGTGGCCTAGTATGTGGTCTATTCTGGAGAATGTTCCATGTGCACTTGAGAAGAAGGTATATCCCGCTGCTTTTGGATGTAGAGTTCTATAGATGTCTATTAGGTCCATCTGCTCTACTGTGTTGTTCAGTGCTTCCGTGTCCTTACTTATTTTCTGCCCAGTGGATCTATCCTTTGGGGTGAGTGGTGTGTTGAAGTCTCCTAGAATGAATGCATTGCAGTCTATATCCCCCTTTAGTTCTGTTAGTATTTGTTTCACATATGCTGGTGCTCCTGTGTTGGGTGCATATATATTTAGAATGGTTATATCCTCTTGTTGGACTGAGCCCTTTATCATTATGTAGTGTCCTTCTTTATCTCTTGTTACTTTCTTTGTTTTGAAGTCTATTTTGTCTGATATTAGTACTGCAACCCCTGCTTTCTTCTCACTGTTGTTTGCTTGAAATATGTTTTTCCATCCCTTGACTTTTAGTCTGTACATGTCTTTGGGTTTGAGGTGAGTTTCTTGTAAGCAGCATATAGATGGGTCTTGCTTTTTTATCCATTCTGTTACTCTGTGTCTTTTGATTGGTGCATTCAACCCATTAACATTTAGGGTGACTATTGAAAGATATGTACTTATTGCCATTGCAGGCTTTAAATTCGTGGTTACCAAAGGTTCAAGGTTAGCCTCTTTAGTATCTTACTGCCTAACTTAGCTTGCTTATTGAGCTGTTATGTACACTGTCTGGAGATTCTTTTTTTCTCTCCCTTCTTGTTCCTCCTCCTCGATTCTTCATATGTTGGGTGTTTTGTGCTGTGCTCTTTCTAGGAGTGCTCCCATCTAGAGCAGTCCCTGTAAGATGTTCTGTAGAGGTGGTTTGTGGAAAGCAAATTCCCTCAGCTTTTGTTTGTCTGGGAATTGTTTAATCCCACCGTCATATTTGAATGATAGTCGTGCTGGATACAGTATCCTTGGTTCAAGGCCCTTCTGTTTCATTGTATTAAATATATCATGCCATTCTCTTCTGGCCTGTAGGGTTTCTGTTGAAAAATCTGACGTTAGCCTGATGGGTTTCCCTTTATAGGTGACCTTTTTCTCTCTAGCTGCCTTTAACACTCTTTCCTTGTCCTTGATCTTTGCCATTTTAATTATTATGTGTCTTGGTGTTGTCCTTCTTGGATCCTTTCTGTTGGGGGTTCTGTGTATTTCCGTGGTCTGTTCGATTACTTCCTCCCCCAGTGTGGGGAAGTTTTCAGCAATTATTTCTTCTAAGATACTTTCCATCTCTTTTCCTCTCCCTTCTTCTTCTGGGACCCCTATAATACGGATATTGTTCCTTTTGGATTGGTCACACAGTTCTCTTAATATTGTTTCATTCCTGGAGATCCTTTTGTCTCTCTCTATGTCAGCTTCTATGCGTTCCTGTTCTCTGATTTCAGTTCCATCAATGGCCTCTTGCATTCTATCCATTCTGCTTATAAACCCTTCCAGAGTTTGTTTCATTTCTGCGATCTCCTTTCTGGCATCTGTGATCTCCTTCCGGACTTCATCCCATTTCTCTTGTGTATTTCTCTGCATCTCTGTCAGCATGTTTATGATTCTTATTTTGAATTCTTTTTCAGGAAGACTGGTTAGGTCTGTCTCCTTCTCTGGTGTTGTCTCTGTGATCTTTGTCTGCCTGTAGCTTTGCCTTTTCATGGTGATAGGAATAGTCTGCAGAACTGGGACGAGTGACGGCTGGAAGGACTTCCGTTCTTGTTGGTTTGTGGCCCTCCTCTCCTGGGAGAACAGCGACCTCTAGTGGCTTGTGCTGCGCAGCTGCGCGCAGACAGGGTTTCTGCTTCCTGCCCGGCTGCTATGGAGTTAATCTCCGCTGTTGCTGTGGGCGTGGCCTGGCTCGGGCAGCTACTCCAAAATGGTGGAGTCGCGTTGGAGCGGGAGCGGCTGGGAGGCTATTTATCTCCGTAAGGGGCCTCCCTGCTCCCTGCAGCCCAGGGGTTAGGGTGCCCAGAGATCCCGGATTCCCTACCTCTGGATTAAGTGACCCGCCCTGCCCCTTTAAGACTTCCAAAAAGCACCCGCCAAAACAAAACAACGACCACAAAAAAAAAAAAAAAAAGAAAAAATGTTTAAAAAAAAAAAAGTTTTTAATTAAAAAAAAAAAAAGGTGGTCGTTCATTTTTCTTTATTCTCTGGTGCCAGCCTCAGGCCTCTGCTCACCGGTCTTTCTGCCCTTTTTCCCTAGTATTGGGGTCCCTATCCCTTTAAGACTTCCAAAAAGCGCTCACCAAAACAAAACAGCAAAAAAGCAAAAAAAAAATGGTCCCGCGCTTTTCTTATGTCCTCCGACACCCGGCCTCCAGTGCCCGCTCACTGTTCTTGCTGCCCTGTTTTTCTAGTATCCAGGGCCCTGCACTCTGGCCCGGATGGCTGGGGCTGGGTGTTCGGCAGCCCTGTGCTCCGTCTCCCTCCCGCTCTGCCTATTCTTCTCCCGCCGGTAGCTGGGGGGAGGGGCGCTCGGCTCCCGTGGGGCCGGGGCTTGTATCTTACCCCCTTTGTGAGGCGCTGGGTTCTCTCAGGTGCGGATGTGGTCTGGATATTGTCCTGTGTCCTCTGGTCTTTATTCTAGGAAGGGTTGTCTTTGTTATATTTTCATAGATATATGTGGTTTTGGGAGGAGATTTCCGCTGCTCTACTCACGCCGCCATCTTCCGCCCCTCGGAATGGTTTCTTCTAGTTTTTTAGTCCTTAATCCATTTGAGCTTATTTTTGTGTAGGGCTTAAGTGTCTGATTTCATTCTTTTGCATGTGTGTATCCAGTTTTCCCAGTACCATTTGTTGAAGAGACTATCTTTTCACCATTGCACACTCTTTATTCATTCCCTTGTAGAAAATTAGTTGATCACATATGTGCAAGTTTATTTTTGGATTCACTATTTTGTTTCTATATGTCATCTTCATGCCAAACCATGCCAACTAAACTTTATGCCAGCTAATATGCCAACATGAGTTTTGGCAATAATTTCTTGGATATGACACCAAAAGCATAGGGAACAAAGGTATATTACTAATAATTTGAGACATCAAACTAAAAAGCTACTGAACAGCAAAGGAACAATCAACAAAATGAAAAGGCAACCTATAGAAAATAATTGCAAATCTAATAATGGGTTAATATCCACAATATATAACAACTCATTCAATTCAATAGCACAAAACAACCCAATTTTTAAAGAATGGGCAGAGGACTTGAATAAACATTTCTCAAAGAAGACATACAAATGCCCAACAGGCATATGCAAAGGTACTCCACATCAATAATCATTGGGAAAATGCAAATCAAAACCACAATGATATATCACCTCACACTTGTTAGTATGGCTATTATCAAAAAAAAGAAAAAGGAAAAGAATAAAAGAAATAACAACTGTTGGCAGGAAGGAAGAAAAATTGGAACCCGCGTACACTGTCAGTGAGAATGTACATTGGTACTAGCACTATGGAAAACAGTATAGTAGTTCCTCGAAAATTTAAAAATAGGAATACCATATGATCTGGCTATCTCACTTCTGGGTATTTATCCAAAAGAAATGAAATAACCATCTTGAAGTCAATTCGCATCTATATTCCCATATTCACTGTAGCATTATTCATAATAGCCAAGTTGTAGAAACAACCTATCATCATCAATGGATGAATGGATTTAAAAAATGTAATATATATATTCAATGAAATGCTATTTAATCTTAACAAAAGAAGGAACTCCTGCCATATGTGACAAAATGGATGAATCTTGAGGACATAGAACTGAAGTAAGAACTGCTAACTGAAGTAGGCCAGGTGCAGAACAATACTGCATGATACCACTTACATGAGGTATCTAAAACAGTCAATAGTTCTCTTTTTTCTGAACCAGTAAACATGCTGTCCCCACTGCTTAAATGTACTTCTCTCCTCTGTTTCACGAACCCCCCATAGCCCTTTAGACTCAGTCCAAAAATCATCACTTAAGACTTTCTTAGCTCCTAGACTTTCCTCACTTTCTTATTTCTGTGTTCCTTTAGAGCTTCAGGCTCATACAATCATATTATTTTTCACTCTGCATTCCTCTTACTTTCATTTGACTTTCCATTTTATCAATTTAGAAACACTAAAGAATAGAAAATGACCTTGCAAATTTAACTGGATGCTCTGTGCCTGCTGCCTATTAGCTCCCTACCCTTTTCTCAATGCTCATCTGCCCTGTGCCATATTCCAGCCACCCTGAACTTCATTTAGCAACATTTCTTGACTCTGGACTTCCCATGTGCAGTTATCTCTTTCTGGAGCTCCTTAAATGTTTACTAATCCCCTCATTTATTTCTCATGCATTTCAGTCCTTCTCAGGTATCCCAAAATGTGATAAAATGTCTTGGACAACTCTTGAAGTTTAGTCTACCTTTCTCCAAAATACATTATTGCAATTTCTTATTTAATTGCATACTGGTAAATGGAGGAACCATGTTCACTAATGTGTCTCCATTGCCTGGGAAAGTGACTGATATATGATAGGTGAGCAATGTGTAGTCATTAAATGAATTAATTATTAGTTATGCTTCTCCCCTAGGTTCCAAATACCAGATTATTTGGATTTTGATACTCATTTAATCAATGTCCCACTATGCTGTCTACTTTTAGGTTAGGTGATGGGTGCATATTTTACTTCTACTCTTGTTTTTCCTATTTACAGTGCTTTTTTCCATAATTTGTCACCTGCATGCTGGGACATGACTTAACAAACCAACCACCACCTATGCCATGTCATGCTACCATCTTTCTCTACAAATTATAGCTTAAAGGTCCCTCAGGTTATCTAGAGTATACAAAAGACTGAAAGACTTGTTTCTGTTGGCATTAAATTAGTGGGTCATACATATCCAGAAAATTCATGTGGAAATGGCAATCTGATATATTTCTTCAGAGAGCAAAACAATTACAGATAAGCAATTTTATTTCCCAAGAGACTGGCAAAGTGCTTTCCCATGTCACTTTTCAATATTTTATGCTGTGGTGAGTAACTATACCTCTTCTATCCAATTAGAGAAGCTATCAACAAGATGATTTTTTTACTTGTAAAACATATAGAGCATACATATAGAGCTTACAATGTAAAAAACATATAGGGCATACAACCCTAAACCACTGTTTTTCAAAATGGACCACATACAGGAATGCTGTGGAATGTTCATCTCAACAAGAGTGATGGAAAAAATATTAATATAATTATTTCCTTGCATTTAGTGTTTATTTATTGGAAGTTGCTTTATATTATTTTAAATGAGGAACACAGGTTAAGTTAAAACCTTAAAGGAGATGAAACTAATAGGACACAATGTCCTGAAACTACAATGTTTCCTCAAAGCAAAAGTATACTGTTTACTTTAACTCTGAGACCTTATTTTTTTTATTATTTTCTTCCATTTTAAAAACTAATATATTTATTATAGAAAAATTGCAAATAATAATCTGAGAACTCACCACAGAAATATTATAAGTATGTGAGGATAGGATTATACATAGGCATTCAGAATTTGTGAGAACAGGCCGTTTAGTTTGAAGGGGTGGTTGGGAGTTATCCACCTGGAGCCTTCTTGACAAAGAACACAGGATTAGTTCTATGCAAAATTGTGAAATGCTGAACACAGTCAAGCTAATTAACATATCCATTATCTCACAGAGTTACCATTGTGTGTATGGTGAGAAAACTTGAGATTCACTCGCCTAGTAAATTTCAAGTACATTAAATTGTCATTAATTATAGGCACAATTCTATATATTAGGTCTCCAGAACTTGTTTATCTTACAACTAAAGGTCACTACTCTCTGAACACCATCTCCCCCATTTCTACCACCATTCTACTCTCTGTTACTGGGAGTTTGACTTTTTTCAGACTCCACATAAGTGAAATCAGGCAATATTTATCTTTCTGTGTCTGGCTATTTCACTTAGCATAATGCACTCCAAGTTCATTGATGTTGCCACATATGGTAGGATTTTCTCTTTTTTTAAGGCTGAATAATATTCCATTGTGTATATATGACATATTTTCTTTATCCATTCATCTATTGACAAATACTTAGGTTGTTTCCTTATCTTGGCTACTATAAATAATGCTACAGAGAACATGGGAGTTACAGATATTTCACAAGATTGTGATCTTATTTCCTATGGATATATATACCCAGTATGGGATTGCTGGATCATATTATCATATTGTAATACTATTTTAATTTTTGAGTAACCTCCATTCTTTTCCACAATAGTTCTATCTATTTACATTCCTCCCAATAGGATCCAATGGTTTTCTTTTCTCTATAGCTTTGCCAACACTTAGATTTTTCTTCTTCTTTAAAATAGAAGCCATCCTAACAGGATTGAAGTAACATTGGTTTGTCATTCTGAATTGCATTTCCCTGATTATTAGTGATGTTAAGCTTATTTCATATACCTGTTGGCCATTTGTATGTCTCCTGAGTATAAAAAAAAAGTCAGTTCAGGTGCTTTGCCCATTTCTTATTTGGGTTATCATTTTTTTTTTGTTTTCTGCTATTGTTATATGAGTTCTTTATATCTGTATGGGAAATTAACCCCTTATTGGATGTATGGTTTATTGATATTTTCTCTCAATCCATAGATTGCCTTTTGATTTTGTTGATTGTTTCCTTTGATGTGCAGAAATTTTAACTTTGATGTAGTCCCATTTGTCTGTTTTTGCATGTGTTCTTTTTGCTTTTTTGTCATATCAAAATAATCACTGCCAAAACCAAGGTGAAGCACCTTTTCTCATATGTCTTCTAGAAGTTTCACAGTTTCAGATCTTATGTTTAAGTCTCTAATCCATTTCATGTTGATCTTCTGTATGTGTAAGTACAGCTCCAAGTTCAGTATTTTCCATGCAATTATCCAGTTTTCCTAACAGCACTTATTGAAGATTTATCCTTCCCTGATCATATATTCTTGGCTCCCTTGTCAAGTATTAGTTTACTGTACTAATTTTTAGGTTTATTAGTGGTTGTCAGTTGTTTTCCATTGGTCTATGTTTTTATGCTAGTACTATACTGTTTTGATTTTTATGGTTTTTAATTAGTTTGAAATCAGGAAGTGTGATTCCACAAGGTTGGCTCTTCTTTCTAAGGATTACTTTGCCTTTCTGGGGCCTTTGATAGCTCAAATGAAAATTTCAGGATCATTGTTATTATTTCTGTGAAAAATGATATGGGAATTCCCTATAGATCACTTTGGGAAGTATGGATATTTTAAGTGTCAATTCTTCTGATCCACAAACACAGTATATATTTCCACTTATTTGAGTTTTCTTTCTTTCATCAATGAATTTCTTTCATCAATATTTTTATTTTTGAGTGTACAGATCTTTCAGCTCAGTTAAATTTATTCCCAAGTATTTTACATTTTTTATATAATTGTAAATGGGATTTCTTTTCTTTTTTTCCTTTTCAGATAGTTCCTTTGTTCATGTATAGAAACACAACCAACTTTTGCATGTTGATTTTGTATCCTGCAACTTTACTGAATTAATTCATTAGTTCTGTCAGTCTTTGTGTTGTGGAATCTTTTGGATTTTCTGAATATAAGATCATATCACCAGCAAACAGAGACAAGTTTACTTTTTCCTTTCCAATTTGACTTTCATTTTTTTTTCCTGCCTAATTGCTTTGACTAGAACATCAAGTATAATGTTGAATAGCAGTGGTAAGAGTGGGCACCCTTGTCTTGTTTATGATCTTAGAAGAAAAGCTTTCAATCTTTCACCACTGACTACGTTAGCTGTGGGCTTTTCTTATATGTCCTTTCCTATGTTGAGGAATGTTCATTCTATACCCAATTTATTGAGTATTTTATCATTAAAGGATGTTGAATTTTTTCAAATGATTTTTCTACATCTATTGAGATAACCATACTTTTTATCTTTCATTCTATTATGTATACATTACATTTACTGATTTGCATATGTTGAACTATCCTTGAGTTTCAGGGATAAATCTCACTTGATCATGCTATACAATCCTTTTAATGTGCTATTGAATACCGTTTCTAATTTTTTAGAGGACTTTTGCATCTATATTTGTCAGAGATATTGGCCTGCAGTTTTCTTTCCTTGTAGTGTCTTTATCTGGATTTGGTATCATGATAATGCTGGCCTCAAAAAGTGAACTTTAAAGTGTTCCCTCCTCTTCAGTTTTTGCAAGACTTTGAGAAGAATTAGTTAACTAATTAAATAATTCTTCTTGAAATTATTAGTAGAATTCACCACAGAAATCACCTGGACCTAGAATTTCTTTGTCAGGAGGTTTTTGATTACCGATTCAATCTCCTTACTCATTCTTGGTCTGTTTATATTTTCTATTTCTTCCTGTTTCAAGCATGGTAGGTTGTATCTTTCTAGAATTTTTTTTCTATGTTATCCAATTTGTTAGTGAATAATTATTCTTGGTAGTTTTTGATGATCCTTTCTATTTCTGTGATGTCTTATCTGTCATTTCTGATTTTGTGTCTTCTGTCTTTTTTTCTTAGTTTAGCTAAAGATTTAACAGTATTGCTTACCTTTCCAAAAAACCAACATTTAGTTTCATTGCTTATATGTATTGTTTTTCCAGTCTTTACTTCATTTATTTCTGCTTTGATCTTTGTGATTTCTTTCCTTCTACTAACTTCAAGCTTAGTTTGTTATTTTTCTAGCACCTTGCATTGCAAAATTAGGTTATTTGAGTACTTTCTTTTTATCTTAATGTAATAGTCTATCACTCTAAATATTCCTCTTACAGCTTCTGTTGCTTCATCCCATAAATTTTGGTATGTTGTGTTTGCATTTTAGTTTTTCTCAAGACATATTTTTTATTTCCCTTTAAATATCTTCTTTGACCCACTGATTTTTCACTGTTGTGTTTTTTAACTTCTATATACTTGTGAATTTTCCTGCTTTCCTCCTGCTATTGATTTCTAGTTTCATACTATTGAGTCAGAAAAGATGTTTGATGTGATTTTGATGTCAAATTTGTTAGTAATTGTTTTGTGACACAACATATGATCCATCCTGGAGAATGTTCCATTTGTACTTGAGAATACATGTATTCTACTTTTTGGAGAAGGTCATTAAGATATGACTGCCAGTTGCCTCTTGAGCTAGTTCCTCTCAATTAGAGTCTCCTCCTCTCCTCTGTCCTTGGAATGTGTGTTCCACTTGATTTCCCCACTCTGAGAAGCTGTTACAAGATACAGCCTTTGCAAGAAATGTGGTGTCAAGGCTCTCTGGATTGGTTACATGACAGAACCCACTTAAGGCTGTCTGTGTACATGACTAAACCACTGAAGGACTACACAAATTTTTAAGATTCTGGTGGGCAGGTGCAGAAATCTACTTCTCTTGCAACTATCAAAGACAAGCCTTGTAGGTAAATTCCCTTGCTTATTAAACCTGCCACAAACAAATATGGAGTGGTCTGCCTCTTTCTTCAGTCTCTCCCTGCCTTTGCATTTACAGGGGCCAATTTCAGATTATACCCAGGAAACTCCAAAGGAGGTTAAGAAATAATGCAGCTGCTATTGGATGAAATGCTCTTTATATGTCTATTTAGTTCATTTGGTCTAAAATGTTCAAGCCCAATGTTTCCTTATTGATGATCTATCCACAGTTGGATGATCTATGCACTGTTGAAAGTTGGATATTGAAGTCCTTACTATTATTGTATTACTGTTTACTTCTTCCTTCACACCTGTTAATATTTGCCTTATATATTTAGATGTTCCAATGCTGGGTGTATACATATTTACAATTGTTATATCCTCTTTAACTCTTTACCATTACACAGACCTTGTCTCTTTTTGCAGATTTTGAGTTTATGTCCATTATTTCTGGCATAAGTATAGCTCTTTTGGTTTCCATTTGCATGGAATATTTTTATTTCTATCCCTTCACTTCAAGCCAATGTACCCTTAAAACTGCAATGAATCTCTTTTAGGTAGCATACAGTTGGATCTTTCTTTTTTTTTAAGCCATTCAGATACTATATGTCTTATGATTGGAGAATTTAACCCATTTACACATAAAATAATTATAAATACAAAAGGATTTTATATTGACATTTTATTGTTTTCTGACTTTTTTGTCCTTTGTTCCTTTCTTCCTCTATTGTTGTCTTTGTTCCTTCATGATTTGCTAAGTTTCTGTAATGGTATGTTTTGATTCCTATCTCTTTATCTTTTGTGTGCCTGTTTTATGGTTAACATGAGGCTTATATAAAACATTTTGCAGTTTTACAGTCTGCTTTAACCTTATAATAACTTAAATTTGATCACATATAAAAATCTACTCTTTTATTTCTGCTCTATTTTATTTATGATGTTACAATTTACAGGTTTCTAAATGGTATATCTATTTATGAAATATTATATTTATTTTTAATGCTTTTGTCTTTTAACCTACATATTAGTATTAAAAGTGATTGTAAACATTACAGTAAAAGGCATTCTGAATTTGACTACACTCTTGCCTTTAACAGTTTTATACTTTTATGTTTTAATGTTACTAATTAGTGTCATTTCAGCATGAACAACTCCCCTTAGTATTTCTTTTAAAGTAGGTTACTGTTGATGAACTACCTCAGTTCTTTTTGTCTGGGTAAGTCTTCATCTCTCCGTTTCTGAGGGACAGCTTGCAAAGTACACTAAAATATTCTTGTTTGACATTTTTTCTTTCAGCACTTTGAATATATCATCTCCCAGTTTGCTGGTCTGCAAAGTTTCTGCCAAGAAATCCACTTATGGGTTTATGAGTATTCCCTTTTGTGTGATGTGCCTCCTCTCTCTTGCTGTTTTCAAAATCATCTCCCTATCTTTTGACCATTTGATTTTAATGTCTCAGTGAAGCCTTCTTTAGGTTGAACCTTTTTTGGGACCTTTGAGCTTCATGCTCCTGGAGGTCCATATCTGTCCCAAGATTTGGAAAGTTGTCAGCCATTATTTCTTTAGATAAATTTTCTGCTCCTTTCTCCCTCTCTTTTACATCTAGGATTCCCATAATGCAGACATTAATTCATTTGATGGTAGGCCACGAATTTCATAGGCCTTCTTAGAGTCTTTATTCTGCTTGAACAATTCTGATGTTAACCCTCTCTATTGTATTTTTTCCATTATTCAATGTATTCTTTGGCTCTAGAATTTCTGTATGATTTTTTATTATTTCCATATCTCTATTGGACTTCTAATTTTATTCATGTCTTGTTTACCTGATTTCATTGAGTCGTGCATCTGTGTGGCCGAGCTTACTTAAAACAATTATTCTGAATTATTTGTCTGGTACTTTGCAGGTCTCCTTTTCTTTGGGGTTGGCTACTAAAAAATTGTGTACTTTTGGTGGTCTCATGTTTCATTGCTTTTGCATTTACCTTGAAGTATTGCATTACTGTCTTCATATTTAAAGGAACAGTGACCTTCTGTAGTCTCTACTAATTGGATTTGGGAGAGAAATGCCTTCCTTTGTCAGCCCAGGTAAGGATTCTGAGGCTTTCTCAGACCTCTAAATGAGTACAACTGCTCCCTACCTCCTTTTCCCTCTAGTATGCCTTGTCTCAGTTCTGCAAAATCAGACTGGGTATTGAAAGCCTCCCATTTGTTTTCCTCAGGGCAGTGCCCTGAAATGCTTAAATCTTTGTGCCTTCTCTCCATCTCACAGAGTTGGCCAGCTTTCTATATATGCTTGTTGGCCATATGCAAAAGTTCAATATCATTGTAAATGGGGCACATGTGAAATCAACAGTGGGGAATGGGTGAGACACATAGAGTACCAAGGGAGCTCATGTGCCAGATAGGATCCACAGCTCAGATATCCCAAGAAGCTCATGGGTGGGCTTTTTGGTGGAGACAGCAAAGCTTTTGCAGCCTTTTGATGAATTCTGAGACCAAGTTGCTGTCTTCTCAGCCTCTTCATCCCTCCCTCTCAGACATTGCAGTTACCTCAGTATTCTAAATGCAGCAAGCAAGAATGAGTCTTTTTGGCAGCATCCTCCACAGCTGAGGAAGGTGGGCATTACCTCACTAAGCCTTCACTTTCGCCCATGGGAAAAATCATGTAACACTGAGCTCTGCTGCCTTGGAGAAGGGATGATACAAATTAAGTGGAACTGTTCTGTTTACCCTCTTCAATTATCCACACTCAAAATGTTCACTGTAATAGTGCACTAGAATTTCACTCTGTACTCCTTAACTCCCACATGGTACTCTCATTCACGGTGGTTATCAAAATCAGTGTTTGTGAGGAAATAATGATAAAAAAAAACTCCTATTCCACCAACTTCTTAAAATCAATTCTACACATTTTATTTACTTATTTTGGTCATCATTTGTTACTTCTCTACTAGAATATGAGTTTCCTGAGTACACAGAACTTTCAATGTTTTCTTCACTGATGAATAAACCCTTAGGGCTTAAAAAGTGTCTTGTCCATTGAAGATACTCACTAAATACTTGTTGAATGAGTGAATGAATATAAGTGCACCCTATTAAATTGGGTCAAAAGGATGCTTTGGTAATTTTTAATGGACTGTGAAGAAACAGTCAAGAGGTAGTTGGAACTGTGTTACCTTAATGACAGTGTTTTGAAAGAAGATACAGACCTTTTACTGCCAAGGTCACTACAACCTTTCTAATCCCTGCCTTCTTAAAGTTTAGTTGTCAAGGATTTAGCTCTTTGAATAACTCTGGTAACTGACCAGGAAGGCTTTAACTTCCCCTCAGGCTGACTAAACTTTAGACAGGTTTATTCCTGACTATAGGCTCCTGACCTTTTTTTTTTTAAGAGTATACACTGTAGAAAACTTGCAACTGTAAATTCTTTCTGTCCCTTTGTAATGTAAATCTCCCAACCTCTTGTCTACTTTGTAACCCAGGAATGTCTTTCTCAAAGATTTGTAAGCCATCCTTGAACTGCAATCAAGAAAGATAGAGCCTTTATCTCCCAATCTCTGTGGGAAATTAGAATCTGACTTCAGTAAGTGCCAATTAGCAAACACAAATGGCATATGCAATTGATAGCTTCTTACCAATGCCCCCAAAATACTTTTCCATTAGCTCACCAGGGCTTTTAAAAACCTTCCCACCTCTTGCTTCAAGAAGTTGAGTTCATTCCCCTCCCCTATTGCAATGTCTTGACCCCTACTGCAATTCTATAAAGTCTTCCTTGACTATTTGGTTCTGTCCAGTGCAATTCTGCTTTGACAAAACCTTGAAAGGAATTGTGGACTTTACTTAATATATTCAGACTTAGTCACTTGCTTGTGAGAAAGGGAACATCAATTCATACACAAAGAGACAAGTAGTTTAATTAAATACAATTGAGCTTCACAGAAACTGGAACTGAAATGCCATTTAGAATTCAAGGTACTTTAGGAACTGTAACAGAAGTGGGAAGCCATATAGATCTTCACTCTAAATACCTTTTATATTTTCTTTTCTGTTTAACTGATCTCCACTACCTGATTTCTCCTTACTCATTCATTTCTGTTCCCTCATGATTTTGCTTTCCAATGGTCGGTCCTTCATGATCTTACTCCATTAATTTGCCCCATAATTTCAGCTACTATTCTCATCACTTCCTGATTGACACTATTATTTTTCTAGTTTGAATTGCTAAGAGAAAGACCCACCTTACCCCTTCACAATAGTCCACCAAAGTCTGGCTGGGTAATATATGGATTGGCTACCTTTAGATAAGAGTTTACCCTTAATCCATTTACATATGCTCAAGGGAGTCAAGGCACATGAAAATGAAACCTGTTTGGCCATGGTTATTCTTTCAGGATAGTGTGTGGTATATGAAGATTTTAGACACCATGATGGACATGTGTAGTATATTCTACCCTTCAATTTTGAGATATACCTATCTTTCCTTTCTACACAGACACTATCAAAGATGCCCATTACATAACAGGATGTCTTATCATAATTCAACTATAAATACATCATCACCACTTTAAATCAAGTGATAATGGAAAATCATATAAGCTTTTTTCAGCTACAGAGTCATAATGCTACTTCAAAAGTTTCTTGCTTATATCCCTATGATCTTAATCCAGAGGAAGCTCCTTTCTCCTCTAATAGACTCATAACATCAAGGTATTATTTTTTTCTCTTTTCTGAAATCAATAAACTTCATGTAAAATGTAATCACCACCAGCATATACTATATGTTTGGTAGAATAATAAATAACATGGTCAACCTAAGTATAGAAAGAAAAAAGTCTACCCTAAATTTATGAGCACAGGTGTTCAGGCTGTGAACAAGGTACACAATAAGAACAACATTAGGTCAAAGCATGTAATATAGTCTGTAGAACAGCACCCCAGCCTTGTGATATGGATTCTCATGACTGTGGTAGCTGGGGTGAGTAAGGAAACAGATTGGGGCTTCACTCCTTTTGCAGATAAATTAATTGTTTGGTCAGACAATTAGATTGCCTAAAGGTTTCCCATGGAAATTAATCCCATATGATTGATTGGCAGCTGTAATGTCATAGCAGTCTGACACTTTAGGGTGATATCACCTAGCTTGCAAAGACTGAAAATATGGGCTCAAATTTGATTGAAAATACTGGCTCAGAGTTGTTTGTTTCTATCCTTTATACTCAGGTGTGGAAATTTCCTGAGTGACGAAAGTTACCACATTATTCTCAGTCAGATCCAAATCCTTTTTCATTAAGGCTGGGGAATTTTGGCAATACATGATTCACAAAAGCCTGGTAGGCTGACTGTCACATTCTCCACAGAGACTCTGTGGTCTATAAATTAAAGATAGCAGCATGTTAGTCTATTCACACTTCTGGATTAGTAGTATTCCTCCTTGGCTTCCACAGAACATTCTGAGTTCAAATCTAATTTTGTATCTTCCGAGTTACGTCTGAGAAAAGTCATTAATCTATCTGAATCCCTTTTTGTAAAATAAGCAATACCGATCATCTATTTTACAAGACTCACATGGGGAATGACCAAATAAAAATGTACAATTATGTATACATGTTTACTCACAAAGTCCATTATGTAATCCCAAATTAATTTAATGACAAATCAAACCACCAGTAAAGCAAGAAAATATTTTTAAAATGTAAATGCTTTTATAAAAGACTATAACCTAGCATGATAAGAGTGGTGAAAAATGACTAAATATTGACAAAGTTGAAAGAAATATGACTATTTTACATGAACTTAATTTATAAAAGCACTACTCAAAATACTAAAATATTCTCCTACAATTACACAAAAGTTAATCTGATGTCTATTTGGTTTCTCTAATATATGTGAAAGTTTCCTACCTGGTGGTGCATATCCTTCAATAGTGTTAAAATTTCAAGGAAAAAAAACTAATTGGATGTATTAAAAGAAAAAAAATCACAGCAGTTTCAGAGACTCTTTTCAGAGAAGTATTCTTCATGGAATAAATTAATTTTTCAGTAAAAATATTATAATAATAATCCCACAAAGAATTAGAAAGTAAAATTAAGATTTAAAAAAGCTCAGTTCAATAAATCCTTCAGACAGAGGAATTCACTAATAAATGGATCTGCCCTGACATTTTCCATTTTTTTGTCTAGGGTGCTCAAAATTAAAATTTATCATTCTAGAAGTGGTTCACAATTACATGTATTTAAAAATAGGCTAGATTGTATCATACTCAAATTCTCTTTGACTAGATAGAAATAAATTACTATTCATGTACACTTCTACAGAATTTCTCAAAGTTCAACTAGTTTAGTAGAAATTACACAGAACTATTGCAAGAACTTTTAAGTTAATTCAAAAATAAGTAAGACATTTACAAATGTAGTCAGAAATGTACATTTAAATTCTTGGATGAAAAGACTGCTAGCTGTTATTGACAAAGAAACATGTTAACAGAATTTGCCAGGTAAGCAAAAGTGTATTAATTTAAAATGGCAACGAAGTATTTTATTTATGTACTTAACAGACATTTAATGAGAAAGATCCAATGGCAAGGTATCATTCTAAAGACTGGTGAAACACCAATGAAAAATAAATATGAGGTTGCTTCTCACATGGATGTTACATTCTAGGAAGGGTGTTAGAGATATAAAATAGATGATAGATAAGAAAACATTTGGTAATTCAACATGTTATGCAGAGAAAAAAAATAGGATGATTTAATAGAGAATAACTGTTTGGTTCTTTAGTCTAAAAGGTCTCACAGAAATGGTGTTAATCTGAGATACAAATAACACTAAGGTCAATTTTAGAAAATAGGGGAAGATAATTTCAGAAAAAAGGAACAACTAACACCAAAGGCAGAGTGGAGATGGAGATGGTATGAGAAGGAAAGATTCTGTAGAAATGCAAAGAATTTGGATTTTATTTTAACTGTCATAGTAAGCCACTGGAAAATATAAAGCAGAGCATAAACATACTTGATTTGTATTTTTTAAACATATTTTTTTAAAAATCACAGTTGCTAACTCCATACACAGAAGTAAACTTGAAATGGATCAAAGACCTGAATGTGAGTCATGAAACCATAAAACTCTTAGAAGAAAACATATGAAAAATTTCTTGAATATAAACATGAGCAACTTCTTCCTGAACACATCTCCTTGGGCAAGGGAAACAAAATAAAAAATGAATAAGTGGGACTACATCAAACTAAAAAGTTTCTGTACAGCAAAGGACACCATCAGCAGAAAAAACAGGAATCTTACAGTATGGGAGAATATATTCATAAATGATTTATCTGATAAGGGGTTAACATCCAAAATACATAAAGAACAAATGTGCCTCAATACTTAAAAAAAAAATAACCTGATTAAAAAATGGGCAGAGGATCTGAACAGACACTTCTCTAAAGAAGAAATTCAGATGGCCAACAGGCACATGAAAAGATGCCCAACATCACTAATTATGAGGGAAATGCAAATAAAACCACAATGAGGTATCACCTCACACTAGTTAGGATGGCCAACAATGAAAAGACAAGGAACAACAAATACTGGCAAGGATACAGAGAAAGAGGAACCCTCCTGCACTGCTGGTGGGAATGTAAATTAGTTCAACCATTGTGGAAAGCAATATGAAGATTCCTCAAAAAATTAAAGTAGAAATACCACTTGATGCAGTAATTCTACTCCTAGGAATTTGCCTAAAGAAAACAAGATCCCTGATTCAAAAAGACAAAAGGACCCCTATGTTTACCGCAGCACGATTTACAATAGCCAAGATATGGAAACAACCTAAGTGTCCAACAATAGATGAATGGATAAAGAAGATGTGGTACATATATACAATGGAATATTATTCAGCCATAAAAAGAATAGAAATCCTACCACTTACAATAACATAGATAAATGTAGGGGGTATTATGTTCAGTGAAATAAGCCAGGCAGAGAAAGACAAGTACCAAACAACTTCACTCATTTGTGGAGTATAAAAACAAAGCAAAACTGAAAGAACAAAGTAGCAGCAGACTCACAGACACTGAAAAGGGACTAGTGGTTACCAAAGGTGGGGGACTGGGGAGGGTGAGGATTAAGGGGCACTATAATTGGCAATCACAATATCAGTAGGTCACGAGGAAGGAAGTACAGCACAGAGAAGACAAGTAATGACTCTGTAGCATCTTACTACACAGATAGAGAGTGACCACAATAGATGGGGTGGGGACTTGATAAAATGGATGAATGTTGAAACCACACTGTTGTTTATGTGAAACCATTATAAGAGTATATATCAGTGATACTTGAATTTAAAAAGTCGCAGTTGCTACACTTGTAAAAATGAATTAAGGGAAAGAAAGAATACAAGCTCAAGGAAAGAATAGGAGGTTGTTATAGTGGTATGGGTGAGAGATAATAGGGACTTGCATGATGGTAGTCATAACGCAGATGGAAAGAAATAAAAGCACTGAAGATATTGTTTGAATATATACTTAATAGGACTTGCTAATGGAGAGAAGTGAGGGAAAGTAGAATAACAGAGAAATCTTATACTTAGGCTGCAGTAAGTAGGATGATGACACAATGCTGATGACCAAAACGGGGAAGACAGAACTACATGAATGGTGCGGAGAAGAATTCGCTTTATGTTTATCAGTAAAAAGATGATTAAAAGACATGGGACTCAATAAAGTCACTAAGCATTATAAGTGAAGTTTAGAGCACAGTTTGAAAATCTGAGACTAAAGATATTGCAGAAATGACTTACAAATATCCATTTTATTTTTTCATGATAT